>NW_016806180.1:110822-174840 GCF_001698545.2 Rhinopithecus bieti
CATGCTGATAGATCACCCTCCACCCACACTGCACCTCCATCCTGATAGATCACCTTCCACCCACACTGCACCTCTATCCTGATAGATCAACCTCCACCCACACTGTACCTCCATGCTGATAGATCATACTCCACCCACACTGCACCTTCATCCTGATAGATCACCCTCACACACACAGTACCTCCATGCTGATAGATCACCCTCCACCCACACTGCACCTCCATCCTGATAGATCACCCTCACACACACTGCACCTCCATCCTGATAGATCACCCTCCACCCACACTGCACCTCCATCCTGATAGATCACCCAGCACCTCTATGCTGATGGATCACCCTCACACACACACATACTGTACCTCCAAGTGATAGATCACCCTCCACCCACACTGCACCTCCATGCTAATAAATCACACACACCCACACTGCACCTCCATCCTATTAGATCACCCTCCACCCACACTGCACCTCCATCCTATTAGATCACCCTCGCATACACTGCACCTCCACCCAGAACATACTTTCATGCTGAAAGAGTGCCATTCCTTATCTCACCTTTATCTTCCCTCTACTTTTTCTTGTTTCTTTACTATACTCATAGCTCCTTTGATCTATCAATATCTTGAGATTATTTTAGTTAGCTTGTAATTAATTTGTGGGTGTTTGTGAATGACTATTATTGCTGTCAAATAACAATTAAAATATACTGTAATATGTTTTCTTATAATGCCTCTTCTATAAAATAAAATTAATATATTTCATTTACTCTAGCAGGCATTTAAAGAAGTATTCTTTCTTTCTTTCTTTTTTTTTTTTTTTTGAGACGGAGTCTGTTGCCCAGGCTGGAGTGCATTGCTGTGATCTCCTCTCACTGCAGCCTCCGCCTCCTGGGTTCAAGTGATTCTCCTGCCTCAGCACCCCTGAGTAGCTGGGACTATAGGCATGTACCACCATGCCTGGCTAATTTTTCTTTTTTTTCAGTAGGGACAGGGTTTCGGCCAGGCTGGTCTTGAACTCCTGACCTCAGGTGATTCACCCACCTGGGCCTCCCAAAATGCTGGGATTACAGGTATGAGCCACTGCACCCTGCTTAAAGAAGTATTCTTGTCTTCTCCTTGAATTATATTGTTTATGAATGTTTATTTTATCCTCCAAACCTAGATTTTTTTTTTTTTTTTTTGAGACAATTTCGCTCTTGTTGCCCAGGCTGGAGTGCAATGGCGTGATCTCGGCTCACCACAACCTCCACCTCCCAGGTTCAAGCAATGATTCTCCTGCCTCAGCCTCCTGAGTAGCTGGGACTATAGGCACCCGCCGCCACACTCGGAGTAGATTCCCTGTCTGGAATCACCGGAAAGTCAAAACAAATCTTAATTTTGAACTTCCTTATAGAATTCTTTTCTTTTTTAAAAAAGTAAAATGATAGGTAAGTATTTTGCCATAGAAACCTAGGACAGAAAATTCCCCAGAGACAGAAAATTGTTTGGCAGGTTGATGCCTGAAAGTCCAGCCCTGTAAGTTCCACCTGTGGTTCCACCAGAAGTCGGCCTGGAGGCAGCCCCCGTCCTCAGGACCTTAGCTTTCTAGGGTACACATGGGACAAAATAACATAATAGATGATCCTACTTCACAGAGATGATGTGAAAACCAAAGACCTCAGGTTGGAAAAGATTTCAAGTGCCTGAGAAAGTGAGGACAATAAAAACACTAGTGATTGTTACTATAACAATTATAATACCATATGATTCTGCAAGTGCAATGCTGTAGCCCTGTGGGTGCCTACTAAATATTAATCAAATGAATTAATGCACAAATAAAAGATTCATGGTTTGAAAATAATTCAACAAATCACCTTAATGTTTCCAAGATTGAGAAGTATTACAAACATTTTAATGGCTTTTTATTTTATTTAACTAAAAAATATTTTATTTTTATCCTTAACTTTAACCCTAATGTTGTTGTTTTTTAAATATGTGTGCTTTCACACAATCTAGTTCACAAAATTTCTAAAATACTGTATGACGGGCCAGTCGCGGTGGCTCATGCCTGTGATCCCAGCACTTTGGGAGGCCAAGGCAGGAGGATTGCTTGAACCCGTGAGTTTAAGACCAGATTGAGCAAAGTGAGATTCTGTCTCTGTAAAATTACCCGGGCGTGGTAGTGTGCACCTGTGTTCCCAGCTACTCAGGAGGCTGAAGAATCCCTTGAGCCCAGGAGCTCGAGACTGCAGTGAACCACGATTGCACCACTGCAGTCCAATCTAGGTGACAGAGTGAGACCCTGTCTCAAAAACAAAACAAAACAAAAAAAACACAAAAAAGTGTATGAGGCTGTGTTGTGCATTTTCTGGCCTTAAAACGATTGACAGAGCTAATAATGGCAACTATTTTAAAAGCCTCATTTATGGTGCCTAACTCTGCATCTCAAGTATGTTAGCCTCTATTAATCAATTGCATGTTTCTGTTGATATCCAAGGAAAGCAACACTGGATTTTGTAATCAGGATGCTCTTGCCAGATGTCCTTGGACACATGTGGTCAACAGAGAAAGACTGAGCACTAGGAAGATGAGGAGAGCCTGAAACTGGAGAGTCAATGACAATATTGTGTAATTAGTGGTTTCCAAATTTATTGCACTTGGAAACTCTTATTTATCATGAGGAAAACTGTAATGCATTTTCACATGATGTCAGTTGAAATTGTACTTGAGAGGCTGTATCATGTACAGTGGTTCCCAAAATGTTGTCCTTGAAACAGCACTGTCAGCATCACCTGGGAACTTGTTAGAAATGCAAATATTCAGACTCTACCTCAGACCTACTGCATTAGAAATTCTAAGAGTGAGGTCCAGCAATCTGTGTTTTAATAAGCCCTCCAGGTGGTTCTAGTGCAGGCCAAAATTGGGGAAACACTGGTATAGTGGCTAATATGGTGCTACGGGTTGAATATTTCCTCCAAAACTGATGTGGAAACTTAATATCCAATATGTTAGTATCGAGAGGTGGGGTCTTTAAGAGGTGATTAGATCTCAAGGGCTCTGTCCTCATAAATGGATTAAGCCATTCATGGATTAATGGGTTAATGGATTAATGGATTATCATGGGAGGGTAACTGGTATCTTTAGAAGAGGAGAATGGGAAACCTGAGCTAGCACATTTGCACACCTTCAACATGTGATACCCTGCACTGCCTTGGGACCTTGTAAAGTCCCCACCAGGAAGAAGGCTCTCACCAGATGTGGCTCCTTGACCTTGGACTTCTCAGCCTCCAGAACTATAAGAAACTTGAATTTAAGCTCAATTTGAGGAAGAGAAAATTGAGTAAGATACGTGGACTGTGAAGATGCCTAAATTTAAATCCCAACTCCACCAACTCACCAACTGGGGTGACTGAAGCATGCCTCAGTTTCCTCACCTAAAAACTTTAATAGTATGGACAATACGGTTGTGATTAATTCACATTAAACAGTGCCTGCCACATGATAAATATCCAATAAATATAGGTCACTATGAATCTTTCAGTATTAGAACAATGCTTGCAAGCCTACTGGTTTGAAAATAGTTTTTGCTATCCCTGTATCTTGGGATCTGCTCTGGGAATCCTCAAGGTGAGTGTCACAGCAGAGTACATTGAGTTGCCAAGAAAGTGGCAGGACTGTCTAGACTGTCGGGCAAGATTAGCATGTTGTAGGGCAGCCAGAAAAGCACAGCCAGTATTGGGACAAAGTTGGTGTTGCAGCTGGGCTCTCCGGGAGCAGATGCTGAAGTGGAGTTACAGGTGCAAGACGTTTATTAGAGACCAACACCTGTGAAGAGAAGGGGGCGGAAGCAGGAGTGAATAGAGGAAGATGTTGAACTGTGATACAGACCCAGTGAATCTTTGGCTGATTTGGTGGGAAGCTCTGGATCTATGATTGCTCACCAGAATGTGCCCTGGTTGGCCAAATAGTCCCGCTGGAAGGTCATGGACCTTGGACCAGGTGGCCTCTGTGACACAGGCAGATCCTGAAGAAGCTGGCAGCAGAGCAGCACGTTCTTCCTTTAAGGAGGATCAGGGCAGCCCACTCCCTGCTTACCACAGTCAGTAGCAGGAGATTCAAAGTAAAGGGAGAGACAAATTGAGAACTAGATAGGCAATTCATTAAACTGTAGATCTCATTGAAGCACTTCACTCTGCTTTTTAGCCACTATAGCATACACAGACCATTATAGTTCTGGGTGCTACACTTAAGGGAGTTGATATTCTAAAACCATGACATTTGCCTTATTTTATACCTAGGACTCTTGAGACACATGAGATGTTGCATTGTTAAAGTGAGTTTCTATGGCAGTGGTTCTCAACAATGGGGCACGCACACTTACAGAAGAGCATTTCAGAAGGTGAGGGGCACCTGTGCTGTTTGCTCAGGTGATCCTAATATGCCTGCCAAAGAATACCACTCACTAAGGGAATTCCAGGTGTAAAGGAACTTAAAACTATACCATATAAGTGGAGGGAATTCTAATATTTAGCCTGCAAAAGAAAAGAAACTGGATTTCGGATGAAATATATATGTTAGTGAGACTTCTCAGAATTAAGTAATATATGGATGCTTTATAAAAGAGGAACAGTCAAGGCTGGTGTTGCCTGAGATTAATTGCATCATAATATTGGCAAAATACATAAAACATAAAGCCAAGCATACATTTGCAAAGCAAAAATAAAATATTTATTAATTAAATACAAAAAAGCCAATAAAAATGCATAGCATTAATTTAACATGGTGGCTGATTCTGCTTTGATGGAACTAAATAACCCCACAGTATGAATATGGTACTGATGCTATAAAGCTATTGTTTTTAGAGTTGGCATGCCACCATATGCCATGAGATCACTTAATTTTGCCACCACTTCCTTCTATTCAAACTACTACTTAAATTATAGGCTAGTATATAGTTAAATCATTTAATTATATAGCGTGAGGCAATGCCATCTGGCATTTATTCAGCTCAAATGCATCACTTCTGAATTAAGCCTGCTCTGTTCTCTTCTCCTTTCCCCAAGTATAAGACATCGATTCTTTTCTCACAAACATCCCTTTTTTTCGGTAGCCATTCTTTCCCAACTCCTGTGTGCCAATGAGCAGCAAAGCATAGTACCTTAGCCTCCAAAAGAGTCCCCATGTGACCTAGAATTGCCGAACAGAACACTTGTTCCCTCTGGTCGTGTAAATGGGCAAGTGACTCCAGCAGGTGCGATTAGATCCCTTCCCTGGTACTATATACTTGGCTACTGAAAGAATGTAGCTCTTTCTTTCCTCTAAGGTTGTTTCACATGAGTGTTATAAACCCTGTGCTCTAATGTGGCCATCCCCACCACACCTCACCCTCAACCCACTCCCACCTCCGGAGGAGGAAGCCTGTTAGTGTGATCCACACACAGCAAGTAACTGAGAGATGAACCATCTCAGTGACATCAACTGGGTCTCAAGGTGAGTGCCACCCTTGGCCTGCGAAGACAGGGGAGCCAATAAATATTCTCATTTAGCTTCAGCTGGTGAGCATAGACAAGTCCAAGTAGCCTTGTAAGCTCATTTTCTACCCATTTTCAGTAGCTTCACAAGAGCTAGCTTTGCAGGCCTGCGTGAGCTCAACAGAAGAACTGACTGACACTGGCTGCTGTGCCCCAGAGGCTGTCTCTTTCCAGAAATGCCAAATTATTGAGGAAGGAGCTTCCACCGTTACAGCACCACATAGATGTCTCCTATCAAAATGTAGCACACTGCCGGGGCGGTGGCTCATAGCTGTAATCCCAACACTTTGGGAAGCCGAGACGGGCGGATCACCTGAGGTCGGGAGCTCTAGACCAGCTGGATCAGCATGGAGAAACCCTGTCTCTACTAAAAATAAAAAATAAAAAAAATTAGCTGGCCATTGTGGTGCATGTCTGCAATGCCAGCTACTCGGGAGGGTGAGGCAGGAGAATCGCTTGAACCTGGGAGGCGGAGGTTGCAGTGAGCCGAGATTGGACCATTGCACTCCAGCCTGGGCAACAAGAGCGAAACTCCGTCTCAAAAAAAAATGTCGCGCATTATAGATGTGGAGTCCCTGCATGGTGCGGGCGTTCTCCCACTGCCTGGCCCTGGCACATCTCTCATCGGGTTAAAGAAAGTCTGGGAGACTGTGTGTACTCTGCTACTTCTGGCTTGAAAAGTTTTTCCTCAATTAACCATATTTGATCTTTGCAGGACACAGGGCTTGTGGTGTAGACACGTGTCCCTGTCTCTTTTGCAAAGCAGCTAGTTTGGATTCGGTTTTTATGATCGGCAACGGAGTCCTGACAAATTTAGCCCACAGTAATAAGGCCAGCCCTATTCAGCACCACTGCAGTCACAGACCCAAATGCAAAGCCAAGCACTGAAAACTGAATGGTAGCACTTGTGGTTAACAGGACCATTCAGACTGTCCAGATATGCATACCACACAGGTATAGGTCAGATTACCATGCTTTGAAAGTGCATGCACATGCGGGCCCATGCAGATGCCCACACAATCCTTCAAGAGAACTCGGAGCCCTACCACTGTAAATGTGAGCCCGGTTTGAGAAACGCTTGAGCTAAGTGACTAAGAACATGCTGTGCCTGGAGTTCTGATGATAATCCTTTCGTGTTCATCCCAATGACAAAATCACGACTTTCCATGAAGCTATACCTTGTAGCTTTTCTATTTTTGTTAACTCTTTCTGAAGTATAAAACCTCCAGTTTTAGTTAATAACTTAGTTAAGGAGAATTCTGGTCGTATCAAACTAGACATTCCTCAGAAATTCAGTTTATGAAGTTGTAAAGTTATTTGCAACTGTGAGGATATTTGGATTGAGAAAAATATGACCTCTGTTTTTTTTTTTTTCTTCAAGAGCAAGAGGACACACTTATGTTCCTAAAGAAATCTCTTTGTGTTATAATTTCAGAATTTTTAAAGATGGCTCAGGAAGTATATGGTGGTAGGGGTGGAGGAGCTTTCCAAGAATACACCACAGGTTTAAGTCAGGGTTATGCTAGACTGGCAGAAAATTAATAATTTGGAGCTTTTCCTCAGATATAACCTTAAAGTCAATTTGGGGGATTCTAAGTTAGCACAAGTGTGCCTTTAATATTAGCCTTAAATCTAAAGTTCAGTTATTTGTGGTTATAAGATATTTCAAAGTAGAGACTTTACAAGAGTGAAAACTATGAACCCAGTTCACCTTGGCCCAGTTCTAACTTGGGTATATATTTGATAGGAAGCAGGATAATGTAGCAGCAATAAATACAGCTTGGGGCTAGAAGACCATAATTCTAGTTCTGTTCTGCCCCTCATATGGCCATGGATGAGTTAGTTAACTCTAAGTAGGTGATTTCAAAGTGGGGGCATGCATGTGTTTGAGATGACCCACTGGGGTAAGGAAGTGGAATACCAGAATTTCTAGTTATGCCTATTTTCATTAAATCATTTAAAAAATTTGAGCACGTGGGCCGGGCGAGGTGGCTCACGCCTGTAATCCCAGCACTTTGGGAGGCTGAGGCGGTCAGGAGATCGAGACCATCCTGACTAACACAGTGAAACCCCATCTCCACTAAAAAATACAAAAAAATTAGCCGGGCGTGGTGGCAGACTCCTGTAGTCCCAGCTACTTGGGAGGCTGAGGCAGGAGAATGGCATGAACCCGGGAGGTGGAGCTTGCAGTGAGCGGAGATCGCACCACCGCACTCCAGCCTCGGTGACAGAGTGAGACTCCATCTCAAAAAAAAAAAAAAAAAAAATTGAGCATGTGTTGTTTTACAAGGTACATTAAACTTTAATAAATAGTACATAATTACAATTCATAAACAGATGTACACACATTTTTATTAAGATTATAAATGAAAACATATTTAGGGACTATAGTCCTACACTTTGGTTTCTTTATAAATTAAAGATGTTGTACTGGGGTTCTATGTTTAAAAAATACACACACACACACATATACATTTATGTATATTATATTTATAGGTTCTATTTATATATTCTACTCCTTTAATCAGCAAGAGCATTCTCTGGCCTCCCTAAGGGTTCCATGGTTATAATAAAATAATGTACTCCATAATTGAGTTTACTTTATGATTTACCCCCAACAAGGTTCTCTCCAGTAAAAGGCGATTCAGTTGCTGATTTTGTAGCTTAGAAACTGGGTAACTTTGAGATGAAGCTGTCAACACTGAAATTGTAAAAAAATGAATGAAACATCGTTACATTTGATCTGTGTTTGCTCACCTGAGAGGCTAGAACCCTGTGCTTCTTTCCATGTGTCTGACCTTTAAGGATTTAAGTAGTTTGAAAAAGTGGTTTACAAATTATAAAAGTTGCTGTCTTGGGGTTTTAGCTAAGTCTAGGCTTAAGAGAATATGTTCACTCTTTTGTAATATTTATCAATTCTGGCTTATGACTGAATTCTATGACTTCCTGTGCTTAGAAGACTTTAAAACTTGATGGAAAACCCTAATGGTCCAGGTTTGTATCTCCACCTGATAAGAGAGGCCTTATACAATAGACTACTTAGAAACAATAAAATTCACTTAGCCAAACGCCCAATAAACTCCAGATGGGGTGAAGGTTTCAGTGAAGCCATAAAATTACTAGTCTTTGGCTATGTAAAATGATTTTCAAACTCAAAAAAAAAAAAAAAATACTCTGACAAATCCAATAGGAAAATAGGCAAAACACAAATAATTCTCAAAAATGTACTAGTAAGTAGTATGTATAGGAAATATGAGCAACTTCAACCTTTTTAGTCATTAAAGAAATAAGTTAAAATGAGGTGCTGTGTTTGTCTATGTAAGTGGCTAATTAAAAAGTAAAACTTGGCTGGGAGCGGTGGCTCACTCCTGTAACACCAGCACTTTGGGAGGCCGAGGCAGGTGGATTATGAGGTCAGGAGTTCAAGACCAGCCTGGCCAAGATGGTGAAACCCCGTCTCTACTAAAAATACAAAAAAATTAGCCGGGCATGGTGACAGGCGCCTGTAATCCCAGCTACTCAGGAGGCTGAGGCAGAGAATTGCTTGAACCTGGGAGGTGGAGGTTGCTGTGAGCTGAGATCGTACCACTGCACACCAGCCTGGGCGACAGAGCAAGACTCCATCTCAAAATAAATAAATAATACTTTAAATTAACCAATTATACAAGCTGATAAAGAAAGGAAGTGAAAGCTGCCTACAACGACTATATTTCAGGCAAAAGAATCTCTGCTATATTGTTAATGTTCCCCAGCGACAGCTTAGCCACACCTATCAAAACTTTTATGAATACATCTTTGATTCAGCTATTTTACCTGTTAAGATTTCATCTAAACAAAAACATCATCACGTGCTCGAAAATTTATCTACAAGTATGTTTATGCCAACACTTTGAATAAAATCAGTTGTCATTCATTCTGTGCTTACCATGTGCCAAGTGTTATGCTAAAGTTGTAATATACATTATCTCATTTCAGCCTTATAAAAACCTCTGGGCACAGTGGCTCGCGCCTGTAATACCAGCACTTTGGGAGGCCGAGGCGGGCAAATCACCTGAGGTCAGGAGTTCGAGACCAGCCTGGCCAACACGGTGAAACCCCATCTCTACTAAAAATACAAAAATTAGCCAGATGTGGTGGTGGGCGCCTGTAATCCCAGCTACTTAGGAGGCTGAGACAGGAGAATCACTTCAACCCGGGAGGTGGAGGTTGCAGTGAGCTGAGATCACGCCACTGCACTCCAGCATGGGGGACAAGAGTGAAATTCTGTCTCAAAACAAAAAAAAACAAAGAAGACTACTCAGGCTTAGCCATTAGGTGAGTTACTCACAAATACACAATTAGTAAGTTACAGATCCAAGCCATCTATCCACAGAACCTGACATATCAGCAAAAAGAAAAGGAAAAAGCAACCACATAAACAAGAAGTTTTAAAGTCAGTTATAGCATACAGATTATTGTGAAAGTATTTACTAGTGGTAATGCAAAAAATAATTAAGAACATTGGGAAAAATGTTTCTAATGTTTTTACTAAGTGAAAAAAGATGATGCAAAATAATACGTACTTTGTTATCTTAGTATTGATAAAATACAGAATAAAATGTTGATAGAATCTGGCTTTAGATGTGGCTATATAGGATCGTTACAGATACTTCTCTATCCTTTACATTTTCTGCAATTATATGTATTACTGTTACTAAAAATAAAATAAATGAATTAGTGAATAAAATGAAAGAATCATGTATGTCCACAGCCTTGCTCCTGACATATGTTCTGAAGTGGCATGTACATATTTTACATATGAATGTAAATATGTAGAACCCTGAAGTCCAATATATTCATCCATCTTTTCTCCATATTTTCCTGTACCTCTTTTATTAATATTCAAACATGTATACATTTTAAAAATCTATTATAAATATTTTATCATTTAAGAAGAAACATATAAACACATTAAAATTCAAAATTCAACAGAAGGGTGCAAAATAAGAAATAAACTGCCCCTTCAATCTCACTCCAGAACACCCATCCCAAAAGGCCACCATTCCTGACCCTTTCTGCTTTCGGTTCTCTGGTGATTTTACCTCCAAAGCTCAGAGAATATGCTCATGTGTCTCTTAAACAATTTGCCACCTTCAGACAGCTGATAATTTTTTTGATTCTCCAGTGTGATGGATAAGGAAAATAGCTGATACAAAGTATTGTATTGTTTGTAGTCTTAGTTTTCATAAAATATACAACCAAAATGTTAATAAGACCTGTCTCTGCCTGAGGGATTATAGGGAGTTTTTATGGTTTTCTTTGTTTATTTCTCTATATTTCAAGTTTTCTACAATCATCCAGTCCAGACAGTTTTATAGGTAGATTTCCAATTTAAAAAACTATAGTTGGTAATGAAATTGTGAATGTCTTCTTCCGAACTTTATAAGCTGAATTGTGAAAAAAATATATATCTATCTGGAGACAAAACTGCTACAAGTCAAATTAGCAATAGACAAACACAATTCTTGTAGGAGAATTCAACATATCAATGACATCAAGTAGACTTTTTAAAGAAAAATGCTGATCACTTTGACATACTATTATGACATTGATTAGACATGTTTGGGTAAGAGCCAACATATTTAACAACAGATGAGCACAGAAGCCAGTCCAATTAGCATGATGCCCACTTTAAACAACCAGGACATACTCACCAGATGGGTCAGTCTGAGTTCTGGCTTGAGTCTGGTCATAGGGCTAGAAATGGTGAAAGGAGGTGGAGATACTGCTTAGGGGGATCCTCACCCCTCTCTGGGGAGGCCATTATGGGTTCTCCAGGTCAGGGGAGACTCACCTCCTCAAAGAGGGGATGGAAAGCTGCTCCAATTCATAAAGAGGACTTGGCCTCATTAAGAATTTCAGGAAGTGTAGAGACTAGAGTGAAGTAATCAGAATAAATACCATTTAAATGCCATGTTGTAAAAACTCAAAGCTAGTGCAAAAAGATCCATAATGAACAAAATATCAACATTTTAAATAAAGACATGAAACCACAGGCCAAGTTTACTTACAGAGGACATGATGTAAGAATCCTAAATAAGATACTATGGACTTCTATTGGGGGTAGGATGGGATGGAAGTGTAGTTTTGAGGCTTTCTCCCATCCTTTTTTACCCTTACCTCTTAAAAGAACTGTAGATTCCTGAGGAAAGGCTAAGGGGTTGAATCCTAGGCAGTCTTATCTCCCTCAGTCTCCCATTCCTATAGAAACCAATGTCAAGGACTCCTGTGGTCTGTGATGTAGGCACCACAATCACACTCAGCCAGGTGACCAGACCCTGCTGCACGCAAGGAGTGATCTCCTACCCTGAGCTGGGCCATTCCAGAAGCCTTAACTAGAATGAACAGAATTTGTCCCGTACTGAGGACTAAAGGTGAAAATGCAGGTGACATTAACTAACCAAATGTCAGGAAGTATGGCTATAAGGAACAGACTTTATTGGGGAATGTCCACACCAAAGATCAATAAGAGAAGGCACAAGATCTTCCCTTCTGTCATCATTCCTCAGTGAGGTGTGCAGGGTCCAGAGGGCTAAATGACCGAGATGCTGTGACCAGGGGAAGACTTCCTCTCCCCATCAACTACACTATCTTTTTATAGTGTAGGCATGAGAGTGGTTGTATGTGGAGAATATGTTTACTACCAGAGTTAGACACTAAGCTGTCTGAGTTTTGAAGCTAGGTCTTCAGGGAGTGGTCAACTGCAGGCACCTTGTGGTTTCAAGTTATGAGGAAAGACAGTACCCAGACCTTGAGTTTGAATTCTGGCCACAGTCCATCCCAGGATGGAAGAGATGTCTTCAGCTCTGACTGGTTCACAGCCTGACAATCTGGGATTTCAATCATCATTCACTGGATAGTCTTGCTGGTTTCTAGTAATCAGCTTTCTTTCCCAAAATCATCTTATTTGCATTTGCCTGTTTATCTTTTCTGATAAGACTGCTGTGGTCTGAATGTTTGTGCCCCACCTCCAAGTTCTGCAAAATTCCTGTGTTGAAACAAGGTAGTGGTGCTAGAAGACAGGGCTTCTGGGAGATGATGAAGTCATGAGGGGCCCACTTTCATGAATGGGATCCAGGCCTTCGTGAAAGAGGCCCAGAGAGTTGCCTTGTCCTTTCTACCACGTGAGATTAAAGTGAGAAGATCATCATGTATGAGGAGGAAGTGGCCTTCTCCAGACACTCAATCTGCCAGTGCCTTGATCTTGGACTTTCAGCCTCTAGAACTATAAGAAGTAAATTCTAGGGATTTTTGTTTTGGTTTGGTTTGGTTTGGTTTTGAGATGGAGTTTCATTCTTGTCGCCCAGGCTGGAGTGCAGTGGTGTGATCTCGGCTCACTGCAACCTCCGCCTCCCGGGTTCAAGCGATTATCCTGCCTCAGTCTCTCAAGTAGTTGGGAACACAGGCACCCACCACCATGCCTGGCTAATTTTTTGTACTTTTAGTAGAGACAGGATTTTGCCCTGTTGGGCAGGCTGGTCTTGAACTCCTGACCTCAGGTGATCTGCCCACCTCAGCCTCCCAAACTGCTGAGATTACTGGCGTGAGCCACCGTACCCCGCCTTGTCCTGGTTTTGTAGAGATGGGATCTCACTGTATTGCCCAGGCTGGTCTCAATCTCCTGGCCTCAAGCAGTCCTCCCACATCAGCCTCTGAAAGTGTTGCGATTAAAGGTGTGAACCACTACACCAGACCTGTTCTTTATAAACTACCCAGTCCAAGGTATTTTGTTATAACAACCTGAATGGACTAAGACAGACTTTAAACAACATAGCTTTATACCTGGAAAATGCTGAGTATTGTCTAAAAATATTGATATCTTTATATTATTATAATTCTAATAATAATGTCTTATTTCTGTCAGGTTTTATTGCATTGACTAGAAATTCCAGAACAATGTTAAAGAATAATGGTAAAAAAGAGTATCATTGTTTTGTTTCCAATTTAAACTGGAATGCTCCAGCTTTTACTTTTGTTTTTATTTATTATTATTATTATTTTAAATGGAGTCTTACTCTGTCGCTCAGGCTGAGTGCAGTGGTGCAATCTCAGCTCACTGCAAACTCCGCCTCCCAGGTTCAAGCAATTCTCTTGCCTCAGCCTCCTGAGTAGCTGGGATTACAGGCGTGTGCCACCACCCGGCTAATTTTTGTATTTTTTAGTGGAGATGGGGTTTCACCATGTTGACCAGGCTGGACTCAAACTCCTGACCTCAGGTGATCCACCAGCTTCGGCCTCCCAAAGTGCTGAGATTATAGGCATGAGCCACCGCACCCAGCCTTATTGTGTTTTTTAGCAGTTTAATGTGAGACTAGCTATTGTTCTTAAATATTCTTTATGTCTAGGGACTATCTATTAGTTGATTAAAGAATTTTCTTTAAATCCCAGCACTTTGGGAGGCTGAGATGGGTGGATCACGAGGTCAGGAGATCGAGACCATCCTGGCTAACCCGGTGAAACTCTGTCTTTACTAAAAAATACAAAAAAACTAGCCGGGTGAGGTGGCGGGCGCCTGTAGTCCCAGCTACTCAGGAGGCTGAGGCAGGAGAATGGCATAAACCCGGGGGGCGGAGCTTGCAGTGAGCTGAGATCCGGCCACTGCACTCCAGCCTGGGCAGCAGAGCGAGACTCCGTCTCAAAAAAAAAAAAAAAAAAGAATTTTCTTTAAATTAAAAGGAAGTTTAAAATTGTTTGGCTTTTGCAACATCTATTAAATTGATGATATGTTATGTGATTTTCTGTTGATATAAGAGTGGAGAAGCAAGAAGAGTGCATGTGAATATACAGGGAGCATGCATATGTAAAGCAGATATTATGCTTGTGCTATAACCAGGTAGGGTAGGGAAGGCAGAGTCCCTTTTAGATCACAGCCCCACTCACTGTGTGCCAACAGTGCCCTGCACTGGAACACCTCTCTGTGGAATGATGAGAGAACAGGGAACCATGTGCTTTCTCTGCTAATCCTTGATTTATATGGTTTCTCCATAAAATGCTTTCTTTAAATTTTACAACATGTGGCAACTGCCCTGACTCACCTTGCCACAGCAATAAAAAGAGATTTGCCCAACTTTATGCTACAATTATTAAAGCGATGTAGAACCGGTGCTACAAGAGACTGATGAGTGATTCAGAATATAAAATTCTGAAACAGATCCTAAAATAGATAACTGATATATAGAGTATGATGATGATAGCATTGTAGTCATCAGGAAAAGGAGGCATTGTTTTATAAATGGTGCTGAGAAGTGAGAATAAATGAATTATTTGGGAAAATGATATTGAAATATTTTATCATCCATTCATTCAATGTAATAAGAACAGCTAGATCAATGAATTCAACAAGAAATTTGAAAATCATAAAAAAGGAATAAATATAATGTCTATATAGGAAAGAAGTTTTTTGTTTGTTTGTTTGATTTTTGAGACGAAGTCTGGCTTTGTCACCCAGGCTGGAGTGCAGTGGCGCGACCTCGGCTCACTGCAACCTCTGCTCACTGCAACCTCTGCCACCCGGGATCAAGCCATTCTCCTGCCTCAGCCTCCCGAGTAGCTGGGTGCTTGCCACCATGCTTGCCGCCATGCCTGGCTAATTTTTGTATTTTTAGTGAAGACAGGGTTTCACCATGTTGGCCAGGCTACTCTCAAACTCCTGACCTCAGGTGATCCACCTGCCTCAGCCTCCTAAAGTGCTGGGATTACAGGCGTGAGCCACCATGCCTGGCCAGAAATAGTTTTTTAAGCTAATGCAAAGGAAGATGTCACACAAAAAAGCATAATGAAATTGACTACATAAAGATATTTGCCTCAAATACAGCAAAGAATTCCCACAAATCAATAAAAAGTGCTAATATTCCAATGAATAAATGGACAAAAGACATTTATTAATAATACAAAAAATAAGCTGCTGTAGCAAAAAAAAACTTTTAAAAAATATCGTAGGTTAAAGAACACAGAAGTTTCTATCTCTTTCATCTAACTGTCCCAGGGAGTGCCCCAGGACGGCAGGGCAACTCCTTCCCTCACAGGCAGAAACCTGGATGACTTCTAGATTGTTGCTTCTCCCTACCATAAGGCATTTTCCCCATCTGCATGGTTGAAGATGGGCTGTGGATAAATCTGCCTAGCCAGTTGGAAGAAAATAGACAGTTCCTCTTCATGTGAGATGAAAGTTGCACACATTGTTTTGTTGAGAATTTGGTGACGTAAGCACACTCATCAAGGGAGACTGGGAAATGTGTTGCATCCTGTAGCCACGTGTCTGGCTTTGCTGTTCCCATAAAAGGGGAGAACAGCCATCTCTGCCACTCACTTAAAGGAAATATACATTGTCAATAAACTTGGGGAAAATGGAAAGCCTCATTAGTAACCAAAGAAACATGGGGCTGCTTGCAGTGGCTCATTCCTGAAATCCTAGTACTTTGGGAGGTCAAGGTGGGAGGACTGCTCGAGCCTAGGAGTTCAAGACCAGCCTGGGCAACACAGAAAGAGCTTGTTTTCAGAAAAAATTTAAAGAGTTAGCCGGGTATGGTTTTGTGTGTCTTTAGTCCCAGCTACTTGGGAGGCTGAGGTGGGAGGATTGCATGATTCCAGGAGTTCGAGGCTGCAGTAAGCTGTGATTGTACTACTGCACACCAGCCTGGGTGACAGAGGGAGACCCCACGTAAAAAAAAACACACACACACAAATAAATTTTAAAAAAACATGAATTAAAGTGAACATAAGACTTTCCATCCATCAAATAAGCAAAGATTCTTTAAGATCAGAATGCACTACGCTGATGAGGGGGCGATGTGGCACTCAGAGGTTGCCTATGGGGGATGCAGATGTAAATTCGTATAGACTTCCTTGAAAGCAATTTGGCAATAAAGCCAAGACCCTTTAAATATTCGTATCTTGGAGTAATAGGCAAACATCTCCACATAAGTGGGTGATACTGAAAATTCAAGACCAGAACACAATATATATGGGAATTATATTAATAAATGCTTTTATTGAAGGTTTACTATGAAGCAGACTCATTGCTGAGTACCCTACATGTATTACCTAATTTAATCCTAGACCTGGGCTTCTGAGATACTGTATTATCCCATTTGACAGATGTGGATATAGCCTCAGACAGGTCAAGTCACTTGCATAAGATCACAAAGCCAAGAGGTAGTTGCATTGTGATTCAATACCAGGTCTTCCTGACATCAGAGCTCTAGTTGTTTATAAAGATAACATTTTAAATTACGAGGGAAACTTACGGTTTTTAATACACAGTATTAGGAAAACTGGGCTTTCCATTTAGAACAAAATCATCTCTTCGACCTATGATTTATAATCATTTTCAGGTTATGAACCATTTAAAGAATCTGATGAGAGATACTGATTCTCTTCACACATACTCTGTCTCTCTTTGCATATAGGCAAGTGAGTGTGTGTGTGTGTTTGTGAGTGTGTGTGTATGTGGGTAGTCTTCCATGCAGTTCTGATGGATTTTGGAGCCAAAAAGCTATGAACTTGAAAATAACCCCTACAAGATAGGCTATATTCATGTCAACATAAATTTATGGTGGATTAAAACTTTAAATCTAAAATTTAAATATAAATGTCATCTTTGTGTGAATATAGGTAATGTTTCTAAATCTCCAGCCTTTGTTTCTTAGTCTGGAAAAAAAATTGGGGGTAATGATATTTGGCACAAAGTTTTGTCATGATTAGACAATCATGACGGGCAGATCATGAGGTCAGGAGATCGAGACCATCCTGGCGAACACAGTGAAACCCCGTCTCTACTAAAAATACAAAAAATTAGCCGGGCGTGGTGGCAGGCGCCTGTAGTCCCAGCTACTCAGGAGGCTGAGGCAGGAGAATGGCGTGAACGTGGGAGGCGGAGCTTGCAGTGAGCCGAGATCGCACCACTGCACTCCAGCCTGGGTGACAGAGCGAGACTCCATCTCAAAAAAAAAAAAAAAAAAAAAAGAAGAAGAACATCATGAAGATTAAATGGGAAAATACACACACAGTATTTCACAGTGTCTGGTACATAAAAAAATACCCAGTGAAATTTAATCCTCTCTCTTTCTCTCTCTCTCTCTCTCTCATTCTCCCCATCTCTGTATATGGTTGACCCTTAAACAATGTGGAGGTTAAGGGTGCTGACCTCCTGCCCAGTGGCTAATTTGCCTGTAATTTTTGACTCTCCAAAAACTTAACTACTAATAGCCTACTGTTGACCAGAAGCCTTACAGATAACATAAGCTGTCAACTAATATATATTTTGTATGTTATATGTATTATACACTGCATTCTTACAATAAAGTAAGCTAGAAAAAGGAAAATGTGATTAAGAAAATAAGGAAGAGAAAACATTTACTTCCATTAAGTGTAAGTGGATCATCATCAAAGTCTTCATCCTGGATGTCTTCACATTGAGTAGGCTGAGGAGGAGGAGGCGGAAGAAGGAGTTGGTCTTGCTATCCAGGGGTGGCAGAAATGGAAGAAAATCTGTGTGTAAGTGAACCAGTGCAGTTAAAACCCTTCAAGGTCGACTGTATACACACACACACACATATATACACACACACATATATGTGTGTGCACATATATTACATACAGATTTTAAGTAGATATATGCATTTGTGAAAATAGTTTCATAAATTTGGAAGTGTTAATAATTTTCTCATCATGTCACCAAAACAGGCACCTGAGGGGAAAAGACAAATAGATTTAATTAATTTTAAATGTAAAATTTTTATTTCTTAAGAACTTACTACACCAATACATTCACTTTTTCATTCAACAAATATTTATTGAACATCGACTGTCTTCCAAGCACTGTTCTAGATACTGGGGACACCACTGTCAACCAAACAAACCCAAATCCCTGCTTGTGTGGAGCTGATACTTTGGTGGAGGGCTAAGACTCACCTGGAACTTACTGAAAATTCTCCTGCACCCACCTCGCAGGACGTGTGACAGGGGTGGGGCTGTCGGTTTGGCTGCCTGGGACTCAATCCCCTTACCGAAGGGTCAGCATACAGACAGGCAGGTGCAGGAACCGGGCAAGCGCTTTTGGGCTCTGGCGCCAAGGCAGCATCCAGGGGTGGGTGTCTGCGACTCCCAAAGCCCAAGTTGGTGCATGTTACAGTGCGCTCTTTTAGCCTTGCCGTCCCCGGGTGGCTTAAGGGTGAACCAGTTCAGTGGACCCTGTGCCTTTTTGCAAGGACAGGGGGCCAGTGTGACAGCTTTCTGTACCTTGAGCTCTTGTCCAAAGTCCCAGAAAAATCAGGTCACGCACGGACTTGAAGGATGAATGTGGGGGTTTTATTGACTGGTGGAGGTGGTTCTCAGTGGGATGGAATGGGAGCTGGACAGGGGATGGAGTGGGAAGATGATCTTCCCCTGGAGTTTGGCTGTCCAGCAGCCGATTCTCCAAGTGTCCCCAGCCAAACTCCTCTGGACGTTGCTTCTTTTCTCTCCTTCTCTGCTGTGCTGTTCTGGTGTTTGTCATGTTTGTCTCATCATCTCCTCATCTGCTTCTGGAGCCTGGGATTCAGGATTTATATGGGTACAGGATAGGGAGCATGGTGGGACAAAAGGCACTTTTTTGAGTGCAAAAACAGGAATGCCTGTTCCCACTTAGGGCAGCAGGCATCCAGGCTTGAGGGTAGGGCCTTTGCCAGGGAACCGCCCTCTTCTCCTCAGTATTTCCGTCTCCTGTCCATATCATTGCCATGAGCACAGCAGGGTTGCTCACTGTTTCACCTCTCGAAGGAGCATCTTACTGGTGAGGAAACTGGCGAGGTAACAGTACCCAGGGAAGGGGATGAAGGGCAAAGTGTTGTGTTTCATCTTTCGAGCCTACTGAGGAAGAAATCCTCAAGCACCAGAGCAAGGGCTTGAATGATGGGAAGGGTGGCAGAGAGAATTGTAAGCCAGGGGAGGGGACACAGTGGGAAACTGGCTAGAGATGCCAAACAGGGCACAAATGGGACAGGCAGAACCAATGAGAGGGTACAGAGCTGATTACCAGGTCCGAGCTCCATGTGCAGGAACAACCAAGTCCCCCTATGTTGGGGCCAGGTGCAAATCAATTGGCAAGGGCTATTTCCCACATATTATTTCGGGCAGCATGTTTTGGGGCAGTACTGCTGGGATGGAGAAAGGGCTCAGGTCAGGATGATGCCATCCACTCCTGGATAATAAACTTGGGTCTCAGAGAGTTTCATGTACTTTGGGGATGCGTAAACTACTTACTTGTTATGGGAATTATGTCTGCAGAAGATGAAAAAAACATTATGTGAGCCTTAATGAGTTTGGTTATATAGGAGTATGATTTCTATCTCATAAATAATAAACAATTCCCTCAATATGCTAATTCCAACATCTCTTTCAATTACTCATGTTAATCTTGCAAAGAAAATAATCAAGAAAATATGAAAATGCCATCTCCCTGTTGGAATGAAACATCTCCTAGATGAGACAGCATCTCTGCTCCAAGGTTTGGAAGCGTATTAGCTGTATCTGACTCATTGGTTCTTCTATGTAGACAATCCTGCTTTCAAAATCTAATCAATGTTAAAATGAAACCTGAGTTTAATTGAATAACACATGTCTGTTCTATAATATTTGTTGAATTTGAAGTGGAATAAAAGAACCAAGACTGAAACTAAGAAAAAAACTGAAAAATTATTTCCATCTCCAATAGTCACTTTTTTTTTTTTTTTTTTTTGAGATGGAGTTTCACTCTTGTCACCCAGGTTGGAGTGCAGTGGTTCTGTCTCGGCTCACTGCAACCTCTGCCTCCCAAGTTCAAGAGATTCTTCTGCCTCAGCCTCCAGAGTAGCTGGGATTACAGGCGCTGGCCCCCATGCCCGACTAATTCTTTGCATTATTAGTAGAGATGGGGTTTCATTGTGTTGGTCATGTTGGTCAGTCACATATCTTTATTGATATTTTTTGCTGTGATATCTTTTAAAAGAAAAACTACCAATGTGTATAGGGAGTGGGTAAACTTTTCTTGTCCTGTAGAAGGCGATTTAGACAGATGAATAGCAAATCAGTAGGTTCTATGTAACTTTGTTTCCCAAATATTCTACTAGATTTTCTTTTCTTCGTCCCTGATGCTCCTGCCTGAGACAAAGTCTAATTCCCACGTGCTGCTCTCAGGATCAGACTCCCTTCCTCCTTTCTAATCTAGGCCTCAGCCATTGGATTCACCGCGCTCACCCTGGGCTGTGGGCACACTGAATCCTTGTAGTTCCTTGAACAGGATTTGCTCTCCTATCCTGTACATCTTTGCATACACTGTTTTTTCCCCCTGAAATTTTCACCTACCTTCCCCTCCCTGCCTATCTCATAACACAGTTAGGAAGGTGCTAACTTTGGAGGTGGATGGTCTCTGTTCAAATCCCTGCTTTGGTACTTCCTAGGTATATAAGCTTAGGCAAGTTCATCTGTGTAGGCCTCATTTTTCTTATCTGGAAATGAGGATAGTAAGAGTATTTCATTTCACGAAGTTGCTATGAAAGTTAAATGAGACAATGCATGTGATTGGCATTATATATAATATGTTCTAAATACTCAATATTGCTTTAGCCATAATTATGGTTACAAGTATTACTACCATTTACTCCTAACAATTCTACTTATCATTTCCATGTGGCAATCCTGTTTGCTGTGGGTGCAGGGTCGGAGATCCATGAGGAAGGGTTGTTGGTAACAACAGTGATCAGTGCCACTGCCTAGTCCCTGTGGGTAGCTCAGGAAATCCTGGAGACGTGGGGATAATTTTGGTGCTGAGATAGCAGCGGATGACAGGCTTTTCTGTCTTTCACTGCATTTCTTTATAAGACCAAGCCAGAACGTTAGTTCCCATGCTCCTTGGGAGCAATGAACACCAAAGAAGCAGTGAATGTGTGGCACTGAGTGGAATATGTCTAGACTGAGAGTAAGGAGTTTGGGTCCTAGCTTTAAGTCTGCCATTAATCAGTTATCCTTGAACAAGTGACATCAATTCCCTGGGCCCAGATCTTATTTAAAAAACAAAACAAAACAAAAGAGGACTGCATTCTGTCATCTCTAAGTACCTTTCCAACTCTGGGATTCTGGGATTCTACACTGGGAAACTCACTCTGTATTTGCTGTTTGTAGGCTCATGAGGTATCACAGTGTGTGCCAAGTCAGGACCCTGCTCCATCTGGTACATGGAGAGGCCAGGCAGTGCCACAGTATCCAATATCATAACTAGAAATAGGCCTGGAAATTCTGAGGCATATGGTTTCCCTGATGTGTTTCTAAATCTTATTGCTATGTTTTCTTTCCAGTATTACTTACTATGTAAGATAGAAAAAGAATCTTTTTCAATGCACACAGTTAAATAAATAAGATCTTTTAAAATCATGCTAATGGCAGATCAATAGCATATTATTGCCTCATAGAAGTCGCTAAAGTCTAACAAAGAGTCTACATTGTGTTGTTTAAGATGCAATGGACCAAACAAATAACAACAAACAACCTATACTAACATTCCTGACAAGCCATTAAACTACGTTTCTTGATGCGTACAGAAGGTTTGGAAAGCATAAATGTGCTGTCTGAGATCCCGGATGTACGTCTTGGCTCTAATACAGATGAGCGAGAAGTCAAAAACAGAAACCACTTTGAAGAAACTCTGGGGCCCTAAGTGCAAGTCTCCTTGTAAGATGTCTTTATTAACGCAAAAAATCCTCCAAGGTGCCTCTCCTACAGTCGTGACAGATGCCTTTGAAAGTCTCCCCACAGTGGGAAGACTTCTGAAAATGTCTTCCTTCACTTTCTGGAGTTTACAAAAACTGTGCGAGTAGCCTCCACTGCATTTGTCAAGCAAGAAGTAATTGAAAACAGCAGGTAGTTGTGCCTTAGTCACTGAAAGAAGTCTGTTTGCCAATTGATGCATGGGGTGCTGACGCTGGGAGCTCCCATTAGAGCTCCTGGGTGGTATTTAGGTTCAGTAAATCCCCTGTGTGTCTGGGTAACTGGATTCCTAAATCTTAAGACTGTTTTCATCCACTAAGAAGAGAATTGGAGTAGAATGGAATCTACTAAAAAAAACTTGCATTGTTTCTAGATATTTGTTGAATGAAACATTGTATGATTTTGAAACGTCTTATGTAGCCATGCACATTGAAAAAAAATCCTCTTTCTGTGGTAGGTAGTGAGATTAAAAACAAAAGAAAAGAAAATATAGCAATAAGATTCAGAAACATGACCGGGAAACCATATGTCTCAGAATTTCTAGGCCAATCCTATTTCCAATCACGATATTATACTGTGGTCCCCAAATTCTTATAATATTCAAGAAATTCTAATAGCATCTAGACTGTATAATTTAGACTGCCTCTTATACACAAATATGATATACAAAATCCTTGTTCAACCTGATCTGTGATTCAGAAAATATAAAGTATCTTAACACTATAGTGTTAAGCGTAGGATAGTCTCCTAAAGGTGTTGGTCAGAAGAATTGAACCTTAACCTGGATGGATCTATTTAAAGATAGATCAAATGAGAGGCAAGAGGTGACTAAAGAAATTAAAATTTGATTCTTAGCAGAGAAGTTGAAAGTCTTTGCGATATACTTAATCTACAGTAGAAAATGTTAAGGTATGTAATAATTTCCACAAGAAATATTATTGACAGTGAAACCTGTAATATATATGACTTACTTGACTTTTGGTGAGAGTTGGCATACCACACCCAATAATGGGATTTGCGCAAATTCAATCACATGCTCTTGAGCTGTGTTTAAGTGCTCCCACGGTGAATGGAGAGAAGAGCACAAGCAAAGGCATGGAAGCTGGAAACATCCTGTGCCTTCTGAGAGCCTCAGGCGTGCTGGCTGGCATTGTCAGGGCATGGCAGGGACAAGGAGCATACAGTAGGAGCTGAGGTTGGAAGGGCTGGCAAAGTTCAGATAATGTAGAGACCTCTGCCCTTTGTGACCATCTGTGTACCATGAGGTGGTAGCTGAGGGATATATTCTCTGACTCTGAAACAGATATAGATGTGCTGGCTTCCAAATGCTGCTCACTTCAGCTTTACAGATATATTATATTGGTGGTGAGTCTCCATTCACATCTAAGTGTAGAAAAGGAATTATGGAATTGACCACCACAGAAAAAAAAATAAGGTAAGTGTTAGGAAGACATTCTTGGCTGGAGCAATGGCAAAATACAATTTTAAATAAGATTTTTTTTTTCTTTTAGAGAGTACAATTGTCCATCAAGAAGGAGGATGGAAAAAACAATTTTGTGGATGACTTTCTCACCCGGTGCTGTTGTGCTATTTTGAAGCAGAATAATTACAACGGGGAACAAAGTTCCCCTAACAAACGGCAGTTATTGAAGCATTGCCTTTTTTTCAGTGACTTCTTTTGTAGGGAAAGTACAGCCAGAATCAAACTCAAGAGGAAACGATCCTGAAAGATATGTGGACCCAGCATTCGTGGAGTTGAAGAACTGATAACATATCATGGGTTTCTGCCAGACTAGAGGGTTGTTGTTTGTTTGAGAGGGAGTCTCCCTCTGCCGCCCAGGCTGGAGTGCAGTGGCACGATCTCAGCCCACGGCAACCTCTGCCTCCCGGGTTCAAGCGATTCTCCTGCCTCAGCCTCCTGAGTAGCTGGGATTACAGATGCCCACCACCTTGCCTGGCTAATTTTTCTATTTCAGTAGAGATGGGGTTTCACCATGTTGGCCAGGCTGGTCTCAAACTCCTGGCCTCAGATAATCCACCCGCCTCAGCCTCCCAAAGTGCTGAGATTACAGGCGTGAGTCACGACGCCCGGCCTAGACTAGAGTTATTTAAGGAACAAATGCTCCTATGAACCTAGTCCAACAGGACGACCACATCTTATTCTGTCTGTGGGCCAGTGTTGTCAATATGGTACTAGAAATGCTTATGAGAGCACATTTCAGTCAATTCCTCATGTTAAACATAAACAGCGCTTTAGGCCAAGGTCGCTAACCTTCTCAAATGGGGTATGCGTTTTCCTAAAAATACAATATTCAAAGATGTAACTATCATTTCTGATTTTTTTCTTAAAACTAGCTTTCTTCTTTCAGATTTTAGAATAACTCTCTCCAACATCTCGTTTGTCCCAAAGCCTATTGCATAATTTTAATGACTTATGACTTTTATAAATTTTCCAAGACTTATGACTCAGAGGTGTGCCTGGGGATGGTGGTGCAGAGTTCTTACTTCCTCTGGGCCAGAAGCAAGTGCTCCCGGCAGATCTACCTTTACAAAGAAGCAGATGCCAAGACCTTGCCCCTCTTGCCCCTCGGGCTGTGCCTGATGGCTCAGTACCATCTGGCCACATTGCTGTGGAGGGAATTCTCTTGGTAACTGTTATTGCTGTCTGGTTATGCATTGGCACTTTACAACAGCACAGGGAGCTGAGCAAAGAACAAGCCATCTCAAAGCAACTAATTTCACTAAACCTCCTTGCAATACACGTATGAAACTTTTAGAGCTTTTGGAAGGAAGAATAGATTCAAACTTCATTACATGTGTCAGGAGAAAGCAAAAGTGATGTCAATATTGCAGAAAATGAGCTGTGATCAGTCTCTTGCCATAGGACCTGTGTTACCGATTGAAGAAATGAAAACCCTCTGCACCCAATAAGATGTGGGGTCTTTCCTTTCTATTCTCCTCTTGCTCCTCTGCCCAGATCCTCTGACATCTTGCCCAAGTTGACAAACACAAACAGGACTGGCCTTCCAGAGCCCTCCAAGTGGCCACCTCTTCCCACTTCTTCCTGAACTCTCCAAGTCAGAAGTCACTGCTCCTTCTCTTGAACTCCAGGGTCTCTCTGTCTAAACTTTCTATCTGGCTTTAGAATTAGCATTTGTAACTCCTTTTTTAGACAATTTGCTCATTGACGCTGTGGTCTGGACTGTGTTTGATTCATCTGTACTTTCTCAGTTCCCAGGTATTCAGTGAAATACTGGTGAAACAGTTCCCCAGGACTGTGACATTCTATTTGTGGGTGTCCTGTAAGTAAACTATTGGAGAAAAGCCAAAGGAAAAATACATGATCTCACACAAACAGGGTCCTCACCTGCCAAGAAGCCATTTTGTGTTCTCTTGTTAGAATAATTTATCTACGTTTAAGAGCAAGGATTTTCTTTTTTTTCTCTTGGGCAAAGTATGCACATGGCTGCTGCAGCAACAGCTCAAATAGACCCTGGCTTCCTGCTGAGGGCCAGAGGGGAAGACAGGGAGAGCATATCTGGAAGAATCACCCAGCTGGGTGCCCAGACGCAGCCACCTGCCTCCTGCTCCATGTTGAGGTGATGTGTCACCACACTGGAGAGGGCTGATTTTGGGTCACATTACATTGGAAACTCTAACCGGAAGAGCATGACATTTTAAAATATCAGTAGCACGTCCGGTAAATGATTAAACCTCCCAGACATGGAGTGTTTTTCTCCACGTCTACTCCAATACAGACTTATCTTCAGACCACCACATTAAGCAGTAAATAGAAAAGAACATGTCACGGGCAAGAAGATAGAATAAAACCTTACAAAGAGAAAGGGAGAGGGGAAAACGATAATTTAAAAGGAATTTTAAGGGGACGGCTGGAGCTGACACCCACTTTTCTACTTTAGACACTCCTCTGACCCCATCAGTCCTCACTTCTTGTTTGTTCTCTGAAACTGTGCTTCATGAGAACAAGATTCCTTTTTTATTCATTTTTTTTTTTTTCTTTTTAAGTGTAGAGATAGGATCTCACTATATTGCCTAGGCTGGTCTCAAACTCCTGGTCTCAAGTGATCCTCCTGCCTCAGTCTCCCAAAGCACTCAGATTACAAGCATGAGCCCTTGTGCCCCGCCTAGATTAGTTTTTATTATAACGTAATTTATGGTGTGAATTTCACCATTTCCTATGTTCAGAATGTAGTTTCCCCATCTAGGAAGTGGGATAGTAAAAAAAATACTTTTACCAATGTCACAGATGTGGCTCTAGCTCAGTGCAAAAGGGATGTTAACTCTTCCAGGCCTCAGGGTGCCAGTAAGTGAGTTACTTAAGAGTACTTAAGGGCATCCTGACAGCCTGATAGTTTTCCAAAATAGGAACTGCATTCTCGGGAAAACCCTTCTCATTCCGTTTTAGTTGACAGAAACATTTTTATGGAAAGATCAATTTCACCTTGAGATTCAGAAGAGCGCTCCCCGTGACTACAGAAGAGTGCTCCCCGTGACTACAAAAGGCAGCCCTCCAAGGTATTCACAGGGCCCTTAAGTTAACATGTTACTTGGTTAGCAAATGAGGCACAATGGCTGAGGTCACAATGTCCTGTTTCCATTAGTTAATTTACTAGAGGTTCGTAGTAAAGTCATTAGTCATTCGTAGTAATTAGTTAATTGGTGCTCATTAAGTGACCTAAAAGAGTAGGTGCTGCTTCTGCAAAGGTCAACTTAACTCTCAGAGTGCAAATTACACACAGAATAAAATCGGAGGCAAACTGATATCCCCAGTCTTGCAGAAATGGGAAATGCTGTGGACTTGATATTTTCTGCCTTAGCAGGCTTTATGACAGGTGTTCTGGCACTCAGGAATTCACTAGTGATGTTGTTTAAGCTATTTGAAAGCAAAGTGTTCCTTCTCCCAGTCAGCCTATTGAATGGTGCTCAGGCTGGGTGGTGCTAAGGCAGATGGAACACCCATGTGTAATATGTTATTGCTGCAACAATTACAACAACACATTTGTCTGTAAAAGTGCCTTCTGTTGTTATTAGGTCATTAACCTTAACTGTGTCAATGTGTTCCCAGTTATGTAACTGTACTAGCAGGTCTGAATATCCCACCATGGAATAAAATGCTCACAGTTCATGCCTTGTTGGCTCATAAGAAAGGCTCCAATCCTAATAACCCAGTCCCAGTGCTTAGAACTACCCAAGGTGCTATAAAGAGGGTGGAGGGAAAGCTGTAAAACCCACAACCAATAAAACAGAAATTTAACAAGGAACTGCAAATACAGATCTTGCCAGAAAAAGCCCTAAAGTTCAATTGCTTTGTTTGAAGAATTAAAAGCAAAATAAACCTAAAATTAAACCAGATGAAACCACCAAATAGAAACCTCAAACACACTCAGTCTTATTCCATTCCACTTCCAAATTAGCCATTGTCCCCACATTACTTTTTCAAAACTTTAACCAAGATCAATGACTGTAAGCCAAGCTCTTAACAAAGATGCATTTCACCAGGTTTTGCAAAAACAGCCAATAATGCTATTCGGCAAATTGGCAACAACATTTAATAATCAGTTTAACAAGGAGCAGTCTGGTAAATTGTTAAATTTCTCATTACCTAAAATGAGAGGGAGAAGCCTTTGGTTGTAAATGTATCTTTGCCTTCTTGGATAAGGTAACTAGACTTTTACAGTTATGGAGCAGGTAGGCAGATTAAATGACAATGTAATCATGCTTTAAGATTATGTAACAATGTAAAGCATTTTGAAGTCAGTGATTCTTTTTTTGTTCTTGAACTTTATATGTTTCAACTTCCTGAAACAGATAAATAGAGATTGAGGAGGAAAGGCTGATCACATGGCCTCTCTGAACTTGGGTGTTTCCACCAAATAATAAAAAGAGGTCATCCCAAATCTTTTCTGGTATTTTACTTTTAAAGTTCTCCAAGCATTGTCTTCAAAGGCAATGACAGAAGCAAACAGGCAAATTTTCAAATAAACCAAATCCTTATCCTAAATTCCTTTTTCTCAAATCTCAAGTCACTCATCTGCCTTGATATCTGACTTACAACAGAGGTCTCCACTTGTTGATTTCAGGGTCACCTAAGAATTTTTGAAGGAATATTGCTACAGAAACGGCAGGGGTTTGATCTAGGTCCTGCTGCTCGCTGCACAGAAAGCCTATGACTGAGACAGTGATTTTGCCAAGGAAGAAGGCTTTAATCGGGTGCTGTGGGCAAGAGATGAGAGTTCAGTCTCAAATCCATCTCCCTGAGCAGCTAAACCTCGTGATTTACATAGCAGGGAAGAATGTATCAATGTGTAAGAAAACAAGAACCAAGGAGGGGCCAGGAAGCAATCATGATGAGTCAGGGGTCTGGCATCTCCTGGTCTGGATGTGGTGATCTGGTAAGTTTCAATTCTTTGATACTTTTATTTTATTTTTTTTTCAGAGGACTGAAGATCATTTCCTAAGGAAGGAACTCAGAGAAATCAAATATTAAGTTTCAAGCTTTAAGAACAGAAGGGTCAATTTCTATGTTTATAAAAAAAAAAGAAAAACCCATCTATGGAATTATTGGGTTAGTTTCAATATGAGTGGTAAAAAGATATAAGAAGCTATATGAACTGAGGAGGAGACCTCACCTTAGGAGACAGTGGATTAAAGCAAGGTACCTCTCTCTTGAAAAGTATTGCAAGTGTTTTAATTTTTTTCCGCTAGAAATATCTCATCAGCTTGCTGGCGGAACACGAGAAGTTACTAGAGCTTATACAGAAAAAAAGAAGGGGAGAGGAAAGCTTGTTGGGGAAGGTAGCTTTAAGGTTGAGGGTTGTTTTTGAATCCACCCACTGGTTTAATGACAATTGTCAGAAACATATGTGAGAACAGCAAGACTTCTAGCCTAGGGTATTCAGGAAGTTAATAATTTTGCTTTTTAATCTCATCTCTCCCAGCAAGTTGAGAAGTGTAGTTCCAGACCTGGGAGCCTAGACAGAACAGAGCTGTTTGATTCTGAGATGAACATAATCTATGTTGTTATCTCTACCTTTTGTCTTCATCACAATACATTTGACCCTTGAACAAGTTGGGGGTTACGGACGCAGCCCAGCCCACCCCACCCCTTGCAATAGAAAGTCCATATATAACTTTTGGATCCCCCAAAATTTAAGCACTAATAGCCTACTGTTGACTGGAATCTTTATTGATAACATAAACAGTCAGTTAACACATATTTTATATGATATATGTATTATATCCTACATTCTTTTTTTTTTTTTTTTTTTTTGAGACAGAGTCTCACTCTGTTGAGCATGCTGGAGTGCAGTGGTGCCATCTCAGCTCACTGCAAGCTCCACCTCGTGGGTTCATGCCATTTTCCTGCCTCAGCCTCCTGAGTGGGACTACAGGTGCGTGCTACCACACCTGGCTAATTTTTTGCATTTTTAGAAGAGTCAGGGTTTCACCATGTTAGCCAGGATGGTCTCGATCTCTTGACCTTGCAATCCACCCGCCTCAGCCTCCCAAAGTGGTGGGATTACAGGCATGAGCCACCGCACCTGGCCACATACTATATTCTTATAATAAAGTTAGAGAAAAGAAAATCATAAGGAAGAGAAAACATACTTAATATTCATTGAGAGGAAGTAGATCATTATTAAGGTCTTCATCTTCATCATCTTCACATTGAGTAGGCTGAGGAAGAAGAAGAAGGATGGATTGGTCTTGTGGTCTCAGGGGTGACAGAGATGGAAGAAAGTCTGCATATAGGTGAACCCATATAGTTGAAGCCCTTGTTGTTCAAGGGTCAACTGTATATTGTCTTATTTCTTCTTAAACTTCTCTTTATCTCTGTTTTAATTCTTGATGCTATATGTTTATTTTTCTCTCCTTTTATTAATAAATCTTTAAAACATAAGAATGTTTTATTTATTTATTTTTTTTTGAGACAGAGTCTCGCTCTGTCGCCCAGGCTGGAGTATAGTGGCACGGTCTTGGCTCACTGCAAGCTCCGCCTTCCGGGTTCACGCCGTTCTCCTGCCTCAGCTTCCTGAGTAGCTGGGACTACAGGTGCCTGCCACCATGCCCAGCTAATTTTTTGTATTTTTAGAAGAGACAGAGTTTCACCGTGTTAGCCAGGGTGGTCTCAATCTCCTGACCTCGTGATCCACCCGCCTTGGCCTCCCAAAATGCTGGGATTACAGGCGTGAGCCACCACGCCTGGCCAAGAATGTTATATTTTTAACATAGTAATGGAAAGAGAATTTTTTTCATATATAAAAAATTAGAAAGTTATTCTTTTTTGATAATCCTCTATTTCTTGCTAACCAACATATACAGTGATACTCCTTGACTGGAGTCTCCACTGATCTAAATCTGATTTATAGAGGGAACTGGATAGAGAAGAGTTCTAGAATTTCTGCACACTTTCTTTGGCAGCTGGCTGGGATGGCAAATAGTAGGATAAAGAAGGTAAAGAAACAGGTATGTCAGACTTAAGCCAACAGAGCCAGTAGGGCCAAATTCCCATTTATAGGTGAAGACCCAGCTGTCACGAAGTTTCCAACTGCTCCATTGCACAATGACAGTAAGGATAATAGTATGTGTTTCTCATACATTTAAATGTATTCAAGTTAAGGAATTACTTTTCGTAAATACCTATCATGTTAAAATGTCCTTCCATTTATGAACCAATGATGGTTGATGATTTTTATTCTTCTGTGTGATTTTAGGATAAAAAATTGGACAATCCAATGTTAGTTGCCAGAATTATCTTTTGACATTTTACTCCTCTATAATCTAAAATATTAGAAGCACTGCGATAGTGAGATATGGGGATAACATAGCCAGAGACAGGGAGTAACACAGCCAGATATGGGGGGAGTAACAAAGCCAGAGATGAAGAGTAACATAGCCAAATATAGAGAGTAACATAGCCAGAGATGGGGAATAACAAAGCCAGATATGGCAGGAGTAACATAACCACATATGGGAGAGTAACACAGCCAGGTATAAGGAAACTAGCATAGCCAAAGATAAGAAATAACATAGCCAGATATGAGGACAGTAACATAGCCATATATGAGGGGAGTAACACAGCCAAATATACTGGGAGTAACAGAGCCAGAGATGGGGGGTAACATAGCCAGATATGGGGAGAGGAACATAGCCATGTATGGGGGAGTAACATAGTGAGATATGGGGAGAGTAACATACTCATATATGGGGGAGTAACAAAGCCAGGTATAGGGAAAGCAACATGGCTGTAGACGGGTGTTAACACAGCCAGATATAGGGGGAGTAACATAGTCAGATATACAGAAAGTAACATAGCCAAAGACGAAGAGTAACATAGCCAGAGACGAGGGGTAACATAGCCAGATATGGCGGTAGTAACATAATCACTTATGGGCGAGTAACATAGTCAGACATAGGGAAAATAAAATAGCCAGAGATGGGGAATAACGTAGCCAGAGATGGGGGAAGAAACATAGCCAGATATGAGAGGAGTAACATAGTCAGATATAAGGAAAGTAACATAGCCAGAGATGGGGAGTAACATAGCCAAATATCAAGGGAGTAACATAGCAAGAGATTGAGAGTAACACAGCAAGATATGGAGAGCATAGCATAGCCACATATAGATAGGAAAGTAACATAGCCAGAGATGGGAAGTAAGATAGCCGGATATGAGGGGAGTAACATAGCCAAATACATAGAGAGTAACATAGCCAGATATAGGGGGAGTCACATAACCACATATGGGAGACTGACATAGTCAGATATATGGAAAGTAACAGAACCAGAGATGGGGGAGAAACATAGCCAGTAATGAGGAAAGCAACATAGCCACATATGATGGGAGTAACATAGCCAAATATAGAGGAAGTGAAATAACCAGAGATGTGGAGTAACATAGCCAGATGTAGGGAGAGTATCATAGCCACATATGGAAAAGTAGCATAGCCAGAGATGGGGAGAGTAACATAGCCACATATGGGGGAGTAACATAGCCACATTTGGATAAGTTACATGGCCAGATACAGGGAGAGTAACATAACCAGATATGGGAGGAGTAACATAGTAGCCAGATTTAGGGGAAGTAATGTATCCAGACATAGAAAAAGCAACATAGCCAGAGATGGGGAGTAACATAGCTAGATATGGGGGGAATAACAGCCACATATGGGTAATAATGCAGAAAGATATGGGGATTAACATAGCCAGATAAGGGGAGAGTAACAAAGCCAGATATGGGGAGTAATGTAGCCATATATGAGGAAAGTAACAAAGCCACATGTGAGGGGAGTAACCTGGCTAAATATAGACAAAGTAAGAGCCATAAATTGGGAGCAATATAGTCAGATATGGGGAGAGTAATATAGCCAAATATGGAGAAGTAAGAATAGCCAGAAATGGTGGAGTAGCATAGCTATAGATGGTGATTAACATAGCCAGATATAGGGAAGTAAACATAACCAGATACAGGAAAAGTAACATTGCCAGAGAAGGGGAGTAACACAGCAAGATATGGGAAGGTTAACATAGCCACATATGGGGGAGTAACATAGCCATATATGAAGGGAGTAACCTTGCCAGATATGGGAGAGTAACAGGCACATGTGGGAACGTAGCACAACCATATACAAGGGGAGTAAAAGCACCAGATATGGGGAGAGTAATATAGCCACATATGGGGGAGGAACATACCCATATATGAGGGGAGTAAAAGCACCAGATATGAGGAGAGTAACATACGCACATAGGAAAAGTAACATAGCTGGATATGAGGGGAGTAACATAGCCTGATATGGGGAGAGTAATATAACCACATATTGGGGAGCAACATAGCCAGTTATAGGGAAACCAACATAGCTAGAGATGGAGAATAACATAGCCAGGTAAGAGGGGAGTAACATAGCCATGTACAGAGGGAGTAACATAGCCAGAGATTGGGAGTAAAATAGCCTGAGATGGGGAGAATAACACAACCCATATTGAGGAATAAAATAGCTAGATATGAGGGGAGTAACATAGCTAGAGATGGGGAATAACATAGTCAGATATGGGGGGGAGTAACAGCCAGATATAGGGGTAGTAACATAGCCAGATATGGGGACATAAAATAGCCAAATACAGAGGGAGTAACATAACCAGAGATGGAAGTAACATAGCCAGATATGGGAGTAACATAGCCACATATGAGGAAGTAACATAGCCAGAGATAGGGAATAACTTAGCCAGATATGGGGAGAGTGACATAGCTTCATACAGGGGAATAACAATAACATAGCAGATACGGGGAAAGTACCATAGCCACATACAGGGGAGTAACATAGCCAGAGATGGGGAGAGCAGCATAACCACATATGGGGGAGGAACATAGCAAGATATAAGGGGAGTAACATAGCCAGAGATGGGGAGAGTAAAATACCCATACATGAAGGAGTAACATAGCCATATAAGAGAGGTGGAACGTAGCCAGATATGGAAGGAGAAACATAGCCACTTATGGGGGAGTAACATAGCCAGAGATGGGGAATAACTTAGCCAGATATGTGGAGAGTGCCATTGCCTCATGTGGGGAAGTAACATAGCCAGATATGAGGGGAGTAACATAACCAGATATGGGAGAGTAACATAGTCACATATTGGGAAGTAACATAGCCAGATATATTGGGAGTAACATAGCCAGATATGGGAAGTGTAACATAGCCACATATGGGGGAGTATCATAGACAGAAATGAGGGCAGTAACATAGCCAGACATGGGGAGACTAATATAGCCAATTATGGGAGAGTAACATAGCCAGATATGAGGGGAGGAACATAGCCAGATATGGGGAGTGTAACAAAGCCACATTTGGGGGAGCGTCATAGCCAGAAATGAGGGAAGGAACATAGCCAGACATAGGGAGAGTAACATAGCCACATATGGGAGAGTAACATAGCCAGATATGGGGAGACTAACATAGTCACATATGGGGGAGTAACATGGCCAGAGATGGGAAGTAACTTAGCCAGATATGGGGAGAGTGACATAGCCTCATACCAGGGAGTAACATAGCCATATATGAGGGGAGTAACATATGCAGATCTGAGAGGAATAACATAGCCAGATATGGCCAGAGTAACACAGTCACATATGGGTGGGTAACATAGCCAGATATGGGGACAGTAACATAACCACATATAGGGGAGTAATATAGCCAGATATAGGGAAAGCAACATAGCTAGAAATGGATAGTAACATAGCCAGATAAGAGGGGAGTAACATAGCCAAGTATAGAGGGAGTAACATAGCCAAGTGTAGAGGGAGTAACATAGCCAGAGATTGGGAGTAACATAGCCAGAAAGAGAGAGGGTAACATAGCCATATATGGGGGAATTACATAGCTAGATATGAGGGAAGTAACATAGCTAGAGATGGAGAATAACATAGTCATATGGAGATGGAGAAACATAGATATTGGTGAAGTAACATAGCCACATATGGGCTAGTAACATAGCCAGATATGGGGATACTAACATAGCCACATGTGGGGGAATAACATAGCCAGAGATGGGGAGTAACTTCGCCAGATATGTGAAGAGTGCAGTTGCCTCATGTGAGGGAGTAGCATAGCCAGATAAGAGGGGAATAACATAGCCAGATATGGGAGAGCAACATAGCCACATATGGGGGAGTAACGTAGCCAGATATGAGGGAAGTAACATAGCCAGATAGGAGGGAAGTAACATAGCCAGATATGTGGAGTGTAACATAGCCACATATGGGGGACTGTCATAGCCAGAAATGAGGGGATTAACAGCCAAACATGGGGAGAGTAACACGGCCACATACGGGGGGAGTAACATAGTCAGATATGAGGGGAGTCATATAGCCATATGGAGAGCAGTAGCCTAGCCAGATAGGAGGGTAAAAATATAGCCAAGGATAGAGGGAGCAACATGGCCAGAGATTGGTAAGTAACATATCCAGATATGGGGAGAGTAACATAGCCACATATGGGGGAGTTACATAGCCAGATATGAAGAGAGTAACATAGCTAGAGATGGGGAATAACATAGCCAAAGGTGGAAAAACATAGTCAGAGATGGGGGAGTAACACAGTCAGATATGGGGAGTCACATAGCCAGATATGGGAGGAATAACATAGCCAAATATAGAGAGAGTAACATAACCAAAGATGGTGAGTGACATAGCCAGATATGAGAGGAGTAACATTGCCAGATATGGGCAGAGTACCATAACCACATATGGGGAAGTACCATAGCTAGATATGATGGGAGTAACATAGGCAGAGATGGGTAGAGTAACATAGCCACATATGGGGGAGTAACATAGCCATATATGAAGGGAGCAACATAGCCATAAATGGGTAGAGTAACATAGGCACATATGGGGGAGTAACATAGCCATATATGGGGAGAACAACATAGTCACATATGGCGGAGTAACAGCCACATATAGAGGGGGTAACATAACCAGAGATGGAGAGTAACATAGCCACATAATGGGGAGTAACATAGCCAGATATTGGGAGACTAATATAGCCACCTATGGGGAAGTAACATAGCCAGAGATGGGGAGTACTTAGCCAGATATGGAGAGAGTGACATAGGTTCATATGGGGGAGTAACATAGGCACATGTGAGGACAGTAACATAGCCAGATAGGGGGTAAGTAACATAAACTCATATGGGGGACTAACATAGCCATATATAAGGGAAGTAATATAGCCAGTTATGGGGAGAGTAACATAGCCTCCTGTGGTGTGGTAACATAGCCATATATGGGGTAATAACATAGGCAGATATGGGGATATTAACATAGTCACATATGGGGGAGTAACATAGCCAGACCTGGGGAGAGTAACACAGTCACCTATGGGGGAGTAACACAGCCAGATATGGGGAGTAACATAGCCACATATGGGGGAGTAACATAGCCAGAGATGGTTGGAATAACATGGCTAGATATGGGGAGTAACATAGCCAGATATGGGTAGTAACATAGCGAAGTACAGGCATAACAAAGCCGGAGATGGGGAGTAACACAGTTCTGTAGAGAGTGTGTATTTATGTGTGGTGTCAGTTAAAGGGTGTTGTATTTGTCTCCTGTGGCTGTGATGACAAATTCTACACACTTGGTGAGTTAACAAAAATTTTCCTCTCATAGTGCTGGAGGCCAGGTCTGAGATTAATGTGCCAGCAGGGCCAGTCTCCCTCCAGAGGCTCTAAGGGAGTTCCCTGTTCACCATGTCCAGCTTCTGGTGTTGCCAATATTGCTGCGCCTCCTCAGCCTTCCTTATCACTTCCGTCTCTGCCTCCATCTTCACATCACCTTCTCCTCTGTGTCTGTCTCTCCCTTATAAAGATGCTTGTGAAGACTGTCTTACCTAGAGATCCTTAACTTAGGCATATCTGTGCAGACTCTATTTCCAAATGAGGTCACATTTACAGGCTTCCAGAATTAAGATGTGAACATATCTTTGAAGCCATTCTCAGCTCACCTCAGGCATCAAACCTTATTCAGGCCAGGATCACCTCCATATCACCTGGGGGATCCAGGATAGAGAGATGCTGATTTAAGTGCTAGCATGTATACAATATATCTGACAGTGATTTATTACTGGATTTAATGGCACGATGTCTACGCACGACATAAAACTGTCGGGGGGTGGGGTAGAGAGGCAAACTGCAACCTGAACTTAAGAAAAAGTTGAAGGTTTGATGGCATCACCATGTATTTTATTTAACTTACCTATAAATTATCCTGGATACTTTACATACCATTATTTAAACTATATTTTGTGTGATTGCTTTCTTAGATCAAATTGTCATTTTGTAGTAAATAATCTTTGAACAAATCTTAACTCTAGAGAAGGTCTGTTTCTGAGTCCTTGAATGTTTACAAATACTTTTATATCATTGCCCTACTATTTGAGTGCTCTTTGGTTGAGTATGAAACAATTGGTTTAAAAATAATTATTCCCCAGAACATCTCAGAATTTGTTTCTTTTGAGATGGGGTCCAAATCTGTTGCCCAGGCTGGAGTGCAGTGATGCAATCACATCTCACTGCCACCTCAACCTACTGAGCTCAAGTGATCCTCCCATCTCGGCCTCAAACGTGCCGGAATTACAGGCATGAGCCACCATGCCTGACTGGTTTTTTATTTTTTAGATGGAATCTCGCTCTCTCGTCAGGCTGGAGTACAGTGGCACGATCTTGGCTCATTGCAACCTCCGCCTCCTGGGTTCAAGCAATTCTCCTGCCTCAGCCCCCCAAGCAGCTGGGACTACAGGTGCCCACCACCATGCCCAGCTAATTTTTGTGTTTTAGTAGAGATGGGGTTTCACCGCATTGGCCAGGCTGGTCTCGATATCTTGACCTTGTGATCCACCCACCTCAGCCTCCCAAAGTGCTGGGATTACAGGTGTGGGCCACCGCACCTGGCCCAGATTTTTTTTTTAACCTACAGTTTGCCAATAAGAATTTCGATGACAACATAATTCGAATTTCTGTATTTCGGTAATCTGTTTTTCGTCTAGGAGTTTTTCAAAATCTCTGTATACCCGACAGCGCTAAGACTTCATAAAGATACATTCTAGCCTGGGTACAGTGGCTCAAGCCTGTAATTCCAGCAGTTTGGGAGGCCATGATGGGAAGATTGTGTGAGCCTAGAAGTATGAGACCAGCATGGATAACATAGTGAGACTGTCTCTACAAAAAGTACAAAGATTAGCCACGCACGGTGGTGGGCACCTGTGTTCCCAGTTATTCAGGAGGATGAGGTGGGAGAATGCTGTGAGAAGGCACCACTGCACTCCGGCCTGGACGACAAAACGAGAATGTCTCAAAAAAAAAGATACATTATAGATGCATCTTATCAATTTATATTGCTTAGGGATTATTATTTCTCTTACAATACACTTGAGTGGCTCTGTTTATGTAAAAAAAGAAAATCTATGTTTCTCCTCAGCTATGATAAATTTTTATTTTTCTGTATAATTTTCTCCACTTAGTTTTTTTCTATTTCTGAAACCGTATTAGATATGTTGGAACTCTTGAAACAAGTTTTCCTGTTTAACTCTTTCTCCATTTTTTTATCTTTTTGTTCCATGTTTTGGAATATTTCCTTAACTTTATCTTTTAGGTCACACAGGTCACTAAACTACAGTCCATGGGCCGAATCCAGTCCACCACCTGGATTTTGTAAATAAAGATGAATTTTGTAAATAAACCCTTTCTCGTCTGTATATTATTTGGTAAATCAACTCTTTCTTGTTTGTATTTGTCAGTGACTACTTGCCTACCACCCTGGCAGACTGAGCAGTTGTGACAGCGACAACGTAACCTGGAAAACCAAAAATATTTAAAATCTGGCCTTTCACAGAAAAAAAAATGCTCTGACCTCTGTTTTAGATCGCTAATTCGTCCTTTATTGTGCCTGTTCTTCCATTCATTCCTTCCAGTAAGTACTCTATTTTTGTAATTCCATAATACTAAGAACTATTGCTTGTCCTCTGTTTCTTTTCCATAGAAGCCTATTCTTGTTTTAGGGGACAACATCATCTTGAATCCTCTGGAAGATATTAAATAGAAAGTTTGGCAGTTCATTTCTCTGTTGTGGATTTTCTGTTTTCTCTAGGGTCAATGTTCCGCCTCTTTCTTTTACTTCCTTTTTAATTTAATGGTTTCCTCCCTTAAGCATGTCCATTTATGCCTAAGGATGAAGAACTGGATGAGTTAATACCACATAGGTGGCCAGTGTGGGCTTCCTCTTCAGCTGAGGAGGGAGTCACTGGCAGCGGAGCCCCGCGTTCTGCAGGCGGCTCTTTAATTACCCTGATCCTTGCCAGAGGGCCTCCTTCTGCTGTCTATAATTGTTAATACTCAGCTTGGAGTTTCTCTACAACTGCTCTTGTCTTCCTAGTGGGTTTTTTCTTCTGTGCACATGTTGGGCTGTGGTTTTTTCAATTTTTGTCAATTTAATCCCATCTGCTTTCTATCTTCCAAATTCATTTTAATTTCAGGATCTCTCAATGTCACCTCTATTCTTCCTGTGCTGTCATGAATGTAGTCTTAAAAGATGTCCTTTTCCTGTCACTGGAAAGGATTCAGCGTGAATGGAAGTACAGGTGGCAGACCTGTGTGCTCTGACTTACCTACTTTTAGATGAGAAACATTGTCTGTAGCAATCTCCTATTTGTTTTAAGAAATAAGTTCTTTTCCACCAGCCAATTTTCTAACTAAAGCTCATCTATTCAAAAATAAAGCTTTAAACAACTTAACCATTATGATGTCAACAGCATTTCAAATATGTTATTCACTTTTCTGGCTTCTTAAATAGAGGATTCTCAACATCATTAACCACATATTTACATAGGATCATCGTCACAATATGTTCTACCCTCTTGGTGGTAATGGAGTGAACTTGGTCCTTGAGTTTACCTGGCCACATCAAGCAGCTCCTGTGCTCTTCATTTATGACTTCTAATGCTCCCCTGTGTTCTTGCTGAACTTTCTACTTCTAATTTTCTGTGGAACAGGAAACCACAGGGCTAAGCATATTATAAAAGTACATACTGTAGATAATTGCCACTAAGACTGGGGGCTAAAAGTAGAAGAATGTGGCTTGGTGAAGTGTCTTTCTGTAAACTATTTCAGGCACGTGGAGGCTTTCTGCATGCTTCTAGACCCTGAGGTTTTATTCAAGTAGATGAATGTTTACTAGGAGTCTGACTCTGACCAAGAGGGATATTTCTGTGCTAATGTTTTGTCATTAAGTAAAAAAAGTATACACATTATATATAAACTAGTATACATAAACAAATTATTATATATACATATTAAAAATACATACAAACTATTTGTGTGTGTATATATATATTTACACATACAAACACACATAGGTACTTTCACTCACATAGTCATTCATGTGTGGCTTAATGACAGAAAATGTGTCGTTAGGCATTTCCATCTTTGTATGAACATCAGAGTGTACTTACACAAACCTAGACGGTCTAGCCTACACATCTAGGCTACATGGCACCCACTATTGCTCTGGGCTACGAATCTGTATGGTATGTTCTGAACTGTACTGTAAGCAATTGTAGCACAATGGTAAGTGTTTGTGTATCTAAACATTTATAAACATAGAAAAGGTGCAGTAATAATACAGCATTAATGATTAAAAAAAAAAGATATTTCTTTGGAGGGCACTTACCATAAATGGAGCTTATAGGACTGGACGTTTGCTCTGAGTGAATCAGTGAGTGAATGTGAAGGTATAGGACATTGCTGTACACTCTGGTAGACTTTATCAACCCTGTATACTTAGGCTGCACTACATTTACTTAAACATTTTCCTTCTTCAATAAGAATTAACCTTAGTTTGTGGTAACTGTTTTACTTTACAAACTTTTAATTTTTTTAACTTTTGACCCTTTTCTAAAAGACAGCTTAAAACACACATTGTACAGATGTTCAAAACATTTTTTCTTTATATCCTTATTATATAAGCTTTTTTCTATTTTAAACATTTTAATTTTTTTTAATTTTTAAACTTTTTTGTTAAAAACTAAGACACAAACACACACATTAGCCTGGGCCTACCCAGGGTCAGGATCATTAATATCACTGTCTTCCACCTCCACATCTTGTCCCACTGGAAGGTCTTCAGGGACAATAACACACATGGAGCTGTCATCTCCGGTGATAACAATGCCTTCTTCTGGATTCCTCCTGAAGGACCTGCCTGAGGTTTTTACCATTAACAGTTAAGTTACAGTTACAGTTAACAGTAAACAGTTAACAGTAATGTTTACAGTTAAGTAATGTTTACAGTTAACTTTTTTATATAAGTAGAAGTACACTCTAAAATAACAATGAGAAGTATAGCCTAGTAAATACATAAACCAGTAACATAGTTGTTTACTATCATTATTAACTATTATGTATAATAAATAATGATATGTGCTAGAATTTTTTATGATGGCAGCACAGTAGGTTTGTTTACACCAGCATCATCACAAACACATGAGTAATATGTGCTACAACGTAACAACAGCTATCACATCTCTAGGTGATAAGAATTTTTCAGCTCCATTATAATCCCACAAGACCATCATTGTATATATGACTCATTGTTGATTGAAACATCGTTATGCAAACTGTAATCTCAAATGCATGTAATATTCTCATATATACTCACACACATACACTTTCTCTTTCAAACAAAAAATAGTTTGGCTCTTGCTGAAGTAATCATCTACAGAGGAAAAAATAGTATTTTCTCCATATGAATGTAAATCTCAATATAAATCCCCACTTATTTATAAAATGTGAATGAGTGACAGGCATATTAAACAGCCAGAGTTATGTTAGAAACAAGAGCTCACAGTCGCAAGGAAAACGAGCACTCAAATGAAGGATTTCTCAGCAAGGCAAATTTACTTCTACAGAAGGATGCTGCTTGCACTTCCAGCCACTGTGAGAGCACACTGAACAAAGGAGGGAAGGGGTTTTTATCCCCAATGTGGTTAGTCTCTGCTTCTGTGTCCTGTCCCCATTGGCTGGAGTAGGACCACACAGGCTAAACTGATCCAACTGGCTACTGTTTAAAATTGAATATGGCTAATTAGGCAGGAAGGGAGTGGCTGTCTGTTATGGTACAAGGCACGTTTGGGCATGTCAGGGTGCGGCAAAGGGGGTAGGGTAGTTTTGGCGGGAGGGGTAGCTTCAGGGGGAGGGACAGTTTACAGAATGGGTAGCCAGGAGTAAAGAGGACTCTTTCCAAATAAGGAAGAGATGTGAGTTACAGAGTGGGGCTGGCAGGAGAAGTTGTGTACAGAGCAGGTAGCTTAGGAGAAGGGACAGAGAAATTGATCCCGAGAACAAAGAACAAGCAAGTCAGAAATTAAAACTTTGGAAAGGAACTTACTGTATCTGATAGTTAAAAGCTAATGTTAAGAGAAAATTTTGGAGCTGCTTCTAGTGGTGTTTCCATTTCTTTCTGCAAATTAACTTTTTTCAACAAAATCTGAAGAAGAGGCTGGGCGCAGTGGCTCATGCCTGTAATCCCAGCACTTTGGGAGACTAAGGCAGGCAGATCACCTGAGGTCAGGCATTTGAGACCAGCCTGGCCAACATGGCGAAACCCCATCTCTACTAAAAATACAAAAATTAGCTGGGCATGGTGTCAAAGGCCTATAATTCCAGCTACTTGGAGGCTGAGGCAGGAAAATTGCCTGAGCCCAGGAGGCAGAGGTTGCAGTGAGCCGAGATCGTGCCACTGCACTCCAGCCTGACTGACAGAGCAAGACTGTCTCAAAGAAAAAAAAAAAAAAACTGCAGAAGAATAGTTCATAATGACCATAGCAGATTGCATGAAAGAATAGTTCATAATGACCATAGCACATTGCATGTGCACGTCATCCAGACCAAGACACTTCACAGGGGCCCCAGGCAAGTGCAGGTCTTTCCCAGCAAGGGGTCACTTCAGGATATGTTTCCTGCCTCTAGTTTCTCTCTCTTTGAATCCTTCCTGTTTTCCACAGCCAGAATTATGTTAATAAGAGAGCGTTTTAATGAGTGTTCATCCCCTTCTAACCCACTTAAGTAGGCAGTGTGGTAAAGTGGAAAAAAGCTTTGCTTATGAACCAAATAGACCTTGCTTTGGATTCCAACCCACCACATGTGAATTTCATAAACTTTAAGTTGCTTGACCTCTCTCAACCTATTTTCTCAAGTATAAATTTAGGAAGATAATGCTCGCTGTGATATACTCTACTTTGTAATATCTAAAGAGTATAAGGCAGTCTTTTTGGTCTGACATTCAAGGTCTATGCAGTCTGGCACCAATATATCTACCGCTACAACTGATATAAACTCATTACTGCCAAGCTACCCCATGTATAACTTTTATATCTACCTTTATGTCCATCTGTCTTAGTTTGTGTGCTGAGCAGAATAACACCCCCCCCCCCAACCCGCCACAGCCCTCCAGAGAACAAGTCTAATCCCCAGGACCTGTAAATGTTACCTTATTTGAACAAAAGAGTCTTTGCAAATATGATTAAATTAAGGATTTTAAGATAAGGAGATCATCCTGTATTATCACAGTGGGCCCTGCATGTCCTCACAAGTTTCCTCATAAGGTAGAGGGAGATTTGACACACAGACACAGAGAAGAGAACCATGTGATGAAGGCAAAGACTGGAATGATGCAACCACAAGCCAAGAAATGCCAGCAGCCAGCACTGTAGTAACTCCATTAGTGGCTACAGTGCTAATTTAGCACTAATGGTTTGTCTCCTTAAAAGGTGGTGCTGTACCTAGGGCTTGTTGCAGGTCTCTCATTTTCGGCACTGACAGCATCCAGGAAGATCTGGTGAACTGGAACCATGCTGTTGGCCCACGTACCTATTGCATCCATCTTTGCCACTGTAACTACCATGCTAGCTGGAAGAGACAAGGAGCAGAATCTCCCTAGAGTCTCTGGAGGGAGCGTGGCTCTGCCAACATCTTGCTTTCAGCCCAGACTGATTGCAGCCTCTCCAAAACTGTGAAATAACCTATTTCTATTGTTTCAAACCACCCAGGTTGTGTAATTTATTACAGTCGCCCCAGGAAATGAATAAAATTTGGGCTTGCCCAGAAGCTAATTCCAAGACAAGGCTTTGAGTGCAAGTTTTCTATGGGAGGTGACACCAAGAGTCACTGTGACGGCCTGGAGAAGCAAGGGTGAGAAGAAAAGAAAGCGAGCAAAGGGAGCATGAGAGACCGCTGTGCTGTGGGCTAGTGGGCAATCCTGTAGGAGACTGTGTGGACCATGCTTCCGAATCCCCCCACTGAGCAGAGAGATAGTCGGGGTATTGATCACTAGTTCCCATTTCTCACTGGTCGAAGGTCATTCCTGGGGACATTAATTCTCCATCACTGCAGGCCTCCCCTGTATGCAAGTGGAGCATACTCTGCAGCCAGAATATGTTCTCAGGCAGAGAGAGGCAAGAAACCATCAGACAGGAAGAAACATGGTGAGGGCCCTGGACTTTGTTGGAGTCCACCGTGCAGCCTTTTGATCCACTTGTGCCCCAGAATAATTCCACTCTGTTCTGTCACTGAGTCTTCAATTTGGTGGCCGCTTGCAAACCCAAGAAGACTTACAACAGGGAGGTTAGTGGGATGGGCCAACATCCTGATGCTGCAGTTGGATCTGAGGCCATAATTAATAGTCGTTGACTCCCTCTTCTACCACCTGTGTTTGATTCTTCTCACTTTTGCTGACTTTTTTGCTGATCTTAGTTGGCGTGTCAGGTGGGACCCAGACTTTGATCCCTGAAGGCTCTGAGCTTCTAAAGACTTCGCCCTGTTGTCAGGCCTGATGGGTACAATTGTTCTTTCACTGTCATCAGCAGCCATGGAAACAACCAGAAGTACCCCAGAGAATCTATCTCTTGAGTTCCAAGTACAGTCATCCCTGGGCCTTTATGCATCAGCCTCTCTGGATTTTCATAACCAACATCAGTTACTCATGCCAGGAGAGCAAATGCTTTCTCTGCCGCTGGTCTATCAGCATGGAGGCTCAAATTAACTGGGCTACAGTGCAGCTTTAGATTCAGTGGAACCATTGCTGTTTCTCCTGGTGGAAGCATTCCATCCCTGAAGGCCACATCTTCTAATACAACAGGCCTTAAAATTTTGGAAATGGATGCACAAAAACTCCAAGTAAGCTCTGGAAGTAAAGATGAGATTACTTCTACTCCTTGATTTCTGGATTGTATACTATTGCTACTGGGGACACAGCAAGCACCCTATAATTGCTCTTGGTTCAATGTATACCACATCTTGCCCCAACCACATGGGGAGGCACACCACTGGCATCTTTGCTGAGCCTCTCAGGGGCCATTCCAATATTCTGTCAGGCTGACAACCTCTCGGTGTAATACAGTTTTTGATAGGACCGGTGGATCTCATGGCAACATGCCCATTGTCAAACCTCATGGGAGGTGTCATACAATTAATAAGTAAACAAATAGAAGATAATAAGAACCAGTGCTTAGTGTTGTGAAGGAGGTCAGCAGATAGTGTGGTTAGTAAACTTCTCCAGCACAGTGAAATTTCAGCTGAATCCTGAAGAATTAGAAGGGGCCAATTATACAAAAAGGGGAAAACTTGGCTGACATAGGGAAAAATCAAGGGCAGAAGTTCTGAAGTGAGAGGCCTGAAATATTCCAGGAACTGAAAAGGTACCACATTGAGTGTGTATTCATTGAGGAACTATTTCCAGAGTGCCTCCAGGCACCAGGCTGGAGATACAATTGTGAAGAAGACGCGGCACCTTCCTTCAAAGAACAGGAAACGCTAGTGGGAGAGGCAGATGAGGGAGGAGTCAACTCCAACGTAGATATAGTTCTACTGAGAGGCTGCACAGGAAGAGCTGCATAGGCTCAGCAGAGTCCCAGAGAAGACAGCATCTGTGCTGAGTTAAGAAGGACCAGAGACATTATGAGGCCAACGGGGAAGAGACTGGGCAGGGAAAATAACTTACAAGAAAGCAAGAGTCAGCCGGGCGCGGTGGCTCACACCTATAATCCCAGCACTTTGGGAGGCCCAGGCAGGTGGATCACGAGGCCAGGAATTCAAGACCAGCCTGGCCAAGATGGTGAAACCTCGGCTCTACTAAAAATATATAAATTAGCTGGGCGCAGTGGCAGGCGCCTATAATCCCAGCTACTCGGAGGCTGAGGCAGGATAATCGCTTGAATCCGGGGGGCGGAGGTTGCAGTGAGCTGAGATCACGCCACTGCACTCCAACCTCGGGGACCGAATGAGACTCCGCCAAAAAAAAAAAAAAAAGGAAAGAGAAGAAAAGAGGAGAGGGGAGGAGAGGGGAAGGGAGAAGGAAGGATCACAAAAGAGTGTGAAATATGGGGTCAATGCAAATAGTTGAGTGTGGCTGAAATAGGCCGTAAGGAAAGATCTGAATAAAATGCTGGGCAGTCACAAAGTAGCCCCATGATGAGGGCGCCAAATGCAATGCTAAGGAGATTGAATATCAGACATAGGGTGATGGGAGCACTGCAAAGGCTGAAAGCAGGGCAGTATGTGACTGGACTTGTGTTTTAACAGGATCACTTAAATGCAGAGAACTGACTGGAAAGGGGCAAACCTGAAAGCAAGATGACCAGGGAATGGGCAGGTACAGTGATCCAGTCAGTGATGAGGTGGCCCCATGTATTAGTCCGTTTTCACGCTGCTGATAAAGACACACCCGAGACTGGGAAGAAAAATAGGTTTAGTGGACTCACAGTTCCTTGTGGCTGGGGAGGCCTCACAGTCCTGGTGGAAGGTGAAAGGCACTTCTAACCTGGCTACAGCCAAAGAGAATGAGCTTGTGCAGGGAAATTCCCGTTTTTAAAACTATCAGATCTCGTGAGACTTAGGCACTATCAGGAGAACATCACGGGAAAAAACCGTCCCCATGATTCAATTACTTCCCACCAGGTTCCTCCTACGACACGTGGGAATTGTGGGAGTTACAATTCAAGATGAGATTTGGGTGAGGACACAGCCAAACCGTATCACCCCAGGAGGGTGGAGGTCAGTCATCAGATTCCACAGTTGCTGCGGAAGCAGAATCTATAGAACACAGCAACTCAACAATCAACAGGGCTTTCAAGTGGAAAAGGAGTGGGTGGTGGGGATGTGTGTGGCTTTAGGGTCTCTGGCTTAGGAAGCTGAGTCTCAGTAGTGCCATTCATACAGATGGAATGAGAGAAGAAGCAGTTTCACGGGAAAGTAGTAAATTTGATTGAGTAACAAGAGCTGGGGGGATCCAGAAGAGAGCTGGGTTTGCAGCTCAGGAGTCCAGGAGAGAGTCAGACTGAAAACATAAGCCCATGGATAGTCATTGAAGCCACAGGAATGAAGATCACCTGTGGGAAACACAGATGGAAGAGAATGTTACAGCAATGAAGTATAATCTATACAATTTATTGCTGCAAAGAGCTCAGGTAAGATAAGGACTGAAAAGTAGCCACTGGGTTTAGTAACAACAATGCCTTTGGTGACATTGGAAGTACAACTTTAAAAGTGGCACAGTAGGCCGGGCGCGGTGGCTCACGCCTGCAATCCCAGCACTTTGGGAGGCCGAGGCAGGCAGATCACGAGGTCAAGAGATTGAGACCATCCTGGCCAACATGGTGAAATCCCGTCTGTACTAAAAATACAAAAAATTAGCGGGGCATGGTGGCGGGCGCCTGTAGTCCCAGCTACTCAGGAGGCTGAGGCAGGAGGATTGCTTGGATCCCAGAGGTGGAGGTTACAGTGAGCCGAGATTGCACCACTGCACTCTAGCCTGGTGACAGAGCGAGACTCCGTCTCAAAAAAAAAAAAAAAAAAAAATGTGGAACAGTAGGTGCAAAACTCTGTACAGAATGCAAGAAGTAGCCACGAGGCAATGAGGACAGAGTGCAGACAAGGCTCAGAATGCGTGATTCTGAAGGCGAGGGGAGAGAGAGTGAAGCTGTCTAGTGAGGAAAGTGGAGTGATTGAAAAAAATTCTTTTTAAAGACAGATGTGTCTGGAACACATTTAAATACTGATAAAAATAGACTAGAGCATTGAAAGAAACCGAACGTGGTTATTTTAAATTTGGGAATATAAGAGCTATAAGGTAATATGTTAGCCAGATAGAATTTTTTTCACTTTAGAAAAAATTAGTTTGATTATAATAGGTATGATTTACCATACCTGCTATGTGCCAAGGACTGTACTGGGCATTTTGTAACTCCAGTGATTTTGTGTTTAAACAACATTAGGAGGTAGGGATTGCTATAATTGCTATCATTATTTTACGGATGAGAAAATGAAGACGTTATGTGTCTTTCTCAGCCCATAAGTAGTAGGTTTTCAGTTCAAATTCCAACCTTTCTCCAAATCCATATTCCTTACACAGCACCACCTCTCAGCATATATTTGCTATTTGGTAGCAGAATCCTTGGTAAATGAGCATTGAAAGGCATGTTTTGATCAGGCTGGGAAATGAGGAGAGAATACAAAGATCTGAAAGGATTCTCTGTCTGGAATAAATCTTGGTAAAAGATGCTACGAAAACTGAACCTAGGACAGGATATGAAGGGCAAAGGGAGACAGGCAGAATGAGAATGTGATGATAGCAGAGGTAGCAAAGCATTGTGTAGGGGAATAAAGTCCAGCAAAGTGGGGAGGAGCAGAAAAGAAGAACCCACGACCTAGGCCAGCCTACACAGCACTCTTAAACAGGGGAGATCTGGTAATTACTCTATTGATTTTACACACGTGGATAAAGGAAATGCCAGTGATAGGCTACTGACAACCACCTTTCTCTACTATGCTTCTTATGTGCATATCCAACCACTTATTTGAAACTTCTACTCTTGATTTCTCCCTGAACCTGTTCTTCCTCAAGCCTCCTCATTTCAGTAAATTATTCTACCTTCTATCCAGTTGTTCAAGAAGTCATTCTTGACTCCCCATTCCTGCTTATTCCATATAATCATTATCTGCTGCTGTGTAGCAATGTTACTAGAAACTTGGTGGCTTGAAGCATACTTCTGATCTTAGTTTCTGTGGGCAGGAATAGAGGCACAGCTTCCTCTGCTTCAGGGTCTCTCACAAGGCTGCAATCAAGGTGTTGCCCAGGCTGCAGTCTCGTCTGAGGCTCAAGTGGGGAATTATCTAATTCCTCATAGTTATTGGCAAGATTCAGTTCTTTGTGGGTTACTGGACTGAAGGCCTGAGGTCCTTACTGGCTATTGGCCAGACATCATTCATTACCATAAGGGCCTCTCCACACAGAAACTTGCTTCATCAATGCCAGCAAGGGTGAGAGCTAATAAACAGTCTGCCATCAAAACAGACATTTAGATCTTATGTACTGCATTCACAGAAGTGCCATGCACTTGCTGTTTCTATATTCTGTTGGTTAGAAACAAGTCATAGGCTCACCCCATATTCAAAAACAGGAGACTTCACCAGGGCATGAATATCAGGAGGTGAGGATAAACAGAGGTCATCCTAATATCTGCCCACCACATCCCATTACCCAGTTCATTGCTAAGTCTTGTGAATGCTGCTCCCAAAATGCCCCTTGCATTTGTCCACATTCCTCCATTGCCAGTGCCACCATCCCCAGTTCAGGGACCATCTCTCACTGGACAATTCTTTGATCTCCTTGGTTTCATTCTTTCCTCTCTGAAGTCTATTCTACACACTTAGATTATATAATTTCTCCTCCATACTTTAAAAATCCTCCAAAAAGTTCCCACTGATGACAGAATAAAATTGAAACCCCAACAAGACCCTACATTTCCTGGCCTGCTGATCTCTGACTTAATCTGATTTCGTATTCCACAACTCAGTACACTCAGACGTGCAGGCTGCTTATGGTTCTCCAACTCCCTGAGTTTATTCCCGGTTTTCAGAATTTATGCTTCATGTTTCTCTGCCTGAAATGTTCTTTCCCCAGGTCTTTTGCAAAGCTGTCCCTCCCTTGTGATTCAGCCACAGCCCAAGTGACATGTCCTTGGAGAGGCTTGCCCTGCTGTATTAGTCTGTTTTCACACTGCTATAAAGAATGCTACCCAAGACTGGGAAATTTATAAACGAAAGAGGTTTAATTGACTCAAAAGTTCCACATGGCTTGGGAGGCCTCAGGAAACTTACAATCATGGCAAAAGGGAAAGCAGGCATGTCTTACATGGTAGCAGGCAAGGGGAGAGTGAGCAAAGGAGGAGCTTGCCAAGCACTTACAAAACCATCAGATCTTGTGAGAACTCACTCACTATCATGAGAATAGCATGGGGGAAACTGCTTCTATGATCCAATCACCTCCTACCAGGTTCCTCCCTGAACACCTGGGGATTGCAATTTAAGATGAGATTTGGGTGGGGACACGAAGCCAAACCATATCACCTGCCCAAAGAGAAAGGGAGGAACCAGGATGATTTCCAGGCAATCACCCAAGCTATCTCTATCACATTGCCTCTTTTAATTTTATTAAAGCCTTTATCACTCACCATCATTTTCTTGTTTACTAATTAACTATTTTCTTTTATTCGAGTTTAAGATCTGTGAGAGTGAAATCCCCGACTTTCTTATTTTCCACTATATATTCCCATCATCTAGAGTCAGACTTCAAATATAACAGGCACTGGGTAAACATTGCTGAATGAATGAATGAATGGTCAATTATTTAATGAATCAAAATACCCATTCTGGGCTATCTTTAGATGTCTGCACAACATTAATAATTTTAAAATTAGGCTGGGAATGGTGGCTCACTCCTGTAATTCCAGCACTTTGGGAGGCTGAAGGTGAGAGGATCACTTGAGGCCAGGAGTTCAAGAACAGCCTGAGCAGCATAGCGAGACTCCATCTCTGTGAAACAAAAACAGCAAAATAGCCAGATGGCCAGATGTGGTGGCACACTCTCATAGTCACAGCTACTTGGGAGGCTGAGGTGGGAAGATCACTTGAGCCCAGGAGTTCAAGGTTGCAGTGAGCTATGATCACACTACTGCACTCCAGCCTGGGGGACAGAATGAGACCCTGTCTCTAAATAGATTAAAAATAAATTAAACAAACTGAGGTCCTTTTGTATGCCCTTATTTTATTGCCACTGAGATCCAGCCTCAGAAAGTTTCCTCTACCATTTTTTAGGAAGATTTTATAGCCCCTTCATTCATCACCATTTAGTTCCCATGCACCCCAAGATGTATTTTATAGCACAAAATTAACAAAATGCTTTCCTGGAACAAAAATGCCACCACAGAAGGCATTTTGTCAAGGTCTTCAGGGAGCCAAATTAACCCAGTGGACCTAAAGAGAGAGCATCTCCATCATGCCTGCAGGGACTGACAGAGAAGATAATCTCAGGATTCCTTGGCCACAGCTGTTCTGTGGGCATCACTGGTGGTTTCTACTATGATGGCTCTTTCACAGGTATGAACGTTTCTGTAGGAAAATAAAGGGTTGCACCAAATGAAAATAAAAGCAACTCACTAAGAAAGAATGCCGTGTGGGAGATGTAGCAGAGTCCAAGAAAATTAAAAGCATTCCAAGTTGCTGTTTTGATTTGTTCTATTTCTCGTTCTGATGAGGCCAAATGATTGATGTCTGTTGGGCACTCGTCTGTGTTTCAGAGCTGATGTCGCACCCATTCAGAATTTAAAAAGAAAACTAATCATGATTATGGCCTCATGGTGTATACCAGTCTGCTGAAGGAGTTTTCCGAAGTGAAGACATGTTTTTTGGCAGCTCCTGTTTGCGGGAAAGAGCCACCTGCTCTAATTCTTCAGCTAGTGGGAAGGTTTGGCATTATCCTCTGTTGCTGTTTAAACCAGTCCTCACAAGGGAATAATAGGAATATGAAACAAACAAAAGAAGCAAATAAGGAGAAACGTCTCTTCTACTGGTGTAGCCATAAAGGTCTACTCAGAAAAACAAAGCCCAGGCCGGGCGCGGTGGCTCACGCCTATCATCCCAGCACTTTGGGAGGCCAAGGCGGACAGATCACGAGGTCAGGTCTCGATCGAGACCATCCTGGCTAACACGGTGAAACCCCATCTCTACTGAAAATACAAGAAATTAGCCGGGCATGGTGGCGGGCGCCTGTAGTCCCAGCTACTTGGGAGGCTGAGCAGGAGAATGGCGTGAAGCTGGGAGGTGGAGCTTGCAGTGAGTAGAGATCGTGCCACTGCACTCCAGCCTGGGCAACAAAGACTCCGTCTCAAAAAAAAAAAGAAAAAAAGAAAAAGAAAGCCCAGATTAAAGAATTCAATGGTAAGAATTCAATTAGGGGAACTAGTTGGGAAGGTGCTGGAAGAGCTGAAGTAGCCAAGGGGCAATGAAAGACATCAGCTCTTGGCATCTCAGAGGAGATTCAGTTAAGTGTCTTGCCCCAAACAACCTGATGCATCAGATCGGCGACAGTGGCAAACGGCGGCCACACAGGAAGGCGGTGTCATGGGCCAAACTGTATCCCCTCAAAAAGGTATGTTGAAATTAGGTCATCACAAATGTAATTAGTTAAGTTAAAATTAGGTCAGACTGGAAGAGTGGGCCCCTAATCGAATAGGACTAGTGTGCTTATAAAAAGAGAAGAGACACAGAGACAGACATAGGGGCAAGATGGCCTTCTGATGACAGAGACAGACGAGAATAACACAGCTGCAAACCAGGGAATGCCAGGGATTGTGGCCACCACCAGAAGCTTGCAAAAGGTGAGGACAGATTCTCAGAGGGAGCACAGCCCTGCTGACACCCTGATTTTGAACTTTCAGCCTCCAGAGCTGTGAGACAATACATCTCTGTTGTTTTAAAATACCCAGTGTGTAGCACATTGTTAGAGCAGCCCTGAGAAACTAATATGAAGAGTGTATTCAGAATCCAAGCCCAGGACCACCTGGAGAGGTGGATTTATGAGGCATCTGGGGAAGAGGCTAGGGTCATGGAGGGAGGGCCTAGCTGGCAGGATCTGGGACTGCAGAGAAGACTCAGTCATTGCTGGAGAAGCCACCGAAGCAGGTGAGTGTCGGGGAGGGAGGGAGAAATACTCTGGCCTCTCTATTCCTCCCATCCTCCCAGCTCCTGCCAGTGCCTCTCTGTTTCTGAATCTAGTTAGAAACCAGTTGGCACAAGAGTCTGCAAAATTGTTGTTTTCGGGGGCAGGGTGAGGAATAAATCTGAGTAAAAACAGACAATGCCTGTCACTCAAGCGGCTCTCACATTAGGCTGGCATGTGCACTGGATGTTCTGTTCTCTGCAGCCAAGTTGGGAAATACAGGATGTCGATTATTGTGTGTACCCTAACAGTAGGATTGTTGAGGTTGTTTGAAATGAAAAAGATCCTGAACACAAAGGCAAAATATTACAAGCTACTGTGGTTTCATTATTAAAGGCATTTGTCCAATGACCTGGAGTCAAGAAAACTGCCACAAGTTGGATTTTTGACAATTTGGATGTTTGGATTTTGGACAAAGATGGTTCGCTTTTTCTATCATATTGTGAGGAAGAATTAAAACAATGGTATTGGGTATTGTTATGAAGAAACGGAGAAAATTTAGGGCTGAAGACCTACAAAATTTGTTTTTTAAATAGAGAGAGAGAAACCGCTCCTTCACTCACGAAAATCTGCCAAAATCAAGAAGGAAGTGAATAGTTGCTAGAGTGATATTTATTTCACGACCCTATATGACTCCCCTGGACCTAACATTCCACAGTAAAAATTAAATCAGTATATATGCAGCGGTCATTTGCAAAAGGATTGGAAAAACTTGTGGGTTTAAACAAATGAAGATACTTAAAATAAAATCCCCACCATTCTTTAAAGGAAGCAGCATTTGGTAATGAATTTGAGATAAAGTTTTCTTTCATATAAAACAAAATAATATATGTGCATATATTTTATATTTTAATATTTACAGATAATATTTAAAAATTTGTGATAAAAGAAGGCATACACATTTTATTTGCCAGGACAAAACTCTTCTGGAACACAACATTTATGAAATTAGTCCTTGCATAGGTGACGTAGGCATTGTCTTTAACCAATATCTTGTTCTGACTGCTAATCTTTTTTTAAAAAAAGAGCACCACAATCAATCATTCGCCAAAAATAACAGTCAGCAAAGGACTGAGGTAATGTGATTGTTGCTTTCCAAAGTTTCAAATTAGCGTAGAAATAGAAGGTAAGCTATCACGCCACTAAATAGTTAATGTGGCCACAGCAAACACAGGAGCTGCCAAGGAGGCCTTTGACCTGTGTGATATGATAGTACATTCATGGTCATTACACCTAACATATAACTTTTTGACGTTGCTGATTGAAGTGAAGGTTATAAGTTATAAATGTGATATTCTGTTGGAAAAGGTTAAGGTTTTTAAACAGATCCATCAGTGTCATGTTCAAACCACAACAAACATGAAATGATAAACAAAATCGAAACCCACAGCAAGACCTCCAAAGAGCCCGCATGCTCACATGCAAGCAGTGCTTGTTGCAGCACACTGCAGCTGGGTGTGGGCCTGGGACACGGCAGGACGCAAAAACTCCTCTGTAGGGTGATATAAATCCCTCCACATCAATATCGCTTAGTTGTAAAATAAGGGAAGGGAGAAAAAGACAATCCAAACTGGCAGTGGCACTCAGGAATGGAGTGTCAGAAATAGATTCTTGAGCGGAACCTTCAAATACATCATGAATCAAAGAAGAGAAGAAAAAAGAAATGTGGGTTGCAAATACAAAATTAGCATAAACCAAGAGAACAGACTGTATGTAGAGTGAGGAAGATAAGTATTTCTCTTGAATGACCATAAAAGTGTCCCCTGGGAGTACCATGGACACTTTCTTACCATGCCCCTGGAGGTTTCATACTAGGCATCATGTTTTCATAGTAAGTGGGCATAGAGAGGATGAGTGCCTTGTCCAAAACAACCCAATACATCAGAGTAGAGCTAAGATGGGCCTTCTCAGTCCCTGAATTTAAGGACTTTGATCACTTAATCGAGTCATGCTGCAGCTCTCAAAGATGACTTGGCTTCCTGCAGGTCCAAAGCACATTACCAGCTTGGTAAGTAATGATACTAAAATGCAAGACGACTATGTGTGCACAGTGTCTGTCCCCTGCAGAGTCCCTGTATGACCATAGTAAGTTTTTATTGCTGAGAGATGGAAAGGAGAAATTTTACACAAAAATCAGGATGGGCAGAGCACTGCCCATGTACATTACTTAAGAAAAAAAAACCAAACTATTCCTAGTGTTTAATATCCAAATGACTTACTACTTGTTTGTCCCCTGAGAAAATATTTCAGTGAAAGCTACATAAATGCTATTCTGGTGATTCTTATAGAAAACACCGAATCCCAGTTACCATCTCTTAAAGAACACACATGTGGAGGCACTTCACCTGGGTGGCAGGCTCACCATTTAACCAAGAGCCCTTGGCCGGGCGTGGTGGCTCACACCTGTAATCCCAGCACTTTGGGAAGCCGAGGCGGAGTCACTTAAGGTCAGGCTAGTACACCTTGTTTACAATTCCCAAAGGGAATAGAGCCAACATTGCTCTACACTAAAGGCAAAATAATGAAATCTGATGACAAAACACCATCATAAAATAAAGGTAACATTAACCATTTATTAGGTTCTAGGTGAACTAAAATTTGAGTGATGGGGTGAGTTTACTCTGGGGGTTGGTAGAAGACAAGAATGTTTATAGACTGTTTAGAAAGGAATCTAGTTTTTCTGTATACGTCAGGGAGTTTCATTAGAAAAATCTCCACTAGTGCATTGATATTCTCCCACAGCTGTGGCCAGTAAGTGTGTCATAGTTACTGACGCCAATTTGACCTCCCAGTGTGGGAGTCTCACCTTCTTAGCAGGCTCCGTCATCTCCACTGTACAATCTGACCAACTTCAATGTACTTTTTCCCGCTATAAACACAAAAGTGTTTCCTCTCATCTCTACACTCCTCTAAGAATGTTACCCTTATAATGCTAAGAAAATCTTGGTAGTTACTTGAAACAGAACAATGTAAACAAAATTCTTTTTCAGAATTTAAAAATATGTAGCCACTTAACCACACAAGGGTTACAATATTTCAGGTGATTTAAAATACAGTAACTTGACTGACTGTCCCGAGTGGGATATATCCTAATGGTAAAAAGACACTCTAGAGAAATTTATTTTTATTTTTATATTTGTTTGAGACGGAGTCTCATTCTGTCGCCAGGCTGGAGTGCAGTGGTGTGATCTCAGCTCACTGCAACCTCCGCCTCCCAGGTTCAAGCGATTCTCCTGCCTCAGCCTCCCGAGTAGCTGGGACTATGGGCGCACCACCACACCCAGCTGATATTTGTATTTTTAGTAGAGACTGGGCTTCATCATCTTGGACAGAATGGTCTTGATCTTTTGACCTCAGGTGATCCGCCTGCCTCGGCCTCCCAAAGTGCTGGGATTACAGGCATTAGCCACCACACCCCGTCCCACTCCAGAGAAAGTTTAAACTGTATTCAATATTTATATTGAATGGTTTGGGCATCATTTTTCTGAAACTAAGACATGTAAGGTAAAAACAAGTAATTATGTTAACTTTGCCAGAACCAAGAATTTCAGGATAAGTAATTAGAGTCACAAATATAAAATCAAAGAGTAAAATTTCTCTGACTTCTATTTCAGTTGGCTATGTCACTATGCCCATATTCTTTTCCTTTAAAAGTGCATATTTTATATTGCCCTGTCCACTAAAAGGGGCAAAGAAATATGGAGCAAGTGTCTTACACGTGTCCGTGTGAAGAGACCACACAACAGGCTTTGTGTGAGCAACATGGCTGTTTATTTCACCTGGGTGCAGGTGGGCTGAGTCCGAAAAGAGAGCAAAGTGTGGTGGATTATCATTAGTTCTTATAGGTTTTGGGATAGGCGGTGGAGTTAAGAGCAATGTTTTGGGGCAGGGGTGGATCTCACAAAGTACATTCTCAAGGGTGGGGAGAATTACAAAGAAACTTATTAAGGGTGGGGAGATTAAAGAGCCTTCTTAAGGGTGGGGAGATTACAAAGTACATTGATCAGTTAGGGTGGGGCAGAAACAAATCACAATGGTGGAATGTCATCAGTTAAGGCTATTTTCACTTCTGTGGGTCTTCAGTTGCTTCAGGCCATCTGGATGTATATGTGCAGGTCACAGGGGATATGATGGCTTAGCTTGGGCTCGGAAGGCCTGACAGCAAGGAGCATGCCTAGTACTCAGGCTGTGATCTCGCAACATCATTCCGCATGTGAAGTCTTTTTGGAGAAATGACTGTTTCATATCTGGTTCGGGAAATAGACAAGATGAGCTAGAGCATCTTATTATACCAGAAAATAAGAGAAATCTTTTAAAGATCTCTAGGGTCACATCAAAAGGGTTTAGAAACCAAATTAAAGAGACACTCTCACTCACTAAAGATGGGACAGTTGGGTTCTCAAAAGGATAATAACTGCCAAGAATTTTAGGCATCTAATATTGTATCATTCATGGGTTCAAAATGATACTGAAAAAAAGAGCCACCATTGGTCTTTGGTCACATTTAGCAGATGTTAGGGAACTAACTATTCTAAAAACGAGAAAACAGTCAAGCATTTATTCTGCTTTTCCTTTACAAACTATGCTTAGGGATTATCATATAGCTCATGAAGAAAAGTCTTTCTTTATGGCAGCACTCCAGCTACTAAATGAAGAAGGATTAATGTAATGACATCATTTCAGAACTCCTAGTAAAGTAGTGGATGTAGGCAGTGATCATCAATGACTGCTAAAACTGTTAGATGAGAAACTGATGGGGAACTTTAAAATGATGGAAAGACTAACAAGATTTGACCCAGCAATCAATCTTAACATCCCATAAAGGGAGATAATCAGATATTATGTGCCTCCCGATGAAAGTACACAACTATGAGTCATTCCTGCCAAAAAACTGAAATTTAATCTGATAAATCTTCCAGATCGAACTGCCAGCTTTTAAGAAAACAGAGTATGTTAAATGACACCATGAAGATGCAATTAGTAAAATTCATAGGAAAAATGACCTGGTTTCTTTAATCTCTTCAACAAACACATTGAAAAGAAAAATATAGAGAGGGAAATCTATAGATTAAAAGAAACAAGAGGGGCTGGCGTGGTGGCTTAAGCCTGTAATCCCAGCACTTTGGGAGGCTGAAGTGGACAGATCCCTTGAGCCCAGGGGTTCGAGACCAACCTGGGCAACATGGTAAAATCCGGTTTCTACAAAAAAATACAAAAATCAGCCAGGCATGGTGGCATGCATCTGTGGTCCCAGCTACTTGGGGGCCTGACGCAGGAGGATTGCATGATCCCAGGAGGTCTAGGTTGCAGTGAGTCAAGATCACACCACTGCACTCCAGTCTGGATAACAAAGTGACACCCTGTCTTAAAAAATTTAAAAAAGAATAAAAACAAGAGTTATATCAACCAAACGCAATGTGTGTCTATTGATCCTCATTCAAATAAACCAACTGCTGTAAAATACTTTGAGATACTCTTAGAAATTTGAATAGACTGAATATTTTATGATATTAAGAAAGTATTAATAATTTTATGTGTGATATTTATGTTTTCATCATGTTTTAAAAGAGCCCTTGGCCGGGCATGGTGGCTCACACCTGTAATCCCATTACTTTGGGAGGCAGAGGCGGGAATCACTTAATGTCAGGAATTTGAGACCAGCCTGGCCAACACAGTGAAACCCTGCCTCTACTAAAAACACAAAAATTAGCTGGGCGTGGTGGCACACCTGTAGTCCAAGCTACTCAGGAGGCTGAGGCAGGAGAATTGCCTGAACCTGGGAGGCAGAGGTTGCTATGAGCTGAGACTGTGTCACTGCACTTCAGCCTGGGTGACAAAGCGAGATTCTGTTTCAAATAATAATAATAATAATAAGCCCATAACTTGCAGAAATACATAGTAAAATATTTTCAGATGAAATGATGTGTCAAGGATTTGCTCAAAAAGAACCACGTTTGGGAGGGAAACAAACATTGGAGGAGGTATTTGTGCAACAATATCAACCATAAGTTAATAATTATTGAACTAAGTAACAAATACATGAGAGTTTATCATAGTATTCTCTACTTTCGTATGTGCTTAATAATTTTATAGGAAACAGTGGAAAATACAAAAGCTCTAAAAACCAACATTATCCATATGCTTACATTACCAAAAGTTAAAATTATACACACATTGTTCTGTTCATGTTTCTGTCCCATTGTCTAAGATCATTTTATTTATTCTAAATATTTAAAATATTTAGGAGAAAATTTGATAATATCTCCTTGGCCTCTTTAATGATTAAAAGTAGAATTGAGGTCTCAGTGGACCTAGTGCAACCACAAATTGGACCCTAAAGGAAAAGATAAGTTGGTGCTGCCTTCAGTTTGTAAACATAGCTCTTTAAATAAGTGGTAGCTTAAAATAACCTGCCTTTGGGGATCATACTCACTGCATATAAAATGATGAAACCACAATCCTTAAGCTGCTAGAGCTGGGGTGGGAAGGGGTATCACAGCATAATATAGCAAGTGTCATGACATCAGTGACTTCCACTGTGTGGTACAGGAGAGAGAATCTGTAGGTCTTTCTCAAGGTGAAGGATGCTCTTTTTCTGCTCTCCTTACAGAACAGAGTGATCTGTGAGATCTTCCCACTACTCCCATGTCAGGAGAGAGAGAGAATGAAGACCCATTGCTGTAGAGGAACAAACTGAACGTGTTTCTGAAGGTCCTGCAAGGCCAGTGTGGCTGGAACACAGACACAACGCCAGGAGGAACAGGAGATGGCGCTGACCAGAGAGGCAGGAGTCAGATCTCAAGGGAACGGTCGCTGCAGGTAAGAGGTTTGGACTTCATCCCACATGAGATAAGAAGGCATTATTGGTGTTTTAAGCTGGCAAGGGCAGTGGCTAGATTTGCCTTTTTAAAAGTTCACTCTGGCTGCATGAAGTAAAAAGGATCAGAGAAGTGACAAGCATGGAATCATGTCAGAAATGTAATCCTCTCACCAGGCACAATGGTTACCTGGTGGAGGTGGCGGAAATGGAGAGACGTAGGCAGATGTGAGATATAATTTGGAGGCAGGACACACAGGGCTTGTTTTTTGTTTGTTTCTTTTGTTTTTGTTTTTGAAACAGAGTCTCACTCTGTCACCAGGCTGGAGTGCAGTGGCACCATCTCGGCTCACTGCAACGTCCGCCTCCTGGGTTCAAGCCATTCTCCTGCCTCAGCCTCCTGAGTAGCTGGGACTACAGGCACCTGCCACCGTGCTCAGTTAATTTTTGTATTTTTAGTAGAGACAGGGTTTCACCCTCTTGGTCAGGATGGTCTCAATCTCATGACCTTGTGATCTGCCCACCTCGGCCTCCCAAAGTGCTGGGATTACAGGCGTGAGCCACCGTGCCCAACCAGGACTTGTTGATGTATTGGTTAGGGAGGATCACAGAGAGAAATTTCAATAGTAACTCCCAGAATTTTTCATATTATCAACCAGAAGAAGAGATGCATTTATAACTAAATGAAGAACACAAGAAAAGAGGCATATTTGTCACCAGAGATCAAGAATAAAGTTTTGAGCATATTAGGTTTGAGATGCTGATTAATCTATCCAGGGGACATCCCAGTGATGATAAACAGAAGTTAGAATGCACATCTGGAGTAAAGAAATATCATCAGGCATTTAGGCCGGGCATGGTGGCTCACACCTGTAATCCCCGCACTTTGGGAGCCTGAGGTGGGCGGATCACCTGAGGTCAGGAGTTTGAGACCAGCTTGGCCCACATGGCCAAATGCCAACTCTACTAAAAATACAATTAGCCGGAGTGGTGGCCCATGCCTGTAATGCCAGCTACTCGGGAAACTGAGGTAGGAGAATTACTGGAACCCTGTTGCAGTGAGCTGAGGTCATGCTATTGCACTGCAGTTTGGGCAATAGACCAAGACTCCATCTCAAGAAAGGTTGGGGGGGTGGGCGGGGGAAAGAAACATCATCAGGCATTTGCACAAGGTGGAAAGGTGATAGCCTCTAATGTTGATCAAAGCAGGAAGTATTAAAAGACTGGGTGGGGTCATAGGGAGAGAGGCAACTGAAGTTAGAAGCCCCCGGAACTGATAAGACCCACCATGTTGACAGTCTTAGGCTCTGGCCCTCCAAATCCCGTCCGTATACTAGCACATAGAATGCTTTTCTAGTGAGTTCTGTTGTTCCCCAAACATTGAACACCTTCTCAGCTTTCTGAGGAAGCTTTCCTAGGATGAAGTGATTCTTCTGCGATCCTGTAAGTATGATTCTGAGCTTTGAAGACAGGGCTGACCCAGGGGAAGCCCAGGATTGGGACACAGTTGACTAAGATCTTAGGATAGTGTCCAGGGACCAGATAAATATTTTTGTCTTTCTTAAGGAAGCCTCTTATCAAGGTAATTATTGTGAACAGTAGGAAATGATTTGTGGTACTGCCCAGTAAGCCTCAAATATTGCTGGAAATCATGAATCATATCAAGGTAGGGGCGTGCCATGCCCTCTTTAGAAGGGCAAGTGCCTTCTTCAGCAGGCAGAGATTTTACCCGGAAATTTTACTCTGACACTCTCAGATAAATATTTTTTAGGTTTGGGTTTGGAGTTAAAGCTGCAAACATCATCAGAGTCTCATGGGATGCCAGAATGAGAAAAGGAGTCCAAGTAAACATCTGTTTTTCATCTTTTCAGTGTTGCACACCTCTTTGAATACACCATGAGCATTGTGGATTCTCGCCTCTGGAAAATAAAATCACATACAGAAAATTCAGACTACTTTTAAGGAGTTTGAAGAATCCCTGCTAGTCATGGACCCATTTGGGGTTGATAGATTCCTGACCATGACTCCTTGGATTCGGAAGTCATATAAGATGCACTTTAACAAACATTGGAAAACAAACGAGCATTCTGAGAACAAACAGCATCTTCTGTACATCATCTTCTAGAATATCCCGTATCTGGATGAGGTCACAGGAATGTCCATTCATAGGGAGCTCTTCCTGGAGCTCAGAGATCATTGAGAGAGGGTAATCATCATGGATGTGTACAAGTGAAGGTAGTTTGAAAAGAAACAAAGTTATCCTTTTTTTCCTTTACTAAAAATCTTAGGGTCCGCATTAGCAGGAAGGAAGGAAGAGGACAGGTGAGCTCCCTGGTATTGATGTATTTAGAGAACCTAGGCATCAGCCATGCATACAGAGGACACTCATTTGGCTGGAATTCGGGCTTTGACTTAAATTAAATTCCCTTGCTCCCAATAAGACCTCTCTTAATCTGAAAACAATTTGTCATAAGTGATGTACCTGCCAAGACCTCATGGCAAAGGGGCAGGGGGTGCCTAGGAAATGTTGCTGGCAAAGTCCAGAGTGACTCTAAAGGGACAGTGGCTTCCTTTGGATGGTCATGTGCTGGGCATTGCAATCAGAAGGACAGTTGTGAACACCCAGGAGTGAACCAAGATGCAAAGTTCAAGTCCGAGGGAAGAAGGGTGCAGTGTGGAAGAAGGGAAGGCAGATACTGCAGCCCTGCCTGCAAGCAAGGAGAGAGCCATTAAGAGCCCCAAGCTGGCCGAGTACTGTGGTTCATGCCTGTAATCCTAATCCCAGTACTTTGGGAAGCCGAGGTGGACAGATCACCTGAGGTCGGAAGTTTGAGACCAGCTTGACCAACATGGAGAAACTCTGTCTCTACTAAAAATACAAAAGTAGCCAGACACTGAGGCAGAAGAATTGCTTGAACCCAGGAGGCGGAGGTTGTAGTGAACCAAGATCGTGCCATTGCACTCCAGCCTAGGCAACAAGAGCGAAACTCCATCTCAAAAAAAAAAAAAAAGAAAAAAGAAAAAAAAAAATCACAGTCTTTATTGCAATTGACATTCTAGGTAAACCTGCGTACAACTTTTTCGGTGTATTTTCCAACAAAGGATCGTTTTATAAAGGCTCAAGTTATTTACAAATATTGTGCATATTCTTGCTGTTTCTCAGTTCTTTAAGAACCATACAAGCATATTGCTTGGATTTTCACCAGCCAATATGAATGTGCTCACCTTCCATTGGGTGAGACCACGCAGGCACAACATGCAGCTCAGGGTAAGTTTTATTGAACTTTTAGAGAGCTAGTTAATTAATTAATTAATTAATTTTTTGAGATGGAGTCTTGCTTTCACCCAGGTTGGAGTGCAGTGGTGTGATCTCGGTTCACTCCGCCTCCAGGGTTCAAGTGATTCTCTGACCTCAGCCTCCCGAGTAGCTGGGATTATTGGCATGTGCCATAACACCCAGCTAATTTTTGTGTTTTTAGTAGAGACTGAGTTTCACCATGTTGGGCAGGCTGGCCTCGAACTCCTGACCTCAGGTAATCTGCCCGCCTTGGCCTCCCAAAGTGTTGGGATTACAGGCGTGAGCCACCAGGCCTGGCCCAAGAGCTGGTTAATTTAAAAAATAGTTTATAAATTCTTTAGTAAATGAGAAAATGGAAACTCAACCCCAAGGGGAAATGGGATTCTAAGTTTAACGTCCTTAGGCAGGTCCAGTTCTCACTGCAAGCTCCGCCTCCCGGGTTCGTGCCATTCTCCTGCCTCAGCCTCCCCAGTAGCTGGGACGACAGGTGCCCACCACCATGCCCAGCTAATTTTTTTGCATTTTTAGTAGAGATGGGGTTTCACCGTGTTAGCCAGGATGGTCTCAAACTCCTGACCTCATGATCCGCCCACCTCAGCCTCCCAAAATTCTGGGATTACAGGAGTGAGCCATCGTGCCTGGCCCATTACTTTTTTTTTTTTTTTTAAGGCAGAGTATCTCCCAGTCTGGAGTGTAATGGCACGATCTCTGCTCACTGCAACCTCCACCTCTCAGATTCAAACGATTCTCCTGCCACAGCCTCCCAAGTAGCTGGGATTACAGAAGTACGCCACCATGCTCCGCTAATTTTTGTTATTTTTAGTAGAGACGGGGTTTCACCATGTTGGCCAGGCTGGTCATGGACTCCTGACTTCAAGTGATCCACCCACCTCGGCCTCCCAAAGTGCTGGGAATACAGGCATGAGCCAGCACGCCAGGCCTAATTTTCATTAATTTTAGTCTTTCTTTTTTTATAAAAGCATTTAAGTTTCCTTTTTTTTTTTTTTTTTTTTTTTT
>NW_016806180.1:177898-184946 GCF_001698545.2 Rhinopithecus bieti
GGAGTCTTGCTCATCACCCAGGCTGGAGTGCAGTGGCGTGATCTCGGCTCACTGCAAGCTCCGCCTCCCGGGTTCACGCCATTCTCCTGTCTCAGCCTCCCGAGTAGCTGGGACTACAGGCCCCTGCCAACGCGCCCCGCTAATTTTTTGTATTTTTAGCAGAGACGGGGTTTCACCGTCTTAGCCAGGATGGTCTCGATCTCCTGACCTTGTGATCCACCCGCCCCGGCCTCCCAAAGTGCTGGGATTACAGGCGTGAGCCACTGCGCCCGGCAAGCATTTAAGTTTCTACGTTGTCTTCTGAGGATTCGTTATGCTAGGTTTCAGTTTTGATTGCCTCTTTGTTCCAAAGTTTGTGGATGTATTTCATAATTTCAAAGTATTAACTTCATCACTTATTATTTATTATAACTCTATTCTAACTCTATTGGATGATAGAAATAAACTCTCCTTTCTTTGTTCCATCAACCTAAAAAATAATTTTTATTATCTATTTGAGAGATTATAGGTTCATAAATTTCTTTATGTTTTTAATTTTTGCCTGTTACTTATGACTGATTATGAAAGAGTTATATTAAAATTTCCCAGTAATATTACACTTGTGTACGGGTCTTTTATTCCTAATAAGTTTTGCTTTATATATTCAGCCGCTATTTTTTGTGTGCACAGAGGTTTATGAGTTATTGTAATTGTCTGGGTTGTCTAAGAAGCAGACACCGAGATAGAAATGAATAGGGAAGAATTGTATTGGGGAAATGCCTAAGAAATAAATTAGAGGAGGAGTTGGGAGTGGCTGGGAGAGCTGTCAGATCATAATGAAGTCTGACCCTTAGAAAAGGAGAGAGATAAGAAAAATAGAGTTGAAGTGTTTTCAACTGCTGTGAAGTCTAAACATTCAGCACCGCTGTCTGGAAGTCCTTGAGCCAAAGCTGGCTGTCCAACAGTCTTGTGTCTTCCAGGAATGGGCCTAACTTACTATGCTATTGCTCTTGTTCATTGCCTGAGAACAGCCTCTGGGAAACCGGGCCCATCACGAATGGGGTGATAGTTTTAGAGGACAGTGGCTGGTGCCCACTGTCAGTGATGCTCCCTGTAGTTGGAAGTCAGGTAGATGTACTCTAATGACAATCATTTTCACTTACCTTCCTCAAAAATAAACACATTCAAATGTTATTAACTGACTATTTTAGCATTTCCAAACCTACTAGATCATGGAATCTTTTTTTCTTTTTTTTCCCTACAGAACTCATGGAGCACATCCTGAGAAGAGCTTTTCTAGTTGCACATCCGTAGGCATTGCCCTTGGTCATGTCTAGAGCATTTTACTAACGATATCTATGACAACAGAGAAAGCAAGTATGTTGAATTTGTAGCGGTAATATAGAGCAAAAGGGATAACAAATTCAGTCGATTTTCAGAAGTCTGTCTACCTACGCAATTATGTTCCAGTTCTAAAAGGCTCTTTGAAAAGCCTTTCATAAATCTGAAGTAAGAGAACCTGTTTTTAGTCTGCAGCCTCTGGGTACATTCCTACCAAAATGGGCATGGGTCATGACTTTGAAGCGTTAAAACCAGACACACATTTTCCTAGCTGTTGTTTGTTCTGTAAGCATCTGAAGTTCTTGAGACAGTTACTCCCCACCCGGAGCTCTGAGGGCCTCTGAAACTAGTTTCTGGTATCTCCTTAGATGTCTTGCCTTCCCACATAGATTTGTCTCTTCTCACTTTGATTTTGTGCAGATTCAAATGGCCATGAACCCATTCAACCATACACAGCTTAAGACAGAAGTTTCCTTGGCAGTAGCATCACCTTGTTCTGTCTTCAAGTTCTCTAACTAACTCTTGGCTTTAGAATACTTAGTCTAATAAACTAAAGCCTAAAAAATCTACCTCATCTAATAATAGGGTCCATCTTTCAACCACATGCATCTCTTTTCCTTGTCTTGCCTTCTATTGTCAGTTGCATAGACTTTTTTGTTCACTGATGTTTCACTGTTTATCTTTGAGAATCATTCCTACTGTCAAATGACTCATCTCAGCTGCTTAGGCTGCATTTGTCATTTCCTTACCACTTTCAATTTTTACAAGTCACTTCCTTTGTTTTCCTTATAATCTTAAGTCTCCAGGTGTGAACGCTTTCAATATTTTATCAGTAGTACTTTTCAAATAGTATGCATTTAATAATGTACTTAAAACAGCTTAATAATAAACACAGACCAATAAAGAGTATGACAGCTGGTCAGGCCCAGAGGCTCGTGCCTGTAATCCCAGAACTTTGGGAGGCCGAGGTGGGTGGATCACCTGAGGTCAGGAGTTCGAGACCAGCCTGGCCACGACTGATGAAACCCCATCTCTACTAAAACAGAAAAATTAGTCAGGCATAGTCGCACGTGCCTGTAATCTCAGCTACTCAGGAGGCTGAGGCAGGAGAATCGCTTGAACCTGGGAGGCAAAGGTTGTAGTGAGCCAAGATCACGCCACTGCACTCCAGCCTGGGCAGCAAGTGAGACTCTGTCTCAAAAAAAAAAAAAAAAACAGTGTGACTGCTGAATATGCAAACCACTGATGTCATCTGTTGGTGGCAGTGGGACCTGAAACAATTTGCTCTGATGGAAAGCTTTGCTTATATCTACAAAAGTGTATTGGTGGAAAACTCATAAAGAAAGATGATTCTATATTAATCTATATAGCTAGAGGGGGTTTATAGGTAATGCCACATACGATTTTCTAGTCCTGCTGGAGACAGATCCTTTAAATACAAATAGGGAAAGAATGGTAGTTATGATTTCAGATTCCAAACCAATTTACCTTAAAGTCTCCTATAAATTAAACCAGCTTTGATCCACCAGTCCTGGCTCATTGGTAAACTGGGTTTTATTCCTAATTTGATTCAGGTAGCTTTAGCTACCTGAAAGGTACCAATCTTCCACTGATAATCTGGCATTGACACATACAATTCCTGGCTTCATCTTTGTGTATAAATAATAAGCCCTAACCTCAATCAAGCTGGTGATGTCTTTGCCTGAGGTCCCAAGTGTCCTTTTAGTAAAAGGCTAGATTACATTAATTGATAAAAAACTTCACCTGGATGCCAGATTCTTCTGGGACCTGCATTTGGTTGGATGGTTCTTAGTTGTTTCCTTGAGTTTCTTTCCTTTTTTTTTTTTTTTTTTAGAGACAGAGTTTCACTCTGTTGCCCTGGCTGCAGTGCGGTGGTGTGGTACAAGAATAGCTCACTGCAACTTTGAACTCCTGGGCTCAAGTGATCCTCCCATCTCAGCCTCCCAGGCGGCTGGGACTACAGGTGAGCACCACTATGCCTTGCTAATTTTTAAATTTTCTGTAGAGACAGAGTCTCGCTGTGTTTCCCAGGCTGATCTCAAACTGTGGCCTCAAGCAATCCTCTTGCCTCAGGTTCCCAAAGTGCTGGGATTTCAGGCATGAGCCACCATACCTGGCCTGGCATCCCCTCCTTTACCACTGTGAGGATCACTTGGCTCCCCTCTATCGGCCTAGGCCTACCTTAGTCCCTATGATAAACCTTGATGTTAGACAGGATAAAAGCACATCCCTCCAGCCCACAACATTCCCATACTGCGGGGTTCGGGGTCTGTCCCCTCCCTGGTGCTCTTTGACCTTGTGCGCCTAGTCTGATAAGAGGAGTAGACTCCTGTTGCTATCACTCCATCTATGCCTTCTACCACCTCTGTAACTAAACAGAGACACTGTAATGTCAAGAGTACCAGATTGGCTCAAAGGGCACAATCAACAGAGTGAAAAAACTACGGAACAGGAACAAATATTTGTGAATATTGTGGGATTGTAGGCCCTTATTCCATGAGAGTTTAATATCCAGAAAACATAGCTACAATTCAATAACAAAAAAGCAAACAAATCCCATCAAAAAAATGGAAAAAGGACTTAAGTAGAGATTTCTCCAAAGTAGAAATACAAGTGGCCAATAAGCACATAAAAAATGCTCAACATCACTAATCATTAGGGAAATGCCAATTAAAACCTCTTTCACCCATTAGAATGGCCACCATCAAAAAAAGATAAAATAATGAGTGTTGGCAAGGATGTGGAGAAATTGGAACCCTTGTACACTGTTGGTGGGAATGGAAAACAGTGTAGCTGCTGCGAAAAACAGTACAGCATTTCCTCAAAAAATTAAAAATAGAATTACCACGTGATACAGCAATTCTACTTCAGGTATATACTGAAAAGAATTGAAAGGAGGAATTTGAAGAGATATTCTGTACACTCATGTTCATACCAGCATTATTCACAATAGCTAAAAGGTGAAAACCTCCCAAGTATTGGATGAATAGATAAGCAAAATGCAGTATATACATACAATGGAAAATTATTCAGTGGTAAAACAGAAGAAAATTCTTACACATGCTACAACATAGATGGCACTTACGGAAAATATTATGCTGTGAAATGAGCCACTCACAAAAAAGAAAAAGACTGTGTGATTTCATTTATAAGAAATATCTAGAATGGGGGACTTCATAGAGACAGAAAATAGAATGGTGGTTGCCAGGAGCTGAGGGGAGGAGGGAAAGGGAAGTTGTTGGATTAATGTAATTTCAGTGTGGCAATATGAAAAGAGTTCTGGAGATTGGTTGCACAACAATGTTAATGTACTTAACACTACTAAAATGTACACTTAAAAATAGTTAAGATCGGCCGGGCGCAGTGGCTCACGCCTATAATCCCAGCACTTTGGGAGGCCGAGGCGGGCAGATCACAAGGTCAGGAGTTCGAGACCAACCTGGCCAACATAGTGAAACCCTGTCTCTACTAAAAATACAAAAAAAATTAGCCAGACATGGTGGCAGGCACCTGTAATCCCAGCTACTCGGGAGGATGAGGCAAGAAGAATTGCTTGAGGTGGAGGCTACAGTGAGCCGAGATCACACCACTGCACTCCAGTCTGGGCAATAGTGCAAGACTGTCTTAAAAAAAAAAAAAAAGTTAAGATGGTACATTTATGTTATATTGTATTTTACCAAAAAAGTTTTTTTTTAAGAATGAGCACAGCAGAGGACCTGAATAGATGTCTCAACTCTGATCTTATTATGTATGTCACTAACCTCTTTGGAATTCAGTTCTCTCAGTGTATCATTAGAAACCTAATTATTCTTATTTACATCCCAGGAACACAGAGAATTCAATGAGATCATTTGTGGAAAATTACTTTGTAAACAATACAGAATTTTCTGTAAATGTAGATATTGTAGAAAGTGAAGTAGAGGTTCCTCTTCAAAGGGACTTTCCTCCCTGTCTAATAAGGAATAAATAGTAACTTCTCTTAGAAGCAAAATTTATTCAAAGACCTATGCTCACATTCCTAGATATCTGCTAGCCATAATAAAGAAATCAATGTACTTTGTGTTCTCAGCTCCCACATTTTAGCCTAGATATTTGCCCTGGCATGCTTATACTGGTCCAAGCAAGCATTAGGTCATAGCCTGTTCCTCTCCCTTATTTGGAGGTGTTTTTACCTTTCTCAGCATTCCACAAGTTTCTTCCTCTTTCCTTTGTTCTCCTCTGCCTTTGCCTCTTTTGGAAAGTTCTAAGTTACTAGCCAATCGGGACAAATAGAGCATGTGAGGTCCTGCTCCAGCCAATGGAAACCAGACACAGCAGTAAGGTGGACGCATCAGGTTATAAATGACCCTGTCTCCTTTGTTCGTATGTGCTCTCGTGGCAAAACTGCTAGTGAGTGGCACTCTTTCTGCACAAAGTAAACTAGCCTTGCTGAGAGATCCTTTGTCTCAGTGTTGATTTTTGTGACACCGAGCACCCGTTCCCAACTATATCAACAATAAAGTACACAACTAGGAATGTTTTAGTTGTCTCTAAGAAGACAATTAGTAGATAAATTTGAGAGAAATTTGTAGATTAAAAGAATCCCAGGAACCTGAAGTACAGCATGGACATGCAATTCAAGTCAAAGCATTTTAGTGACAACTTACCATGCATCAGGCACATCCTAGGCACAGGAAACAAGAATAGTCTCTCTCTGTTTGCTGAGCATAATATGATCACAGAAGTTTTTAAAAAGCTATAAAACATTGTATTGAGGAGGGAACACAGAAAGCTGTGAGAGATCATGGACATCCTGAACGAGGTGGGCTTCTCATAGGAAATAACATTTAACCTGAGGTCTGAAGGCTGAGTACAATTTCACCAGGCCGAGAAGAAGGGAAAATCAAAACATACATAACCACTCATAAGAGATGACACAAAATATGTATACAAGGGAATGAATAAGAAATAGTAGAAATAGGCCAGGCACGGTGGCTCACACCTGTAATCCCAGCACTTTGGGAGGCCGAGGCAGGCAGATCACAAGGTCAGGAGATCAAGACCATCCTGGCTAACACGGTGAAACCCCGTCTCTACTAAAAATACAATGAATTAGCCGGGCGTGGTGGTGGACGCCTGTAGTCCTAGCTACACGGGCGGCTGAGGCAGGAGAATGGCATGAACCCGGGAGGTGGAGCTTGCAATGAGTGGAGATCACACTGCTGTACTCCAGCCTGGGCAACACAGCAGACTCTGTCTCAAAGGAAAAAAAAAAATAGTGGAAATATTAGAAAGGTTGAGTAAAATTTCTGAAGGTTGAGTTAAATTTCACCAGACCAAGAGGAAGGGAAAATGTGTTCTAGGAAGATGAAACAACTCGTGAGAAGGTATGATGGTAAGAGAAAATCCTGATATGTTTGAGGGGCTGAAGAAATTTCTCTACAAAGTTTGGGAGAGGAAAAGCTAAGAGTTAACAGAAGTCTCAGCTCACACCCAGACCTTTAGGCTATATAAAGTTGTTAACATTTAACCTGTAAAAAGTAAAGCAGAGGTTCCTCTTCAAAGACTTTCCTCCCCATCTAATTAGGAATAAATAATAACTTCTCTTAGAAGCAAAATTTATTCAAAGACCTGTGCTAACATTCTTAAATATCTGCTAGCCGTAATAAAGAAATCAATGTACTTTATGTTCTTAGCTCCCACAATTTAGCCTAAATATTTGCCCTGG
>NW_016806180.1:188400-193080 GCF_001698545.2 Rhinopithecus bieti
TGTAAAAAGTAAAGCAGAGGTTCCTCTTCAAAGACTTTCCTCCCCATCTAATTAGGAATAAATAATAACTTCTCTTAGAAGCAAAATTTATTCAAAGACCTGTGCTAACATTCTTAAATATCTGCTAGCCATAATAAAGAAATCAATGTACTTTATGTTCTTAACTCCCACAATTTAGCCTAAATATTTGCCCTGGAGGCTTATACTGGTCCAAGCAAGCATTAGGTCATAGCCTGTTCCTCTTCCTTATTTGGAGGTGTTTTTACCTTTCTCAACATTTCACAAGTTACTTCCTCCTTCCTTTGTTCTCCTCTGCCTTTGCCTCTTTTAAAAAGTTCTAAGTTGCCAACCAATCAGGACAAATACAGAATGTGAGGTCTCGTTCCAGCCAATGGAAACCGGACACAGCAGTAAGGTGGACATGTCAGGTTATACATGACTCTGTCTCCTTTGTTCGGTGTATTCTCTTGGCAAAATTGCTGGTGAGTGTACCCTTTCTGCAGAAAGTAAAAAAATGGCCTTGCTGATGAAATTAAATTTATGTTAAAGTGCTATTTCTTTATAGCACCAGGGAACACGCATATCTAACAAACCCAAAGTGCAATATGATGCCATCGAAGAGGATTAAGTGGGTAACGCTATCATCAGAATTTTGTTTTGTGAAGATCATTCAGTTTGTAGGGTAGAACAGTGTATTGGGGTATGCAGGGGAGGAGAAGTCCAGGCATAGAAATGTCATACTGAAGGTTGTTACAGTAATCTAGATCCATGATGATGGAGGGAAAATAGCATATACATTCAAGCCAGATTTAGGAATAAAAATTGACAGGACCTGGGAATGTATTAGATGTAGAGTAAGAAGGAGAGAGAGGGGTCAAAGTGATGGCTTGGGCAACTGTGAACATGGCATTACCATTTTTGGAGAAAGGGAACACAGAGCAAGCAACATGTTCAGGTTTGGATGTTTTGAGTGTGAAGTGTTTGAGGGCCAAGCACATGGGATGCCCAGGTCAGGTGACTGCACTGGTTTAAGATGATTGGGATAGAAATTTGAGCCAGAGATATAGATGTGCAATTCATTAACAGGTAAAGGGAGTCAAAGCCATGGATGTGTAAAGGCACTGTGTAGTAGTGCAAGTGGTATAGGAAGGCAAACAAAGGATTTGTTATGAGAATGAGAATCAAAACATACATAGCCACTCATAAGAGAGGACACAAAATGTGTATACCAGAGAATGAATAAGAAATAATAAAAACGCTAGGAAAAGGGAAGGACATATTTTCTGAAAAAGTTAGGTACCATTAATAGTTGATGTTTTAAGCTGGGAGAAAAACGTCATCTATTCAACGAAAAATAAGAAATGAAGGAAAAAATTCAAAAGGTACAGTAAGTGGAAAATGTTAAATAACGTGGCAGAAGTATTTTTTATTCTAATAAAAGTAATCAGAGTAAATGTAAATGGATTTTAAAACACCCACTGGATTTAAAGAATAGAAGAACCTAACATGTTATTACAAGAGACAAACTTGAAACAAAAGAAAACAGAAAGATTTGAAATGAAGATTTTATTTATTTTTATAGCTACTAACTTTTGTAGCACTTACTATGTGCCAGGCATTGTTCTAAGCCTGTTACAAGTATTAACTCATTTAATCCTCATAACAATACTAGAAATTGAAGCATAAAGTTTACATAATCATTCCAAGATCAAAAAACTAGTAATAAGTGGCAGAGCTGAGATTCAAACCCAAGTGGTCGACCCAGATTGAGAAAGATATACAAATATGGATCAAAACAAACATGGTATTCAAATTTTAATAATAGACAAAATAGAACTTGAGACAACAAAAAATATTGGTCAAAAAGGGACAATACATACTGGTGAAAGCAGCACTCATTGTTTTTGGAGATTTCTAATATACCATTTCAAACCAACAGGTCAAGCAGAGGAAAATAAACAAATATGTCTATAAAAGATCTGTTTCATTATTTTTTTCAGAGCGGTTTTCCTAATCTACCCTTCATGAATTAACTCTGACTACATATGCCCTAAATTCTCTATCACCCTTATTCTGCTTTATTTTTCTCCAATGCAGTTATCACTACTATATATGTGTGTAAGATGTAATGTGTTGTTTACTAATTTATTATCAGCACCAGCAAAATACCGCCTCCATGAAAGGCAGGAATTTTGTTTTGTTTACCACCATATCTCATATGCCTAGAACAGTGCGTAGCAAAAAAGTAGGCATTGAATATTCATTGAAAAACTTAACAAATAGAGAAATCTAAATAATACAATCAATAAAATTAATGTATAAGTACTATGTGTACATACTCACCCTCAATAGATGTAGAAAACATTCTCTTTTGAGTGAAAACAGAATAGTCAGAAAAATTGGCCATGTGTGAAGCCATAAAATAAGCTTCAAGAAATTCCAAAAGAAAATATCATAAGATACTAGGAATAAACATCATACTAGTAACAATAATTATAAATCAATATTACAGATATTCTTAAAATGTCAGTCACATACTAAATATTACACTCAATAATAAGCTAAATCTTTAAATAGTGGATCAAAATAATTTAAAAGACTGAAATGTTAAAAATTAGTAACTGACTAGTAAGTAGTAATTTAACTATGCTAACAAACTAAACTAAATTAAAAGGAACTAAACACATAAAGCTAAATGACTAAGCTAATAAGTAAACTAAATTAAATACCTAAACTAAATTGTATAAACTAAACTAAAAAAAAAATACTATCCCGAACACTTGAGATAAAGATAAATCATAAGAAATGCCATAACACATAGAACTGAATTCCTGTGAGTTATTCATTTGTCAAAATTAAAGGGACATAATAAAAGCATACCTAGAGAGAATTTTATAGTTTTCATACATTTATCAGGGATAAAAATGAACTCAGTAAGAGCAACTGAACTCAGCTGAGCACCATTGCCTGCACCTACAGTCCCAGCTACTCAGGAGGCTGAGCCAGGAGGCTCACTTGAGCATAGGAGTTTGAGGCCACAGTGCACAGTGATCATGTCGGTGAATAACCACAGCACTCCAGCCTGGGTAATATAACAAGACTCCATCTCTTTTAAAAAATGAAATAGAAAGAAAAAGAAACAAAGAAATAATGTTAAAGATAAGAACAGAACAAAATTCTGCTTAGGAAGTTGTCTAATATTACTTGAAGATAAACTGTAATAAATCAGAGATGTTTATTTTAAGCCCTAAACAACTCATAGAAAAGTAAAACGAGAAGTATACTCCATGAGCCAATACTTGAGCAATCATAGTGGAATCATAACATATATGTAATGAAGCTAAAAGAAGGCAGGAAAGAAAAGAAGCAAAGAAAGCTGGTCAAATAGAAAGCAATCTATATATATGGACATTTTGGTGTCTTCCAGTGAAAAAACTGGCTTTCTGACGGTAAAACCCATCTGCCAACAGATTCTCCCTCCACATACAGAGTTTGCCTTCAGCTTTTAAATTACCTTCTCTTAAATATAAAAAGGCAGACAAGGTTTACTGGACATTTGAGCAAGGTCTCTATTATGAAAGATAACAATAAATAGCCACGTACAATGGGATAGAACTACTTGGAAGGCTGAGGCGGATTGCTTGAGCCCAGAAGTTTGAGACCAGCCTGGGCAACATAGCAACAGATACCATCTAAAATATGAAACAGAGAAACACAAGGAGAAGAAATCTTCAAAATGTATATAATTTTTATCCTCAAAGAAAGCAGAGAATATATTGCAACCATAGAGCAACAAAAGATGTTTTCAGATTCATAAAACAAGACTGAACTTTGGATAAGTAAAATATGTTAACATAGGTTTTTCTAAATTAATAGGTGGATTAGAAAATAAAATAAGAAATTCTCTCCAAATGTGAGAACTAAAAGACAAATACAAGGAAAGTGAGAGAGAATAAATAAAATGGAGGGTTCATCCCAGGAGATCTAATATCTGACTAGTAGACATTCCAGAAAGAAAAAACATGGAAAGTGAAGGGGAAGAAAGTATCATAGAAATAATACAAGAAAAGTTCTCAGGTAGAGGCATATGAGTTTCCAGACTAAAAAGTAATTCTCCAGGATAATGGATGAAATTAGAAAGGACCCACCTTAAGTGGGACCTTGCCCACTAGTAAAGCATACCTGTAGAATTTAGGGATAAAGGGGATCCTAAAATCTTCCAAAAACAAAACAAAACATAAACCCCAAGTCACATTTAATTACTGAGAATCAGAATGACATGGGCTTCTCGAAAAGAACACAGGGAATTTGAAGATAATTGAGTAGTGTCTTCAAAATTCTAATAGAAATACTTTCTAACTTATAATTCTGTATTCAGCCAAACCATCAAGCAAGTGTTGGGATAGAGTAAAGATATTTTCTGACATTCAGACCTTCAAAAAGTTATCTCTGTTTGTTCCTGTTATAGCTCTGGAAATTAAAAATTAGTAAACTAAAAAAGGAGATTTGTTGTTTAGGAATCAGGGATGTAACACAGGAGAGGGGCAAAGGGAATTCACAGGATGATGGATAAGGAGAGTCCCTGGATGTCAGCTGAGTATCTGGCCAAGAGAACAACCAGGGCAGACTAAAGCTGAAAGACAGCTCCAGGAGAGAGATATTGAATAATAATAATAATAA
>NW_016806180.1:193319-248614 GCF_001698545.2 Rhinopithecus bieti
AATAATAATAATAATAATAAACTAATACATGGAAAGGAAAATGGAAAAAAAATCATTTGATAGCTTTAATACCTTGAGAGAAAATGTAGATTTCTGTGGGAAATTTTAAGGATGATTTAGCATAATACAGAAAAATAAGCAAAAAAAGACAAGAATTAATTTCACTAATTACAAGAAAGGAAATGTAACAATATTGCTTTACATGATTCAACTGTAAATAATAATTATGCAATCAAGGTAATATAAACTCTCACAATTGATTTTAACAAAGTAACAACATAATTGGGTTCAGGGACAGTGGGGGTGTGGGAGTGTGTATATGTGTTTTGGGGGCATGGAGAAGAGCCAAATTCCATCTTTTATGATAGAAAGTTAAAAGCCAATGTCTAAATTTGAAATATGAAAACTATTTTAAAAAATCTGTTATGTCTTGAATGCTTATGTCCCCCACAAAATTCCTATGTTGAAATCCTAACCGCCAAGGTGATTAGGAGATGGAATCATTGGGATGTGGTTGGGTAATGAGGGTGAGGCCTTCATGAATGGAATTAGTGCCCTTATAAAGGATGCCTTAGAGAGCCAGCTAGCTACTTCGGCCATTTGAGTCTGGAATAAGATGACAGCTGTCTGAGGAAGCCTTGATCTTGGACTTTCAGCTCCAGAACAGTGGACAATAAATTTATGTTGTTTATAACTCATCCAGTCTATGGTATTTTGTTAGAGCATTCGGAACAAAGACAAGATGCTATCTTTTTTTTTTTTTTTTTTGAGACGGAGTCTTGCTCTGTCGCCCGGGCTGGAGTGCAGTGGCCGGATCTCAGCTCACTGCAAGCTCCGCCTCCCATTCTCCTGCCTCAGCCTCCGAAGTAGCTGGGACTACAGGCGCCCGCCCCCTCGCCCGGCTAGTTTTTTGTATTTTTAGTAGAGACGGGGTTTCACCATGTTAGCCAGGATGGTCTCGATCTCCTGACCTCGTGATCCGCCCGTTTCGGCCTCCCAAAGTGCTGGGATTACAGGCTTGAGCCACCGCGCCCGGCCAAGATGCTGTCTTGAAATAACAAGGTATACATCACAAGACATAGCTGAGAGAGTGAAAAGTGATGCCATTTGAGGTGTGGGAATTGGGAAATAGAAAAGTGTAGTGAGGGAACTGCTCTTTTGTTATAAGTCCTATAATAAAACAGTGTTTTTGTTCAACAGTTTCTGTGTCACTTTGGGAAAAAATTAAAATCACAATTAGATGAAATTGTGGGACGGATGGTAATGAATCCAGATCATGAACCTAAGGATCTATCCAAAATGATTCCAAGTTCTAGAATGAAGAAGCAAAAGCAGGTTTTGGCCGGGAAGTTACAATGGCATATCCTGGGAGAGCTCTGAAGCCGGTTCTCTAGAGAGTAGCTGGGAAATGCTGCAGCGTCTCACACCCACACAGCCTGCTAACCCGTTCCTACCTAGATCATGTTTTCCAGTGAAATATTGGCAGGGAAACATTGATTTAGTACTATTTTATAAGGAGAGAATTTGGCAAGGGCTGTGGATTAAAGCGTACACAGAATATAGGTCTTGAAACTGGAAAGTGTCCACCTGGATTTGAAGAGAATTGCCACTAAGTGGGATAGCTCTTCCTTCAATAAAGACATACTGAGCATCTAAGTGTAAAACATTGTGTTAGACTTTGGGTGGGATGTGCTTATAAAGATTAATAGGCTGCAGGCTCGAGAAAGTTACAATCTACTGGGGAAGATATGAGCACATGGAAATTAAATAATAAGACGTCACAGTCAGTATATCAAGTCATTTAAGCAGGTTGTTATGAGCAGTTCAGCTTGCCCTGATATTCTCAGATATTTTGAATGAGGAGAGGTACACAGTGATACATTTTTAGAATCCTAATTATGTATGTCCTAAGGGAAAGAAAAATGGGAAATAATGACAATGTATTCTGTGAAACCAAGCTGATCTTTTCCAGAACTGTTTGCATTGAAGGAAAAAGAAAGCCAAAGCCCAAAAAACAGAAGAGGAAGAGAGAAAGAGACAGGAGAAAAGAGAGAGAGAACATTAAGTTAGGAACACCATAATAAGGGACGTAATGTAACTAAATCAATGGTTACAACCCACAGAACCAGTTTTAGAAATAAGCGAATGGAGGGGGTCATGCCTTGTGTATGTTAATATTTATTTCCACAAATAATTATAATTAATGTGATATGAATCAAGTCTCACCACAATGGATTGCCACACGGGGTGCTGGCCCATATCTTACAATTTTCACGTACTAACTTTTTGCTTAAAATAAATAGGGTATAAGCTGGTGGTTGCCATTTTGATGTAACTCTGTATTTTTGTGGCAATAGATATTTTTACCTGAATTTTAATTAATACTTGAATTATATTTGACAAATGATCCTTTCACTGCCTTTTAAGTAAAAATACCTGTGAAATGTGGCTTTCAGCAAAGCTGAGAAGACCATTAAAATGGTAAATTCTGGACCGGGTGCAGTGGCTCACACCTGTAATCCCAGCACTTTGGGAGGCCAAGGCGGGCGAATCACAAGATCAGGAGATCAAGACCATCCTGGCTAACACAGTGAAACTCCATCTGTACTAAAAATACAACAAAATTAGCTGGGCATGGTGGTGGGCACCTGTAGTCCCAGCTACTCGGAAGGCTGAGGCAGGAGAATGATGTGAACCCAGAAGGTGGAGGTTGCAGTGAGCCGAGATTGCGCCAAAGTGAGACTCTGTCTCAAAAAAAAAAAAAAAAAAAAAAGGCAAATTCTGAAGATAAAAAAAGTTTAATAACTAGTAAATCAAGATGACTAGTTTTCAAAAAGAATAAAATAAACGCATATCACAGAATGGGAGGAAGTAGTTTGGGACCACCATGAGAACTTGGGTAAACATTTGTTTGCCAAAGAGGTGCTCTGGTTTTGGGATGGGAGAGATTGCAACACTCACTGATGGCTCAAAGAAGGGTAACAGAATGCGGCTCCAGGGAATGTGAGATATAATGAAAATACCAGGACATTTCAGACATAGATGCATGATTAGAGAAAGAAATCTGACAATAATTCCTTAGCTAAGAAATGTAGCAAGCAGTAATAAACAATAAAAGCACAATACATGGAATCTTCAAAAACAGAAATTTAGATAACTTAAAAATATCTATGTATCATCGCACCCATATCTCTTAAGAATAACAAAAATTATTGAGCTATTGAAAGGCAAGGCCATGATTGCCATAGATTTAGCCAAAGGAGACAATTCTGAAGTGAAATGAGAAAAACAATGAGCATTTCAATGAGGACAAATAATACAGCAGTGGTTGAAGTAAGAAAAATATTTCGAAAGTGCTTCACGTTGTCTGTTTGCATTGTTTGTTGTTTTGTTTTACTGTTGCCCTTTGACTTTTCTCTGTGATATATAAAAATTTAGGAACAGAAATATGTGGTCACTTGAGTCAATGAAAAAGTCCATATTGTAGGCCACGCACAGTGGCTCATGCCTGTAATCCCAGCACTTTGGGAGGCTGACACAGGCAGATCACCAGAGGTCAGGAGTTCGAGACCAGCCTGGCCAACATGGTGAAACCCCATCTCTACTAAAAATACAAAAATTAGCTGGGCATGGTGGTGGGTGCTGTAATCCCAGCTAATCGGGAGGCTGAGGCAGGAGAATCGCTTGATCCTGGGAGGCAGAAGTTGCAGTGAGCCAAGATCGTACCATTACACTCCAATCTGGGTGACAGAAGCCAAACTCCATCTCAAGAAAAAACACAAAAAACAAAAAAACAAAACTCATATTGTACTAACAGATACAGAATGTGAAGCATCATGTAGGGTTGCTATTCATCTGGTCTGAACCGCCATTTTGTGACTATATTTATGGCCCTGATGGGTTAATGAGCATCTGTCCAGTCCCATGGGCTCCTCTGTTTAAGCATCTGAGTGAGCAGAGGATAGACAGTAGGCTGGACCAGCAGGTTCCATGTCAGCTCAGGGCCCCAAACATCAGATACACGGTTAAACTGAGGGTGCAGACAGCTCCATGAAGAGCCTAAAGTAACCATCTCTGATGAGCTGAGAATGGGGAATTCGTTTCCCAGTTTCCCAACATCCTTGTTAAACTTCCAGGGAGGGCCACCACCTTCTGTCACCCACCCAGATGCCTGTCTGGGAGCCCCTGATCCTCATCAAGTAACACCACACTAATGCAGGACCTAGCCATTCCACCCAGGGCAGCCGTCACCGTGGGATGCACCTGGTCATAGTTACTCAATAGTCTTCTTGGAAGAGGTCCCTGATGTTTCTTCCACTCCCCCAGCTGTAAACTTTGCCAGGAAGCAAGGAAATGCCCTGTGGAACATTTAACTGAACAGTCAGCAAAAGACAATCACACAGGTCAGGTGATGATTCATGCTTTGCAGCTCATTTCTTCCCTTTGGGAAAATCCATGCTGTTTCCCTGAATCCCCTGAAATAAATTGCAAAGGTTTAGAAAGCCTAAAAATAAGTGCTTCTCCAGTCCAGAGCTGTCACTAGAAGCTAACTCCCACATTGGTTTTAATTTCCTGTCTTGTAACATTTTCTAAATACATGCTACTCTTTGCCACCTCTTCAGAAACGGCCATTAAACTGTGATTTGTGTCTAGTCAAGAAACTGAGGCACAAAATGGTCAAGTAACATTTCCAGGATCACACATATAGTCAGGATGGGACTGGAATCCTAGCACAGGCAGGTCTGCCTCTGCCACTATTTCTTCATGCCACCTTCTTAATAACTTTTAGGCCTTGCGCAGTGGCTCATGCCTGTAATCCCAGCACTTTGGGAGGCCAAGGCAGGCGGATCACCTGAGGTCAGGTGTTTGAGACCTGCCTGACCAACATGGAAAAACGCAGTCTCTATTAAAAATATGCAATTAGCCAGATGTGTGGCGCATGCCTGTAATCCCAGCTACTCGGGAGGCTGAGGCAGGAGGATTGCTTGAACCTGGGAGGCAGAGGTTGCCGTGAGTCTAGATTGCACCATTGTACTCCAGCCTGGGCAACAAGAACAAAAGTCCGTCTCAAAATTAATTAATTAATTAATTAAATAAAATAACTTTTAACGGTCTCATCCCCTAGTTCTCTAGATTCCTAGAGCATGCCTTCACCGATGGCCTATGCCACTCAATTCAGCTTCTAATACTCTACTGATCTCGATTCAAATACATTCCAATAACACTCTAATTTCAAAAAAGAACTTTATTGACTATTTCAAAAATTATTATTTTATTTCCCAATGAGCTTGTGGGCTTTTTGAAGAGCTGTATTTTAGAATGATCCCTGTGGTCCTGTGGGTAGCGTTAGGGCCCACCTCTTCATGGACAGACAAGACTTGAGCATCATGGCAGAGTTTGAAGCTGGTCGGGAGTACTGGGTGCATGGTTACCCTGCTGCACAGCTGGTTCCCAGGGTACAGGGAGTTAAAGAGCTTCCCAAGGGAGCTTGGTCTGCCTGTAGACATGGTTAGTAGATATATTTCTTCATCCAATAAGACTAGGGAGAGAATGCACAAAGAAAGATAAAGGTTTTCCATCAAACTATGAAAACCTTTGTCCCCAATATTGGCAGTAATGTTTTCTTTTAGATACCAATGGAAACATCCCTTTCATGGTACTGCCAACAATTTTCTCAACAAAACATCATGTTGATGGATTATGGATGCAGCTTACATTCTCTACTTCACTTTCTTTTTTGTTTCTTTTTGTTTTCTTTATTTTTATTTCTTTTTCTTTTTTTTGAGATGGAGTCTTGCTACATCACTTACGCTGGAATGTAGTGGCACAATCTCGGCTCGCTACAACCTCCTTCTCCCAGCTTCAAGTGATTCTCCTGCCTCAGCCTCCTGAGTAGCTGAGATTACAGGTGTGTGCCACCAAACCTGGCTAATTTTTGTATTTTTAGTAGAGACAGGGTTTCACCATGTTGGCCAAGCTGGTCTTGAAATCCTGACCTGAAGTGATCCGCCTGCCTCGGCCTCCCAAAGTGCTGGGGTTACAGGCATGAGCCACCACATCTGGCCTCTACTTCACTTTCATTCAGAGCAGATTGTGAGGAATTGCATATTTGGTAGTCTTTTCATTGCTTTTTATTAAGCCTTTTTTTGGTTAGCGTTTTCATCGCTTTTTTATATTCTAAAATTGAATATAAAATTGATTGAATGCAAATACCAATAATGACAATGGGTTACAAACTTGTGGTAATAAATGGCCTGAATTTTTGATGGCCCTAAGCTGTAACTCTTCATAGAGTCCTCAGCCCCTCAGCCTCACTCTGGCATATCTCAGTTTCTCTGTTATTCTGCTCCACGAAGGATCTCTATAGGGATCATTAGTTCTTACATAGAGTACTTGATTTTGAAAAAATATGAGGTATCTGTCTTAGTTCCTCACCCAATAATTGATTATTTCCTCTCTTCCGGATGGCTGGTATCACCCCACTGTACAGGCTCAGTAATGTTCTTGTTCTCCGTATCTCTTAGTCTTTAATACAAATACAAACTTTATTTGTTCTTCCAGCAGGTAGGGCACAACATTTTCAATCAGGAAAACTGGATTTCAGTGGCAGCTTGCCAGATTAACCAACTAGTGAACTTGGCCAAGTTACTTCACATCTCTGAGTCTTAATTTTCTTATTTGTAAAATAAAGATCAAAAATATATTCCTAAGAATACTTAGCCCCAATGATGTAAAGATCTTTAAAATTATAAAGCAATATACAAGTAGAATGGATCAATATTTTGATTTTGTGTTTCTTCCACAGATTCCCTAGAAGCAACAAAAAAGTAGTGAGTTCCTGGATTAGATACTGTATAGGGTGCTAGGGATGTGAAAACGTGTCTCCTTTTCTTGTCTTCTCTTTCACATCAACTACCTTGACTGCTAATTTAATCTTCTTAGATTATATCATTTTCGTACGCTATCTCAAATCTTTGGTAGATCGGAATAATACATTATTTAATAAATTAATAATTAATACAAGAAAATAAATAATTAATGGTACAGGGCACAATACCTGCTCAAAAGGAATGTATATCCTAACAAGAGGACATGACAATATTTTTAAAGATGATTTCACAGCATCAGGGACATTCTGAAAGCCCTGAATGAGTGATGGAGATGGTACAATTGCAGGAGAGATGGGAGAGATTGCGGGAAGACGCGAACTGGGAAAAGGCTTTGGAGAGCAGGTAGTGTTCCCGTGAGGTCTTGAAGCCAATGAAGATTGAAGAGAGCCTTTCACCCCAGAGAAGGAGGTGAACAAAGATTCAAGCACAGAGACAGGTCAAGGGTGTTCAGGAGGAAGTAAGGCAGCCTGGAGTTGAGAGAAAGGACACTGAAGTACAAGACAGAGAAACGACTTTTCAGAGGCTGAAAATGTAACAAAATGTATAGGCTACTGGCTGTTGTCCACCACCACTTCCACATTTGCACAATCTGAGAATCCCGTACAATCCATGAGGCTCAGGAACAAGCCACTCGGTTGGGGGTCAGCAGGCCTGGGTGTCCTTACCAGCTCTGCAAGTCACAAACATCTCTGAGCTTCATCGTTTTTTCCAGAAGAGTAGTTCTCCACATCCATATTGCAACACATTAGAATGTTTAACAAGTCATTTGTTACTATTGTGAAATTATTAAAGTAGGTGAATATTTTAATTATAAATCACTTGTTTCAAAATTTCTTGAGTAGAATGAAAGGAATGGAAAAGGGAGTGTGTAAGTCCATAAGAGGGAGTGACCTATGTCACAGCACCAATAATGTTGTTCCAACGTAGAGGGAATGGGGAGAGACCAGTGTCCTAGAACCTAGAGGCGTGGTTCTATATTTTAAAGTGCCCCATAACAACGAAGTAATGACACAACTAGGTCTGGACGGTGCCTGTGAAGGCGGAAAATCTGAAGGCACACTTGCCTCTGGAGAGTATGTAGCCAGTACTCAGGCACTGGGTAGCTCCTCATGGAAAAAGGAAGGAGCAAGAGGCTCTCATTGGTTCAGAGGCAGCTTGTCTCGGGAACTCAGATGTGGAGGGCTGGTGTGGTTCTGATGCGCCCACAGCCAGGATCGACTGGGTTTGCAGCTTTCCATTCTCTTTTCTGTTCTAATTCTGCAGGTAGAACTTGATGCCTCCTTTGAGTCCTCTGCTCCTGGTTCCTCTGTTCCCATTTCCTGTTCCCAGTGGATCCTGGGAAACACATGAATCACACTTCAAATGATGTTTGACATTATTGAAAAGGGCCCTCTCTAGAGAATACTTTTTATTATGTGAAGCGTCTTATTTGTGATACATAGAGCACTTGTGTTTAAGCTGCTGCCTGTTTATATTTGTGTATGCAGTACTGGTTTTCTTTGAGAGGGGGCCACTTAGGACATTTATGTTGCTGAGTACCCCTTACATTGCGAAAGATCCCCCTAAGGCTAGCTGATTGTTCAGTTTTTCTTGATTTTCTGTCTTACTGCTAGTGCCAACTGTGCATCTGGGCATAAACCAGACCCTGGCTCACCAAAGGCTGGCCATTGTCTCTTCCTCTTACCCATCTATTCTAACATACCTTCAGTCACCCAGAGCCCATAGAATGCCATCAACGACAGTACACCTTACACAGGAAGAAAGATGAGACTTTCCAGTTGACTAGAAAGAATGCAAGTGTGAACATTCTACAGTGAGGAAAACAAAAACCAAAATAGAAAAACACCAAAAACTTGGAATATTCCTCTTGGTTTTCCTTGAGCTGATAGAGTGGGCTCTTTAAGGATGAGACTCTTTACACAATACATCAGGTCATGAGTTCTCAGCGGGGGCCAAAAGGGACACACCGACAAAGGAAGACATCATTTTCCTCCAGCAGATTCAGGGACGAAGGGATCTGTTCCGTTATTGATGCAATGCTGAGTCACTTAGCAGCTGACTCATTAGCAGCCATTAGCCGGCCCACAGTCAACAGAAAATGAGCACAATTGTGCAATCTTTACAGAAGAGAATTTACAAATTAGGGTTGGCAACCGAACTGACAGATCTGGGACTGTTATCAAACAGAGGAGACTTTCTGCCTGCTGACTAGTTTGGAGACTTGCACCCAGCAACATGAACACCCAGGAAGCTGTTGCACTCTATAGACAGGTCAAACAAGACTCCTTTAAACTGATGTTTTTCTGTTTCTCTCTGTTTGCTCCTTGTATGAGATTATGCCATTACATTCATGCACTAAGCAGACAGATCATACTATTCGTTCTGATTTCACTTGGCTCCTTAAACACCATACAGTTTACTAACGGAGCTGTTTTAATAATATTGGCTCTTTGTGTCATGCCAAGACACAGGTGTCACTAGGGGACACAGGGCTGGAAACTTAGCTGAGCATGAATAGCCCAGAAGGATAAGACTGGGATGTCTTCTAAATAGGAAGAGGGAAACGACTACCGTGAAGCCAGACAAGGAAATAGGAAGTGTTAGCCAGGCTTTCAGCAGTGCGAAGTGCTACCCTGGAATCTTTCTCACTCTGGTGGCCAAATTTACTTGATTCCTACCTTTCATTCAACCTGGTGCCCCTGTGGTGGGCTTCACTATGATTTATTCAGTGAGACCTCTGGCCAGTCCTGCCTTTACCTTGGTACCCCACTCTCTCAAGGTCAGGTTTCCCTGACTGGTCACTAGCTCTCTGAAACTCCAGCCTGGTAGGTGACTGGGCACCTGTCTGAACCTCAGGTCTCTCTGTGTGCGTGTGTGTGTGTGTGTGTGTGTGTGTGTGTGACAGAGTTTTGCTCCTGTCGCCCAGGCTGGAGTGCAATGGCGTGATCTCAGCTCACTGCAACCTCTGCCTCCCAGGTTCAAGCAATTCTACTACCTCAGCCTCCTGAGTAGCTGGGATTACAGGCATGCATCACCATGCCTGGCTAATTTTGTATTTTTAGTAGAGACAGGGTTTTTCCATGTTGGTCAGGCTGGTCTCGAACTCCTGACCTAAAGTGATCACCTGCCTTGGCCTCCCAAAGTGCTGAGATTACAGGTGTGAGCCACAACCTCAGGTCTTTAAGGTCAGATGCTCCTGACAAGTTAGTCTTACCAAGAGAAGATGTTTTGCCAGGTAGCACTGGCTCCCAGTTATGAACACTAGTTTCTTCTGCCATTTACTGGCTGCATACCTTTAGGCGAATGACTTAAATCCTTGAGTGTCTAATCCTCCATCAGTTACATGGGAGTACCACTGCAGTTCATTTAACTCCACAAGAGTTCATTTACTCAACAAATATTCATTGATCACCTCTGGCAAGCCTGGCTCTGTGCTAGGCACTAGGGACATAGTGGCAAACTGTAAACTATGTAGATAAGGTTCTTTCTCACATGGAAGGAAATTTACATGTTACCTAGGGTAGGAATGGGCAGGAGGAGACAAAATAACAAAGCAAACAAATTTGCCTAGTACTATTAGATAGTAACACATGCTAAAAAACTAAGGAACAAAGATACAGAATACGATGATTTGATAAAGAGTGACCAGGGTGGAGGTGACAGGATTTAGACACGGAGGTCACATTTGATATGAAGCAATGTGAAGGTGCATTGTGAAGATGTGAAGCATGGATATGAAGACCGCTTTGTGAAGATACGGAACCGCAGTAATCCAGGTAGCAGAAAGAGCAGGAGCCAAGGTCCTTAAGCAGGAATGAGCTTGACTATTTCTGAGGACACGTAGGGGGGTGTTGGACTCAGGAAGGTAGGTGATCCAGTGTGTGGTAGCAGATGAGCTTATCTGACAGGCAGAGCCAGCCGTGTGGGACACTGGAAACCACAGAAGGAGCCTAAATCTTAGTCTATATTCAGTGGTGACTCTGGGAGGAATTTTCCACAGGGAAGTGGCATCACCTGCCTTGCATTTTAAAAGATCATCCTGTCTCCTTTATAGGGTGGGGATTATAGGAAGAAGTGAGCGTAAAAAGAATAGTTAATAGAGTATGCGTAGCCCAGGTAGGAAATTCTGGTGGCTTGGCTTGAACTAGAATAGTTTAGGAGATAAGGAGGAGTTGACGCAGCAGGGATTCTTCTTGGAGATAAAGTCAGCAGGCTTGCTGATGGATTGGATGTGAGTGGATGGGAAGGAAAGGAATTAAGGATGATGCCTAGATTTCTGGCGAGGTGTCTGGGTGGATGATGGTAACTTTAAGTGAGATGAGGGAGACCAAGTCAGGGCTATTAGGGGAGGAAGGTCAGTGGCAGTCAGACTTTCCCTGGGGCCAGGTTACTTTGTCATTCTTCTTAGCCAAGTGAGGTTGTCAGATCGGCAGTTGAATCTACTCTACGTTTGCAGCTCAGTGGAAATATTAGAGATGGAATTTTTTTGTTTGTTTTTTAGACACTCTTGTTGCCTAGGCAGGAGTGCAATGGCACAATCTCAGCTCACTGCAACCTCCGCGTCCCGGGTTCAAGTGATTCTCCTGCCTCAGCCTCCTGAGTAGCTGGGGTTACAAGCATGCACTACCATGCCCGGCTAATTTTGTATTTTTAGTAGAGACAGGGTTTCTCTATGTTGGTCAGGCTGGTCTCGAACTCCCGACCTCAGGTGATCCACCTGCCTCGGCCTCCCGAAGGGCTGGGTTTACAGGCGTGAGCCACAGAGCCTGGCCAGATGGAAGCATTTAAGTACGTAGATTGTTTAAGGCTCAGCTCTAAATGATCATATCATCATTCATTCACTGAACAGGTCCTGTTCTAGGCACTGGGGTTACAGTAGTAAACATAACAGATGAAAAGCCCTGCCCTCATGGAGCTGACATTCTAGCAGGAGGAGAGCGGCAACAAATATGTGAATGAAATGTATGTTAGGGAAAAAAAGAGCAGGAATTATAGAGACAGGAATGCAGGCTGAAGATAGAGGATCAGATTTAAATTCAGTGGTTAGGGAAGGCATGTTTGAAAAGACCTGAGTGAGGTGAGGGAGAGAGTATGTGGTTACCCGGGGAACTATGTTTCAGGAGGAACGCAGGCAGGTGTGGAGAGGAAACGGGTGTGGGAGTGCAGGCAGGTGTGAGTTCTCTCAATCCCAGTCCTTCCCAGTCCTGTGTGGGTTGTCCATCAAAGCTATTATTGCTCTCACCACCTCTATCAGCCAGTGGTTGAAGGGGTAGTCTGTGAGTGTCACCAAGTCCACTGGCTCCTCTGCATTGAATGGACTCACTTGCTAACTGATGGTGGGCTGCACCACCCGGGACACTTGCCCTCAGCAGGCGGCTTCTCCACCAAGCCTGCAGGTGTGGAGAGGAAATCCCACAGCCCAGGGATGGGCACCACATGGAACTCACAGGAAAGGACTCTGCATGTGCTCACTGATACTGCAGCCCCAGAGGGTAGGATTCCTCCACAAAAGAAGTGATCAAACAAACAACATGTTCCCTAAATCTTTGGTTTGGGCTTAAGCTTTTCCCTGCTCTTTGTATCTGTCCTCCATTCCTGACACTATAGCTGGGATGCCTGCCTTTGTAACCAAGCCTGGCTCAGGCAGAAGCACATCTTCTGAGCATCAAAAAAAAGATGCACATCTTTTTTTTTTTTTTTTTTGAGACAGAGTTTCACTCTTGTTGCCCAGGCTAGAGTGCAATGGCGCGATCTCAGCTCACTGCGACCTCCGCCTCCTGGGTTCAAGCGATTCTCTTGCCTCAGCCTCTGAGTAGCTGGGATTACAGGCATGCACCACCATGCCCGGTTAATTTCATATTTTTAGTAGAGACGGGGTTTCTCTAGTTGGTCAGGCTGGTCTCGAACTCCCGACCTCAGGTGATCCACCTGCCTTGGGATCACTTCTGGGACTTCAATTTTGTCATCTTCTGGCTGATCCAGCTACCATACTAGCCCCTGCCCAAGGCCCTGAGTTCATGGCTGCCATTTCCTCCTGTTTCTATGGGCAGCCTCGACTTACCAGCAGCTTTTGGAGCCAATTGGCCTAGGTTTGTTTCTTGGCCCTTATCAGTCATGTGACCTTGAATCAGTCAATTTCTTTCTTTTTTTTTTTTTTTTTTTGAGATGGAGTGTCATTCTGTCGCCCAGCCTGGAGTGCAGTGGTGTGATCTCTGCTCACTGCAACCTCCACCTCCTGGGCTCAAGCAATTCTCTTGCCTCAGCCTCCCGAGTAGCTGGGATTACAGATGCTCACCACCACGCCTGGCTAATTTTTGTATTTTTACTAGAGACAGAGTTTCACCATGTTGGCCAGGCTGGTTTCAAACTCCTAACCTCAAATGATCCACCCGCCTCGGACTCCCAAAGTGCTGGGATTACAGGTATGAGCCACAGCGCCCAGCCAGTCAACTTCATGAGGGTTGTGTTTCTTTATCTATAAAATGGAGATAATAGCCCCATCAATGTTTTTGTAAGACATAAATGTGTTACTACATCTACAATTATTAGTCCTATGCTCGCCATGCATTTGGTGTTCCAAATAAAATGTATTATTATTGGCTAGTTATCATCTGCCTTTTAAATAGATATAAATAAATATTGTAAAGTACAGCCTGGGACAGCAACAGTAGACGTCTGCCCTAGTTGTGTTTAGGAAACGTGCTGGCTTCTAAAACTTGCTAATAATATACTTTATTTAATGAACATATCCCAAATAGTTTCAGTTCAATGTGAACAATATAAAAATGAATGAGATATTTTACATTTTTTTATTATGGTAAAACATATAAAACAAAATTTACTATCTTAACCATTTTTATGTGTACAGTTAAATGGGATTAAGTTGGTTCACATTGATGTGCAACCATCACCACCACCCATCCACAGAACATTTTTCATCTTGCCCCAAAATATGAAACGCTTTGCAAGTTTGTATGTTATCCTTGCACAGGGCCCATGCTAATTTCCTCTGTGTCATTCCAATTTTCAGTATCACTTCCAATATTACTTGTTGCCCACACAAACACAGCACCTTGGCCTTTTAAAGAGGTTCGCTGATGGTCTGAAAGTGATTAACAAGGGTTAAAGAACCTGTCTTATAGAGTAAGTTTGCTTTAAACCTCATGCAATTTTGCATGCTAAAAATGCCTCAGAAACTCTGACTGGGGGTTCTGTGGACACACGACTTACTGTGACAACTATAGGTTGAACATTTTCATTTTTCACTCAACCAGAACTAACTTAAGATGTGTCGTCACCAATGTGCTTTCTCAGAGGGTCTATTGCTGACTAATTGGAGGCATTGTGTTAGTAAATTCTTCTCAAACAAATACATTCTTTCGACAGATCTTAGATCTGAGTCCTTTATGGAGACCTGTTAACTTTCTACTGTAAACATTTGTTATTCAACTCCAGATCAGATACAAATGGTTATCGAGATGAAGTGCAGAAATACTTTTTTTTTTTCTTTCTATTCCACATGGCTTTTTAAGACTTGGCGCAGGATAGAAAAGAATGCCTGAGTCAGGATTCAGGAATTAACTATCACCCACAGGCTCACTTCTAGGTAGATGGAGAAGTGCATATCCCCACGTCCTCTTGAGGCTAGGTGTGGCCATGTGGCTTGCTTGGCCAGTGGAATACGGGCTGCAGTTACCTTGCCCCAGTCAACTCTAAAACGGTGTGTGACGCTAGTGGTGTCATAAAATGATGGATCCCCCATCAGCCTGGGACCCGTAACAATTACAAAGAGCAGAGGCCCCTCCTGCCCAGTGGGAGGCGTGTAATACGGCAGCAATAAAGTTTTGAGTCTTTAAACTCCTGAGATTTTGGGATTTTTCATTACAACAGCATAATCAACCTTATCCTGGCTAATACAGGAGCTAAGTAATAAATGCAAAAAAATCACTAAATTATGAAAGGCCTTCCTCTTTTTCCCTGCCCATCACCTGCCCACCAACACTCTTCTCTGACCACCACTATAAACAATAGAACAAATTCTGAAAGAAAACTTCCCTTGGTCATAATTTTAACATGGCTAGGTTTTTTATTTATTTTTATTTTTATTTATTTATTTATTTATTTTGAGACAGAGCCTCGCCCTATTGCCCATGCTGGAGTGCAATGGCATGATCTCAGCCTACCACAACCTCTGCCTCCCAGGTTCAAGCGATTCTCCTGCCTCAGCCTCCCGAGTAGCTGGGATTACAGGCACGTGCCACCATGCCTGGCTAATTCTTAGTAGAGATAGGGTTTCACCATGTTGGCCAGGCTGGTCTTGAGACCTTGTGATCTGCCTGCCTCAGCCTCCCAAAGTGCTGGGTTTACAGGTGTGAGCCACCACGCCTGGCCTAATTTTTGTATTTTTAGTAGAGATGGGGTTTCACCATGTTGGTCAGGCTGGTCTCGATCTCCTGATCTCATGATCCACTCGCCTCAGCCTCCCAAAGTGCTGGGATTACAGGCCTGAGCCACTGTGCTCGGCAGCCTAGCTCTTTTATGTTGTTGTTTTTCCAGCTCAGGTTTGGTGTTGTAATGGAGCCTTAAAATCTGACCGTTTTCAGGCCGGGCACACTTTCATCTGCCAAGCACACTCCCTCCCTCCTGATTCCCTGAGGGAGACGTACAAATGAGTGATAATGGGTGAGAAACCAAAGGCTCACTTTATATTCAGCCAAGTTCCTTACAGACTGCAGCACTGGGATGAGCCTCTGGGCCTACATGGAGCCTCTGTGGATCCCTAAACGTAAATGTAGTATTGAACCCCAAATGAAAAGCCTGTTCATTTATGAAAAAGAGAAAAGAGAGCCAGCGGATCCATTCTAGTGGGGCAGGCTCTGCCTTTCTCTCACGCCAGCTGGAGGGAGAGAGCAGAATTGGGTGTGTCCACATCTGAAGTGCCCAAGCAGGAGGAATCAGACAGGCATGCCCAAATGGAATCTTATAAAACCTGCAGGCCGGGCGCGGTGGCTCAAGCCTGTAATCCCAGCACTTTGGGAGGCCGAGACGGGCAGATCACAAGGTCAGGAGATCGAGACCATCCTGGCTAACCCGGTGAAACCCCGTCTCTACTAAAAAATACAAAAAAAACTAGCCGGGCGAGGTGGTGGGCGCCTGTAGTCCCAGCTACTCGGGAGGCTGAGGCAGGAGAATGGCGTAAACCCGGGAGGCGGAGCTTGCAGTGAGTGGAGATCCAGCCACTGCACTCCAGCCTGGGTGACAGAGCAAGATTCCGTCTCAAAAAAAAAAAAAAAAAAAAAAAAAAAAAAAAAACCTGCAGCCCCACCCCGTGGCAGATGGGACCCAGTCTGTGTCCTGAAAGCTGGCTCTTGGTGGGGTTAGCATAGGTGAGAGGTAGGGGGTTATATCCTGAGTCCTCTGAAGTAGGGGCAATGCCCAAACCCCACGTGAACACTTTAGAAAGAGTAGCCAGGGCACAATCTGATCAGTGCTCTGGGGGCAACATGAGCTGTGTGCTCTGGAGGCAGAGAGGAGGAGCAGCTTATTGTGGGGTAATGATGCCACCTGGCTGACCTCTCAGCTGTGAAGAGGGCATGAAATGAATTGCACACGGGCACTTTGCAGATTGTCTGGATGAAAGCAAGATGCTACAGCCATTCGCCAGTGTGGACATCAGCCCCTCAGTTTATCTCAAGGGGGAATGGCGCTGGCTGGAGTATCTTCTCCCTTCCTTTCCTGACTCCCCGCTCCCCAGGCCCACCCCACCCCACTCAAGATGATTGTTCTTTAGTCAAGGGGAATGAATGTCTTCCAACACGATATGCTTTCCAAACCCTTTGAGCTTGTGCTTCTCTTCTTTCTTTTCTTTTGGGAAATAAGATTCTGGGTCAGAAGTCTTCTAAATTTAAAGAAAGTACTTAGAGAAGAGCATCTTCTTTCTCTGCTAAGGCAAAAGCAAGCCTGAACCCCCATGCTAATGAATCTGCAATGCTAGGGCATATTCGGAAGCTGCCCAGAAGAAGTGGGTGGAAAAGAAGGTCTGATTTAACTGAGAGTAAACTGTGCTCAAGTGATATGTAATCTCTCCAAGGCAATGTGTCACTCAACTGCAAGCTTGCCTCATTTTCACCCACTAATTCATCTGCTTTCCTACTTAGATTCTATGGGCTAAGTCACATGGCGTTGAAGAAAGTCACATTACATCACAAGCGTGGATACACCTTCTCCCCAGCTGGGGCAATCAGGCTGTCCCTACTTAGTCCACAGAGATGAAGACACAAACAAGCTCCTCCTCTCTTCTATTTATCTTCAAAATGGCTCCTGTAGATGTCCAAGCCTGTAATTTCTCAAATCTGGAGCTTCATCATTTACATGCTTTGCTTTCAACTCTATAAAGTTTTCCTGTGCCCTAAGGAACAGGAGCCCTGTTTGTTCATGTGCCAGTTTGGAGAGCCAGGACTTAACTACAAATAATTGAGCACATGTGCAGGAGTCTGCATGTGGAACCTTGAGCCTCCCCAGCTGAGCTTCTAACTGACTCCCACAGCACCTCTCAGTCTTGCTTCTGGCAGGGAAGCCCCAGGCTTGGGATCCAGCTATGTGGCATTGGACCCAGCCCAGAGCTATAGCCCAGGTTGCAAGAGAAACAGTTCAATGTTTTCATCTTATTCTGCAAAACAAGACAAAGCCTTCCTCTATCCCTTTACAATGAGATAAGAAGACTAGAATTTATATCAGTTTGCAAGTTAATCGTCCAGAATGTAAAGAGATGAAATCTGTGTAATTAATTTGCATTTCTGATGGCAGAACAGAAATTCAGTGACTACCAGTGTAACTTAGGAGAGTAAGAATTGTCTCATGTGAAAAATGGTTAGGACCAAGTGCCATCTTGGCTTAGCTAAGACCTGATGACAAGCCAAGATCCTACCTCTGTTATATTAACATAGTATTCATTCATTCATTCAATCAAAATCTTAGCACCTACTTGTATATGCCAAGCTGGGCACAAGATACTGAACAAGAGATAACTCCTGCCCTCGTGAAATTCAGTCTAGTGCAAGCTTTGGACAGGTGAATAGAAAACAAAGTATAGTGTGACGAAAGATGAATGTTGACCAGTTAACAAAAGAACAGCAATTTTTAGCCAGAGGAAATGACACAACCTTTTTTTCAAAATATAAGGAACTAAGGCTGGGCGTGGTGGCTCATGCCTGTTATCCCAGCACTTTGTGAGACTGAGGCAGGCAGATCACGAGGTCAAGAAATCGAGACCATCTTAGCCAACATGGTGAAAACCCATCTCTACTAAAAAACACAAAAATTAGCAGGGTGTGGTGGCGCGGGTCTGTAGTCCCAGCTATTCGGGAGGCTGAGGCAGGAGAATCACTTGAACCTGGGAGGAGGAGGTTGCAGTGAGCCAAGATCATGCCACTGCACTCCAGTCTGGCAACAGAGTGAGACTCTGTCTCAAAAAAAAGAAAAAAAAGTAAGAAACTCCAAGGCAAAGAATCCATAGAATGTCCTTAAACTTCATGAGGTTAAATGTCAGTCACTATACACATGTGACTTATGGTTATCTACTTTTATGAATTATGTAAGTGTTTATTAAGAAAGTTGTAAAACAATTAAACAATTTTTAAAAAACAGATGCCTGAACAGATTTTGGAGGTTCAGAGTGGCACTCTGTTTTCTGCTAGTGAAGGCAGGAAACTGCCCCGATCTCTTTGCAGGTGGGAACTGGAGTGTGGGCGTGAGAACTAGCCAGGCGCTTCGGCGCTGGTAGAGGTGAAGTCCACTCCCTTGCACCCACTGTGCTCAACCCCCAACAGGAGGGACCACGCAGGTAAACAGATACAGGAGCCGGGGTGAGTGCTTTTGGGCGCTGGTAGAAACAAACTCTATACCAGCCCCACGGCAGCATCTGGGGGGTGTCTGCGACCCCTTAAGCCCCAGAGGAAGTGTTACAGTCAGTGCTCTTTTAGCTTTGCCATCTGCAGATGGCTTAAGTATTAACAGCTCAGTGGAGGGTCTGTGTGACAGCCTTTTGCACCCACACTTGTGGCTCCGAGCTCTTGTTCAGCATCCTGGAAAAACAAGGTCTCATGAATGAGTTGAAGATGGTAAATGTGGGAGATTTTTATTGCCAATGAAAGTGGCTCTCAGTGGGATAGGGAGTTGAAAAGGGGACACAGCAGGAAGGTAATCTTCTCCCAGAGTCCAGCTGTCCTTGGTCGGACTCCTCTCTGAAGCTGCACCATCAAGTTGTCCTTCTGAAGTCAAGCTGCTTCTCTCCAATGTTCAACATAATCTCCAATGTCCGGTTGCTCTCCTCTACTCCCTCTGCCAGTGGAGCCTTGGGTTTTCATGGGCACAGGATCGGGGATGGGGTGGGGCGGGCCATGGGTGGTTTTGGAAAAGGCAACATTCAAGCAGAAAAACAGGGATGTACGTTCTCACTTTGGGCTGAGGTTCCAGGCTTGAGGGTGGGGCCCTTGCCCAGGACCTGCCCTCTTCCACCCAGAATCTCCCTGCCTCCTGTCCCTATCGCTGGTGACATCATCTCCCTTTTATTTGACACTATCAGCAATCCCACCAAATCTAGGCATCACCAACCAAGGTTCTGTAAGGACAAGCTGTCGACTTGTGCAAGGAGTAGGAGAAGTGGAGCCATAATTTGCAGAAGCCCACTGCCGTGTAGAGTCATCCAGACACCCTGAGTTGATTTGCATGATCATATCTTTGCATAGTCCTTTGCTCTGGGGGGGAACCAGGTGAATGCCTCCCAGGCAAAGTGCTCTCCTCTCTGTCTTAATGATGCCATGAGCAAAGCTCTGCCCACGTATCCTGGTGCCTTGACTATCAGAAATTGAAATCACCTGCAATGTGAACCAAGCCTCCTCAGCCTTCTTTAGCCAGAGGAAGGGTTTCCTTTTGCAGTCCATTTCCCAGTGTTCTCCTTAAGGCCCCTGATCACTGGGTGATGTGGCCATTGCCTCATGTGGGTTTTCATATTTTCTCAGACAAAAGATGCTTCTGTGATCTGCAAGCTGTTCTGTTCTGCAGGTCTTGCTCTCTCTCCTGCATTCTTTTTTCCCTTCGTTAGGTTACGCTGAAGTGTTTCTGCAGCTCTCTTAAACTTTCTACTAACAAAACACTGGCCTCATTTCTATTAGCTTGTCCTTAGGGCACCTCTGGGTGGCATCTCAGTTGTTCCTTATGCAACACAAGTAACCGGCCTCACAACTCAAAGCTTGGCTGTAGGCGGATGACTCTACTAAATGCTAACATGGGGCAAGACAACAAAAAACTGATTTTTTTCTCTTCAAGGACTTTGAATCTAGTCAAGGACACCAAACATTTATGGATTTACAAAGAAACAACTTTGTCTCATAAACAAGAAATAGTCTTCTCTGTTTCTAGAGCCCTTTGTCCATGAGGCCATGGTAGCAATATTTTTATTCCATTGGATGCTTTGCCCCTTTGTTTTTCTATGAAGATGAGCCCCATGAGGGTAGACGCACATCTTTTCAACTTCTCATTCCCAGTGCTGTGAAAGAAAATAGAATCTCAGGACTCCACACTCACTATGCCAAAGGGAAAGTTAAGGTTGGGAACTGAGTCACCAATCCTGCCTTCCTTTTGTTCTGGAGCAGAAGCTGTAATTCCACAACCCGTGTCATAGGCTCATTTCCTGTACTCCCTCTTTTCTCATGTCTATAATACCTTATCGTAAATAAAATGTAGATCTACTGAGCATGAGACAAGTCTTCATTGACTTTTTCGTCTACACTCTCTTTTCACATGTAAAATGTAGTTTACTAAGGCTCATCAGAGCCTCACTAGAATGTAACCACCTACCTCACTGCCTACCCACTCTCCTCTTTTTTCCCCTCCTGCTTCCTCTTTCCTCTTTAAATACAGAAGTTCCTGAAACCCTTTTGGAAGAATCGCAGGTCACAGATGTCCCTGCAACTGGTATATTTTCCCAAGCATGTCCTCGACCTTGACAAAATAAACCTCTATGGATTGACACCTGCCTCAATCACTTTTTGGTTGACAGTGCCCATCATAGTGCCTCTTACATGGGTATTCTATAAGTATATGTTGGGTACTAAATTTGTCGAGAGGTAAAGTGGCTGAATCAACTTCTTTACATTGACTGCCCTTGGGCAGGAATAGTTTTCACCCAGTTACTTAACTGTTCAGAAATCAGTTGCACACTGTTGATGAGAAACAGAAGCTCGGGATGTTCATGTCAGCCAACATTTCCTCATTCACCAGGAAGTATCACTTGAATGAGGTTCAAGGTAGCAGAATGGCAAGGACAGTTCTATTCAGCAACCATTCGATGGCGTATATAATATATGTGTGTGTGTGTGTGTATTTATAGACATACATACAGATTTATATGTGTGTGTGTATATATTTATTCCCACATTTACACATGTATAATATGATTTCAGGAAACACCAAGACAACCTCTAATAAAAATATATGTTCCTATTACATCCCCCTAGTCAAGGGATGAATGTGGTGGAAGGGGCTTATGAGGAAAAGAAGGGCTCATGCAATGTGTTAGGAAGTGGGTGTTCAGAAGCAGGAATGTCAATCTAGGAAAGGGGACCAGGGATGAAGGGATTCCAGGGTAGAGCGCAATGAGTGTTGCTAGTGATCCTGTATATTTAGAAGACCTGGTAATAAGACGGTCTGAGAGGCTTATCCATGGGCAGCTGAGAGGGATTGGGGTCTGCAGTCATTCACCACTCACTGCAGCTGTGGGGTGAGAACCGCTGATCCCCATCCAGGCGGAGCTTCTGGCAGAAAGTGTGCAGAGTCATCAGATGCACGTGCTTGGGATTTGAAACATCTCAATTCAAATTCTAGCTCTGTCATCAGTCAACTTGGGAAAAAATTATTTCACTTCTCTCAGGGCTTTTTCTTCATTTCTAAAATGAAGCTGCTATTCGACCTTGTAAGTTGTTGAGTAAATTAAATAACAGAAAACACTCAATATGGTGCCTGCCACATAGAAAGAAAGTAATATACAGCAACTCTCATTAAAAGTTATTACTGGCTGGGCATGGTAGCGCACACCTGTAATCTCATCACTTTGGGAAGCCAAAGTGGGAGGATCGCTCGAAGTCAGGAGTTCAAGATCAGCCTGAGCAACATGGCAAGACCCTGATCTCTAAAAAAAAATTTTAAAATAGCAAGGCATGATGGCTCATCCCTATAATCCCAGCTACTCAGGAGGCTGAGGCAGGAAGATCACTTGAGCCCAGGAGGTTGAGGCTGTAGTGAGCTGTGATCATACCACTGCACTCCAGCCTGGGCAACAGAGAGAAACCCTGACTCAAAAAAAAAATAAATAAATAAAATAAAATAAAATAAAATAAAATAAAATGAAATGAAAGAAAGAAAAGAAAAGAACAAAAGCCAATATTGCAGGGAGAGGCAGGTCATCTGAAGATGGCTAGGTTCTCATGGTAAAGTGCTGGGATGGGGCTAGACTTTAACCAGACAAGAAATTTCAGGAGACATTTATCCTTATGAGTATTCAAAGACTTCTGGGAAGGAAAACATTGTGAACATCATTAGACAGTTATGCCTTGGTTAGAAATAACTTTTTCTGAAAGCTGGTTTTGATTAAGAAAGGGAGAAGTGAGAAAGGACATGGACAATTGACTGGGGGGAGAGAGATTGTGGGAGGAATTTCTGAGTTACAAGACATGGAAGGCTTGTCCGAGAAAAGCATGCTGAAAAGAAACTCCTTCTGCTTCTCCACTTTGCTGCTGAGTAGACGGGGGCCGGCCCTCCTTTGGTAGCTGAATGTCACTTCCTCACCTCCCCCACTCCATTCTGCCCTGAGTGGAAGTGACCAAAATGTGCCATTTCCTGCAGCGGGGCGTGCTACATCAATTCTTCATCGGGTAGTTAAATCCTATCTCCTCTTTGCTTTTCTAATACCCAGATGTTATTCAGAATACTTCTGTTCTCCTCAATTCTCTTTTCCCGCGTTGGAATTAGGACTGAACAGGTAGATTTAAGCCAACTTGATTTTCTGTCAATTTGGGAGTCAAATCTTGCGAGTTTTTTTTTAAAGAGACTGTGGTGAAAAAAAACCGAAAGTACTCAAAAGAGCATTATTCTCGGGATGCTTCTGATTTATCTGGAGCCAGAAAATTAAAGACATTTATAAAAGGCAGATTTCTGCGAAATAAAAAAAAAAAAACAACAACCATTTTATCTTCCTCTTACCTGAAAGCCAGATTGTGTTTAGAATGTGCAAATTGGAAGCAGATTGAATAAGTGCTGCTGCTCAGGGTTTGGGCCTTTTGAATGTGGAAAAAAAAAACCCTAACTATGAACCAATCGATTTGTCTGCTCTTAGGAGGCTTATCTGTCATGAGCTATTATCTTATACTGTAGTAATAAACACGCCTTGCCTACTGAAGAGAGGTGTGGAGTTCCATAAACTTCTAAGAGGATATTCTCAAGGGCAACAGTTCCCAACACATGTCCTAAGAGGAACTAGTTCCCTGGGATGGTAATGCACTATCTGTGCCAAGCAAGCTTGGAAAATACCAGATTATACAAAATAAACTCAATTTCTTTTCCTCAGGAATGTTCAGCCTTCAATATAAACCTAATATACATATTTAATATCCATTCATTGAGATTTTTCTAGAGTGAAGAGTCAATATTTAGCATTTTCCAAACTAATTCGACCATAGACTCCTGTTTCTGAGAATGGTTTTGAGAGACTCGCGTTCCGTGGACCACATGTTGAGAAATACTGCACAAAAGTCATTAGTCTACTGATGGTTAGTGTGTGGTTAGCTATTTAAAATAATAACACATTTGCTAGCATTCTAGATTCTTGAGTCTGGGAGACAAAAGCTCACCACTATTTGTAGCAAAATTAATCACCATTTTTTGGAGCTAATTGAATATTAAACTGGCATAATTCTTACATGGAAGACACACGAAATACATACATAAAATATAACTCGTTTTGTTCTGTAGATGAGGTGAGTAGAACCTGGCAATTATCAACTGATCAGTGATTTTTTCTTTGTAGAAGATTCTAGCCTGCAGAGACATATGGTGGACAACTTGAAATCAACCAAGACAATAATTTTCTTTATATTGATGAGCATTCATTTCCATCCAGAGAGATGTGCTGGGGAATATATATTCCTTCCTGAAGAGAGGAGGGCAGAGTTCTGTGAGCTTCCGTGTTGACAGTCAGTAGGATGATACTGCCTGAAGATGTAAAGATTCTCAGATCACCATTATATATTGGGAAACAACGAATACACACACACACACACACACACACACACACACTGCTCCAGGCTGTTAAAAGATGAGAAAAGTAAAACCTAAATATGCTTGCCATTAGAGTAGCAAGAGCTGGGATTTTAAACTCAGTACTTCTGACTCTCATTCCAAATGAAAATAAAGTTTTTTTTCACTTGCAGATAACCACATTACAAAACAGAAACTTGTTAAAAGTGAGAAAATCCAAGTGTATTTCTCAATCTCCTGCTCAGAGATTCCTCTGCTCGACCTCAGTGGTCATTTTCCAAGACAAGCCTTCAGATCCAAGGCATAATAAAGGCTGCTAGAAAGAAAAAAAGCAAATAAAAGTCTCCCCTCAAAGAGACTCAAATCTAGAGTAAATTTTATGGAGCCAATTATACTGTTTACACAGGGATAAATTATGTAATAGAAACATAAACAAACTGCTGAGATGGAGAAGGAAGATTCGGTTATGCATAGAAGCTGAATTTGTCTTTGAAAGATGGATAGAATTTTAAGATATGAAAGAAGAGAATGTTGGTTTACCAGTTGCCCAAAAGGGCATAGTAAGTCAGAAAATGAGGTGTGCTGGCATTTAGTAACAGGTCATTACTGGTGACTAACAAAACCAGCCTGAGAGGCAAAGAGGACTCTGGTCAATTCCAAGACATCTACACGGAAGCAAGAGCTAGTGAGAGAGTAACAAACTTAAAACAATGAGACTGAATCCCACATTACAAACTGCTCAGGAAAAACACAGCATAGGAGATAAGTATGTAGGGAGGAAGTTGAGTGGATAAGGAGAGAGGGCAGCCGGACCCAATTCTGATGGATAATTTGGGGTTTCTGGTTTGGTCTTGATTTTCAGAAACGGGCTGGATTTCTTCCTCTCTCTGTAAGGCAGCTTAAAAACATCACTGGGGCAGTGACAGAGCCAAGGAATAATGAGCAAAGGCACAGAGGTGAGAAAGTGCCAAAGGCCTGGAAGCAGCTGGTGTGTTCAGGAATCAACGAGTGACGTGTGGTTCCCCCTCGGTATCCATGGGGATTGGACCTGCGATCCCCCGAGGATATTAGAATCCAGATACTCAAGTCCCTTAGGTAAAATGATGCAGTATTTGCATATAACCTACACACATCCTCCCATAAAATTTAAATCATCTCTAGATTAGTTATAATACCCAGTACAATGTAAATGCTATGTAGATAGTTATTATACTGTGCTGTTTAGGGAATGATGACAAGGAAAATGCCTAAGAGTCTGTGTATGCTCAGCACAGACACAACCATCCTTTTTTATCTCCAATTTTTTTTGCCTTTCTTTCTTTTTTGTAGACACAGGGTCTCGCTATGTCACCAGGGCTGGTCTTGAACTCTGAGCCTCAAGTGATCCTCCTGCCTCAGCCTCCCGAAGTGCTGGGATCACAGGAGGGAGTACCACACCCAGCCTATTGAATATTTTTAATCTGAGGTTTGCTGAATCCATGGATGAAGAACCCACGGATATAGAACAGAGCTCTAACTGTAGTGGACTCTGCCCTCTTTTGCTCAAGAGAAAACGAAACAAAACAAAACTGGATGTTCATCTAAGAGACAAGAGTGAAAGTGCAGACCAGAACCCCATCTCTGCTAAGGGAATGACCGTCTCAGAGGTCAGATCTCTCCAACTGTGGGTCAGTGCTTTCTTCCAAATGAGCCTTGGCCCGAAGAAGCCGTGCAGTGAATGACCTTCACACATCAACTTGGAGTCTTTTTGGAAAAGTGAGTGCCATTTTTAACCATAAGAAGGGCTGGTCCTGAGGTCTGAAATTAAGAAGCCCTCATTGTGTGTGAAGGGCTTTGAAGTACCACCCGAAGTTGCTCTTGGTCTTTTCTGTTCAAGTAGAAATACACTATGAATTCACCTTGGGATTACAAGCTCCTATTGGCCTTTAGTCTGGAAAGAGGGCAGGGAAGAATTCAAAGAATGAATTATAACGAAGGAATGTTAGGTATATGATATCTGGGTAGGGGAGGTCTTACAGGGCTGAGCAACTTTCCTATGATGGCTCACACCTGTATTCCCAGCCCTTTGGGAGGCCAAGGTGGGAGGACTGCTTGAGGCCAGGAGTTTAATAGCCTGGGCAACATAGTGAAACCCTGTTTCAACAAAAAAGAATAAACAGCTGGGAGTGATGGCCGCAGGAGTCTGTGGCAGGAGGATCACTTGAACCCAGAAGTTCAAGTGAAAACAGTGGTGCTATGACTGTGCCGCTGTTTTCCAGCCTGGGCAATACAGTGAGACTTTGTCTCAAAAAAAAAAAAAAAAAAAAAAGAAAGAAAAGAAAAGTCCCATAGGCACTATCAGCTTCAGGACAGGTGCTGCTCCCCTATAGCACTCAGGGTGTTGGTGCCATCTGCACAGGGCTTGGGCATTGGCTCAGAGGAAGGGTAAGTTGGTGGTCGTCAGAGTTGAGCTAATGTTGCCCTTGAGCCATGGCTGCTGCTGCTGAGCTGAGTCACAGCCCTGGAAGAAGTGCGGGGCTTACATGGACTGTCGTCAGAAGCAGCTTCTGCCCAGCACTGCATTCTCAGTCAGCCCTGGCTCTGGGACAAGTGGTCCCCAGGGAAGCCTGGAACATCAGGACTGCAGTTCTCTCTTTGTTCTGAATTAGTTCAGATGCCTTTTACTGAGTGTGTGTTTCAGGGATGATGGAATATCATCAGCAAGCCCAGATTTTGATGATGCTCACCAGGGAGGGTACGGACAGGCTCCACCAGGCTTCCTAAGGTAGGAAGTCAGAACTAGCAGAGAACATGGGTCCCAAGAGTCGGCACTCAACTTGCCAGCCAAGAGAAGTATTCCATATCTCTGGGGTCAGCTTTTCTTGAGGGTTTGTATTCTATTTAGAAATGTGTTTTAGTCATGTCCTAACCAAGAGATATGATCATCAAAAAACCTTGCAGTCTGGCCATCTGGACACTTGGTTTCTTTGGGGTTTGTTAATAAAGGAAGGACAGAAAGGTCAGCATGTGGTTGGGACATCTGGCTGCCACCATAGAGTCTGGAAAAAGTCAATGATGACTAGTTGTCCCCTGAAACTGGAGTCACATCTCTGCAAAGGAAAAGCTTTCTCTTCTTGGAAATGTCATGTCCAAAGCCATTTCTCAAGTGAGCTGAGTTCTTCTTTATGAATGCCCACTAGGCATTCATCAGAATAGTGTCCAGCACTGGGAACCCAAGCTCTTACGTTCCCACTGGAGTACTTCAGTGGTGCGCTGATGACCTCATGTAGAGGTCTGATGAGAAGCTCTTGCACTCAAATCCACCTATTGATTTCAGTTCATGGAACTGACTGAGGCCTTATAAGCTCCTTGTCACCAGCACAACAGGGAGCCCTCCCTCAGAGGGAGGCCTGGAAATCCTATAGAGGGCTTACTTCTCTGGTAAGGGTGTTTTCAATTTCTTCATTCACTCACTTAACACATATTTAGTAAGCACCTGTTGTGTGCCAGGCACTGTTCTGGGTGGCAGGAACCCAAAAATAAGTAGATCCTAGTCTGTACAAACTTTTAAAAGAGAGTAAGCCGTTTATAATGGGAAAGGTATTGGATCATCCGAACCAGGGCTGGATTTGGAATATAGAAAAGTGTGGAATTGATTCACTCTGTTACCAGGATAAACGATATGTTTTGCACCCCGGTATTTTCTTTTTTCAGAATGAGAGGAGTGGACAAGACAGCAGTCTTCATGGAGCCAGTTGTCAAGGCTGGGTTTTGCCTCTAGGAACGCCCTCAAGATAAATTGCCAATACCTGGAGCGACAGTGACCATGGGCCTGGAGCTGCCTGTCATCTCAGCTGCCTGCCCTTTCTATGCAGGATGAAGGAAAAAGACTGGATTCCCGGCAGGCCTGAGACACATGAAGGACCAGCTACCTAGGACATGAAAGAAGAATGCCAGTATTTATGGAGCACCTTCTACGGAGCAGAGCCCATCACCTACTCCTTCAGGGTGTTGCTTTCTTCATCTTTCAAGATGAGGAAACTGAGGCTCAGAGAGGCTAAGCAGCCGATAGAAAAGGGCAGAGCCAGGAGTCAGATTCAGATTCAGGCCTATGAGGCTCCAGACCTCAGATACCACAAGCGAATAAATGAAAGAATGAGTTATGGAAGAATGGAAGACTGCTTTTGACGGTGGTGCAGCAAATGCTGCTAGGGTCTAGTAATGTATTTAGTCTAGTTTGGGCACAAATCATGGACATTAGAACAGCAGGTGGGAGAAGCAGATGAAACTTGGTCTTTTTGTGCTCAGTGCATCCTGTTGGTTTTGCCTTTCTGCAGAAATGAGTGGAAGCTGAAGACTGAGTGGCAGTGGAGGGCAGAGGGACAGAGCCAGGCTCTGGGAAGGTCAGCTGGCAGCACTGCGACTGAGGGAATGGGAGGGACCCAAGAGAAATTTTCTGAAGTTAGTAAAGAGGTTGTAAGGGAGGAAGGAGTGCAAACGGAAGGGGCAACTAATGCTAGAAATATTGCAGGAGAATTCATAAGACTTCTTTTTGACTGAGTGGGTAGGAAATGTAAGTAGAGGAAGGGATCGCAGCTGGCTCTGTAGTTATTTCTTTGAGCTTATGCTTATTAGTGTTGGCTATGAGCCAGAACTTACTTAGATTGTCCTATCTGGTCCTCTCAATAACCCCACGAGATACATTCCATTATCATCATCTCCTTTTAATAGATGAGAATGCAAAGAGGCACATAGAGATCATATAAGATTTCCCAGTACAAGGGACATCTCCACCTGGATAGCTTCACCTCAAACTCAACACTTTGTAAACTAAATCCACCATTGCCCCGCCAACTTGCTCCTCCTTTTAGCTTCCCTGTTTTAATTAGTGCCATCATCATCCTCTTAGTGGCTCAGGGCCAAAGCTTGGAAGAAATGTGTCGTTTTTATTCATTCATTATATGTGCTTCCTACAAGCCAGGCACTGTACAAGATGCTGGGATTACAGGTAGACAATTGGTCCTGGCCCTTAAGGTGCTTAGAGTATGCTGAGGATCAACGCAAAAGAATGGCTGGGTCCCACTGTAGAAGAGAAGCAGGACGTCTCCAAATACGGCAAGCTGCTTTCTTCACATCTCTGCTCAATCTCAGTTATGTAATAAATATGCTTTAAAACATTGTCTCAGCATTCTCCAACTGACCAGCTCCATTCTTAATTCCAACTCATAAAGCTAATAACACTAGAAATTTCAAAAAAAAAAAAAAGAAAAGAAAAGAAAAGAAAAAAACCTACGGGTTTAAAAAAAATTCTGAGCAGCTCAGTTTCCTGCAAGAGTTTTCCTAGCAGAGCCACAAACTTGATCAATAAGGATCCTGGGCTCTATCTAATGCCTTTATTGCTCTTATGCTTCTGGGAGGTATTCATTTATTTTCCACTATGCCCTGGCTATTTCCAAAAATGTTAAAAGCATAGGTGTAATAAAACTATTAAAATGGCATGTGTAGGATCAGCCCTGAGTAATGGAGTAGAGAGAATGGGATTCTCAGAAATCTAGAACTAAGAGGAGACTACTAGCCATAAAACTTAACCCTAAATTCCCTGACAGCCAAGAGAAAAAGAGAAAAGAGAAGCTTTTATTGTAAAAATGGAAGTAAAACATAGCATTAGTAGAAGCACATCTCTTTCCAGCTCTGATTCTTAGAGTGCTGTAAGCTTCATCTCCCCCACTGGCTTTCTCACTGTCTGAAATAGGTCTGTTCCTACGCTATCCCCTATCAGGCGGGGAGCCTCTTGAGAACAAAGACTGTGTCTTAGTCAGTTTTTCTCCAGAAGTTGACCTATAACAGACATTTGATAAATATTATTTAGTGCAGAACTGAACCAATGTCTGTATATAGGTAAGAGGAAGGAAGGAAGGGAGGGAGGGAGAAAGGGAGGGAGGGAGGGAAGGAGAGAATTACCAACATCCAAAGCAGCTTTTTGTTTTGTTTTGTTTTTGTTTTTGTTTTTTTGAGACAGGATCTCCCTCTGTCACCCAGGCTGGAGTGCAGTGGTGTGATCATGGCTCACTGCAGCCTCTACCTCTCAGACTCAAGTGATCCTCCCACCTCAGCCTCCCAAGTGGCTGAGACACAGGCTCACACCACCACACCAGGCTAATTTTTGTATTTTTTGAGAGACAGGGTCTTGCCATGTTGCCATGTTGCCCAGGTTGGTCTCGAACTCCTGAGCTCAAGCAATATGCCCGCCTCAGCCTCCCAAAGTGCTGTGATTACAGGTGTGTGCCACCACACCCAGCCCAAAGCATTTTTCAGATGGAAACTCATAAAAACTTCTCTGACAACTCCATCCAGATTTAATTCTCAACCTCCTTCTATGTTATCTTAGTGTTTTTTGTTTTTTTTTTTAACCTTTGATTATAGCACATCTTGGCAGTAATCACAGGGCCTTATCTCCTCTTGCTGCAGCTCCAGTGCCTGTGTCTAGATAAGCACTGGCCCTGCCTGTGTTTACCACCTACAGCACCGTTGCGATTTATCAACCTGGGATCAGAGTCTGACTTCATTAAGGGCAGTCAAAAGAAGGCACCATAGACTTTTGTGTCCATTCCACATGAGGAGTTTCAAAGTATGTTTTGAAGAAGGTCCACATTTGGGGATTAATTGGAGACCTCCTTGAAGTGACTCTTCTAGGACACCCAGTGTTTATCGGATATATGAGTTTTTGGTGTTTGTCTGAAAAGAAAGAAGTCTTTGTACCTAAGGTTCTTATTATCTTTAGTCTCCATTCAACTGAAAGCATGATGGGGATGAAAACTCTGGCTTTCCTGTCCCAGCAGGGGCAGTGTGTATGACTGGCCCCTCCATCCTGTCTCCTCTCCACCCCCCAAAAGATTCCAGGGTTCTCAGGCTTTCTCCAGCATCCCCTGTCAAAACCACTCCAAAGGAAGGGGGACCTGTACTGGCCGCATATGCACTGAGGTTTCTGTGACTCACCTACCTCAATGGGCTCCATTTCCCTTGCGCCGGGGGTAAGGGGAAGACCACCCTAGCATCTTTGTTTCTACTTTCATCAGAGGTAGGAATTATTTTTAGACAAGGCTAGATGAAAGGGTGGGCTGGCTGGGCAGCTCCCTTGGGGCAAATTTGAACAAGGCATAAACTGTCACTGACATAAATTCAAATTATGGTGCTTGTTAACTTTGGCTTCCATGCACAGCTGGTGAAATATAAGTTGATCCTTTTTCACTGAAGTTTGACAGAACCTTAGGGAAGAAACATTTTTAAACAGACCTTCCCCGAGCTACCATGACTACTAAGAATTTTGAGATGAACACGGGGTAAATGCAATTAGCTGAAGTTCAGCAGCTCACTGAAGCCAAGAGACCAAATAACACACGGGATAACTGGAAGGAAGAAGTGATGTATTTTGTTATCTGTGTGTTCAAATCACTCAATGTGCCTCCGAAGGAGTACTCCAGATCAAAAGAAATCTGAGAATAGATTTCCAGAAAAGTGAGACACATAGTCGAGTGTTTTAAGATTGTTGATTCAGTTTTGGTCAATGCTGATTGCTAAACTCACGTGTTTCTACGTAAAATTTGTACTCAGAGAAAATCAGCTTCTGTCTCTCATTAATAGGATTGAACATGAAATTTCAAATGTCAGGTTCCAAAACCACATGTCCTAACTGGAGTCTCAGTACAATTTTCATCCCCTAATTCACAGCTATAGGCCAGGACTGTGCGCACAGGCAAGCTGAAAACACCACCTGTGACATGACTGCAGAACTCCATTCTGTCCTGTGATACCATTCCTGTAACCCATTTAAAGCCTGTGGCCTACTTGTTCCGACATCCATGAATCTGCCTCCTCCCCCAGCAGTGGGTGCTTGCTGTGAATTAGCTGTTCTTACCTCTAACACCTCCAATAGCCGGCTGTCACTCCCTTGTGCATAGATCTGTCTATTTTTACCTGTCTATAAGCTCCTTAATTAAGTACAAGGACCACTTATTACTTTTCTTTACACTTCCTAAGAGCTAAAACGATGCTAAACACATAGTGGACAATAAATACATGTCTATTGAATTAGAAAGCAAGTAGACGAATTAAGTATATAGATTTGACCTGTTGTCTGCTTACACTTGTAACTTTCACCGAACCCACCTACATGTAAGTACTTCCGGTTCTGGCTCCAACACTCTCTGCCTTGTCTTGCCTTATTGCTGTCTATACCCTGTATGAATGAGTAAACAACAGTCTTCAACCAAAGGAAGTGGTGGCATTTCAATCATCACGTCAAAGGTGGGGGAGGTTTGAATGGAATGGGAAAGGAGGAAGGGAGGAAAAGCAAGGAAAACCTTTCACAGGGGCCTTAACGTGCCTCCTATACCTACTGTTTTCTCTGCCTTGAATGCATTTTATACTTCCTCCTATTACTCCCCATCCTGGCAAAACAAAATAAATACTAACCAAACCAAAAAGAAAACTATTACCATCCTTCAAAGCTTTCACCAAAGGACACAAAACCTTCCTTGGATGACCCCAGCCAAATTAGTTACTAACCACCTTCCTCGGCAATCTTAGTATCTTTTCGAGCCTTTGATTGTAACATCTCCTGGCACTTACTCCAAGGTCTTAGTTGTTTGTGTTCATTTCTCAGCTCCGTAGCTAGATTGCAGCTTACCCGAAAATGAGTTTTCTTTTCATCGTTTTATTCCCTTAAGTGCCTAGCACAGTTGGTGTTCCATAAATATGTATTGTATTAAACTGAAGAATGCTACAAAGTTACCATTAGGAAAGGAGGCGTAAGTTTTGGTGGTCTATTGTGCAGTTAAAAAAGAGCTAGGGCCGGGCGCGGTGGCTCAAGCCTGTAATCCCAGCACTTTGGGAGGCCGAGACGGGCGGATCACGAGGTCAGGAGATCGAGACCATCCTGGCTAACACGGTGAAACCCCGTCTCTACTAAAATACAAAAAAACTAGCCGGGCGAGGTGGCGGGCGCCTGTAGTCCCAGCTACTCGGGAGGTTGAGGTAGGAGAATGGCGTAAACCCGGGAGGCGGAGCTTGCAGTGAGCTGAGATCTGGCCACTGCACTCCAGTCCGGGCGACAGAGCGAGACTCCACCTCAAAAAAATAAAATAAAATAAAATAAAATAAAAAATAAAATAAAAAAATAAAAAAGAGCTAGAAGAAAGGCTAGAAGAAAGGTTACAAAAGAGCTAGAAGAAAGGTTTTTGAATGTTCTTACTACCAATAAATGATAAATGCATGAGGTGATGGATATTCGATCATTATTTAACATATATATATGGAAACATCACATTGTATCCCGTAAATATGTACAATTAAAATGTGTCAATAAAAAATGAAAATAAAAAATAAAATAAAAAATGGAAGGATAGCAAGGTCTTCCACATTGAAGACTTTGGAAGGACAATGCTGAATTGAACCTGAGCTGCGTGGCCTTTGTTTAAATCTATCCTCATCTGTATAACTGTGGGTGCTATTACCATATTGCTGACTTATTAATGCACTTCTGGCTTCTGGTTATCCCATGCCTATTTCAAAGAATCTTTAGTATTGTAATTATTTCACATACTGGATTAAATGAACAAAGATATGAAGCCACTTCCTTTAAAACACCTAAATGAGACCGGGCGCGGTGGCTCATGCCTGTAATCGCAGCACTTTGGGAGGCCGAGGCGGGCGGATCACGAGGTCAGGAGATTGACCATCCTGGCTAACATGGTGAAACCCTGTTCGTACTAAAAATACAAGAATTTAGCCGGGTGTGGTGGCATGGGCCTGTAGTCCCAGCCACTCGGGAGGCTGTGGCAGGAGTATCGCTTGAACCCAGGAGGTGGAGGTTGCAGTGAGTAGAGATTGCACCACTACACTCCAGCCTGGGTGACAGAGCGAGACTCCGTCCCAGAAAAAAAAGAAAAAAAAATTAAATGAGAGACTGGCAGAACCGGAAACCCAGGGCCCCTACTCTGAGCTCCCCTCTCTAACCCAGCCTCTCACAACTGCAGCCACTACAGCAATAACGCTACACTTCTACGGCACCTTCTTCCCTAGGCTTTCATGGAATTCTACAAGCAGTAATTAATGTGGTTGAGACTTTACACTCCACTGTTTACCCTGGCCGTCAATTAATTAGTTAATTGCCAAGCTAGCAAGACATGCTTTGTGTATAATTTTATGAGGGCACGTACCAGGGTGACTCCTATTTGCAGATCTGCTCAGAGGTACACACATGCTGTGGCAACAGAAACCATCCCACAGCCGGCAGAGCATCCAGGGACCTCTGAGGCAGGTGCTGTTTATTACAAACTTCCCACTTCACAGTGGGCAGAATGAATCACCAAAAGGCCCAGGAGCTTTTCCAAGGTGTGAGGAGATTGGTCTCTAACTTTGTTTAAAGGCTATTCTGTTTGTTCAAATGTGTTTCAAAGTGTTCAGAGGAAAGGGTTTGTCCTCTTAAAACAACATGTGTTAACACAAAACTAAACCCTAAGTCCTACTAGAACTTTTCACTGAACACTGACGTGGGAGGTGGAGAGGAGAGGGGTTTGAGAGGCCGTCTGTGTCCCAGTTGAGTCCAGTCTGCAGAAAGGAAGCTAGCTGGTGACTCCATGTTCTGAGGAAGTTTTGATTGAGGGGTGTGGACAGTAAGCTCTGAATTTTTTTAAAAAAGATCTTTTGGTTTTGCTTTTAATGGGCAAATAAATATTAGGTATATTAACTGTGTAAAATGTGATGTTTTGATATGTGCATACATTGTAAAATGATTACCACAAACCAGCTAATTAACCTGTCCTTCACCTCACACAGTTTTTGTTTTGTTTGGAGATGAGAAAACTTCGGGTCTGCTCTCTTAACAATTTCAAATATGCAATAAAGAACTGTTAATTTTAGTCCTGTAGTCACCCATTAGATCCCCAGAATTGATTAATTAATACATTAGATCCCTAGAATTTATTTATCACAACCAAAAGTTTGTACCCTTTGACCAATATCTTATCCCACCCACCCAGCAACTGGCATTCTAATTTTACTCTTGTTTCTGTGAATTTAATTTTTAAATATTTCATGCACAAATGAGATCATGTGGCATTTGTCTTTCTGTGTCTGGCTTATTTCACTTAGCATAATGTCCTCCAACTTCATTCATGTTGTGGCAAATAGCAGGATTTCCTTTTTTTATGGCTGAATAATATTCCTTTATATACACACACCAAAAATTTCTTTATCCATTCATTCATCAACAGACACTCGGGTTGTTTGCCTGTCTTTGCCATTGTGAATAATGTCACAATAAACATGGGAGTGTACATATCTCTTCAAGATACTGATTTCATTTCCTTCAGATACATACCCAGAAGTGGGATTGCTGGATTTAAACATGGGCAAAGGACTTTAATGGACATTTCTCTAAAGAAGACATACTCATGGCCGACAGGTGCATGAAAAGCTGCTCAGCTTCACTAATCATCAGGAAAATGCAAATATAAACCACAATGAGATACCACCTCACATCTGTTGGGATGGCTATTATCAAAAAGATAAGAGAGAACAAGTGTTGGTGAGGGTGTGGACACGTGGGAACCCTTGTACACTGTTGGTGAGAATGTAAATTGGGACAGCCATTCTGGAACAGTACAAAGAGAACTACCATATGTTCCTAGTCTGCCTTTAACAGAATGTAAACCAAGAGTGTCTGGTGGGCTCCAGAACTAACTGGCAAGGCCAAGAGGCAAAGCTTTGTCTGCACGTGCCTTTCAGTGCAGGATCGTGTTGAATGCAGTAAGCACGCTGGGGAAGGCTCTTGCGGGGAGGTGGTGCCAGTGGGAACCTGGAGTCTTTGGAGTGAAAATCAGGGGTGAGGGTGGGGTGAATTGAAATCTCAGCAGGGCATTTGTGCACATTTATGCATTTATCCTGCACTCACAGTAGTGGGGACTACATCAAGATTTTAATGTATTTCATATTGAGTGTTTTAGTGCTACATATTAAGAGAAACAGTTTACATTAAAAAATGTCATATGATGCAATTACAAATGCCCTAAGGTCTTACTGAGTTCTCAGTTATTGCCTCTAGTTCTTGAAGGCCTACTGCCTACAGTCCTTATTCAATTAACTTTATTGTACTTCGTTTTTTCACCACACAGAAACTTTCTAAACTCTTTACTCTTTTGGATCACGTTTCTGAACCAATGGGGGACATCACTATGGTGAAGTCAGTGTACTCGATCCTCCTAAACTCAGTACATCCTATATCTCATGGTATTAATATCTCGCCATATCAGAGCATATAAAGTGTCAGACTCTTACCCAGGTTGTGGCTACAGTGGTTAGCAGGCCTGGGTTAAGTATTATGACCATCACCAAGAACTTCTTCCTTGTTGACCCTGAGCCATCAACCAATGCTTTCTGGAGATGACTGTTGAATATTCAGCATGCTGTGACTCCACCTAAGAGAACTCATATGGCTTATATTTCACCATTTTATCCATAAAAGCACCAAGAGGGGCTTAAGTTGACATGATACATTCTTAGTAAATCTGAGCTGTCATCAATAATTTTATAAATGTCGACAAACCATCTGCCTCATAACCTGTTGTGTCATTTTCCAATGTATTTTCATAGCTTGAGCAAGCTTGGCTTTAGGGCTGTAACTAAGAACCACATTTTCTTTAAAAAAAAAGAATTATTTTTTCCTTTTTCCCTGAAGACCACCTACTTAGCTCTTCAGAAACGTAATTATAACCTTTACCGTCTCTCCAGCAGACACTCTTCCCTAACTGTGTGTTTGCTTAGAAGTTCCAGGGACAACTGAATCTTGAAACACACCAGGTACCTCTGGAACTGTCACCTACCAGGAGATTGCCTCAAAACAACATTCAATTTACAACTCACCTCTGCCCATGATGGTACCAGCCAGACCACTGGATGGATAAGACATCAAAGCAAGTCGTGCAGACCCCCCACACCTCCTCACTCTGATCCCTGTGTTCCATTCGGGCCAAGTCCCTTTTCAAAGCCTCTGCTTCCTTCCCCAAAAGCTCAAGTGATTTCCTTAAGGCAGGAGCCTGTACTGTTTCCCCTCAGCTAAGCTCTGGAATAAAAGTCACTTTCTTTTTACAACCCTTGTGCTTGTTATCTGAATTTGCAAGTGGCAAGTAGCCGGACCTGCATGAAACTTCAAAGGCCTGAGTAGGTAGGGACACTGAAGCAGATAGAACCAGGATATAACTGTAGGACTGGCCTCTGATATGACAGGTGATAGGCAGCCAGTCTAATATATAGTACCTAAAAAGGCATGGGAAAATTGGGGCTTGCTTTGAGGTGGCACCCATATTTAAGGCAGCTCAAGTTAAAGGGTTAATCAGAGCAACACAAGCCAGGAGAGCATGGTTCCCCATCTCAGGCAGGCAGCGTTCCCAGGGTTCTGAGTGAGCGGTCCGCTGAATACAGGACCTTAGCCAGGGGCTATCGGTTCAGAAAACTAAAGTAAGCTGCTGGAGAGGTGGAGCTGGCAAGTGTGTCAGGAAAACTATCAGAGTCTTGAGCAAACAGATTCTAGGGTAGAATGGGATTCCAGTTGCGCCGGGAAACTGGAGTTACTAATCAAAAGGCCAAAGGCAGAAACCAGGTAAACAGGGTCAATAAGTCAGAAGTCTGGGTAACGATGCAACATGTGTCCTAGGCTCCCGCTTTGTGCCCAAGATGCTAAGTCCCAGGTTCGTAGTCTGCACCCAGTCAGTCCTGATGTCCTGGTAGATGGGTGAGTAATGGCAGGTGCTCTTGGGAGCAGAGGTGGTCAATTCTGCAAGTAGAGTTGAGTAGCCCTGGAGGAGTAGAAGCCAACAGTGATCCCTATCGAAGTGAAATGTTCTGCCTTTTCTCCATCTTGAAAATGAAGACAATCCTTACCTTGCTTGGATCTAATTTCAAGTTGTTTATTTCTTCAAGCATTGTTAGTTAAAGGTAACAATCAGTATTGAGTTAAAATTACGTTGTGATCTTAATGAAGGGTCATGATTTTATAGAGAAAGTAATAAGGCTTGAATCAGGGACCATTTTTGCTTATCTCAATGAACCATGGGTGAAAAAAACTGATTTGTTAGATCTGTGCAAGCATTAACAATCCTCACTGGCTGTTCACCTGGTGGTGTTACCATTATGGGAGACATAGCAGGAAATTATTACCTTCTTTAGAACTCGACTGCAAAATTAAACCTATTTAGAGACAACATGTCGGAGTGTTCAGTATGCCCTCTGTCTTCTTTCTCTTTCTTTCTTTACAATTTTCTGCTTTCCTTTCATTTTTCCCTCCCTCTCTCCCTCCCTTCCTTTTACCTCCCTTCCTCCTTCCTTTCTTTCCTTCCTTCCTTCCTTCCCTCCCTTCCCTCCCCTCCGCCTCCTCCCTCCTTCCTTCTTCTTTCCTTCCTTGCCTTTTTTCCTTCTCTTCTCTCTCTCCCTTCCTTTTCCCTTTTGTATTTTTTCTTTTCTCTCTCTCTCCCCACCTCTCTCCCTTTGACTCCCTTATGCCAGTCTGTTGGGGCACAGGGACAATGACCTGCCTGAGAAGAGGGACCAAAGCAGCTGCTTACTGGATATGACAGGAAAAAGACCAGGGATGTCTGTCTCAGACTAGGGGATGAGAGGAGGCTTCCCAAGGGAGTCATGTCCTTAAGGAATGTAGGATTTGGCCAGATGGAAAAGAGCATTTGAGGTAGAGGGCATCACACACGTGGAGACCTAGGAGTGTAAAGAGTGTGGCTCATTTGAGGAACTGTCAAGTGTGACAAGGACTGGCACAAAAACACAGTGCAGTTCAGGCACGGTGGCTCAAGCCTATAATCCCAGCACTTTGAGAGGCCAAGGGAGGAGGATTGCTTGAGCTCAGGAGTTTGAGGTTGCAGTGAGCTATGATCACACCACTGCATTCCAGCCTAGACTCTGTTCCTAAAAAATAAAATAAAATAAAAAAATCAAAACCCACAATGAGGGGAAGCTGCACTACATTGGGTGTCCAGCTGGTGGGGTAGCCAATTTTAACACCAGCCCTGGCCAAAGCCTCCTCTGCTCATTTATGTTAATAGTTTCTGAGTGTAAGCCTTTATAATAAATAACACCTTTTCTAATGTCACTTTTTTTTTTTCTTAAAAGACTTTAAAGAGTGTCCATGATGGAGAAAGAACTTCTTTCACATCATGAGCTTTCCTTATCTAAACAGAGAGCGCTCTGGAGGAACTTGGCATGTCCTCTTAGCTTTGTACAGGATTAGGGCACAGCGAGACAGTAGCTGCTTTCCCGCCACATGCTGAGTGGGATTTAGATAGCCTGGGCACACGCTTTTATTTTGATGTATGGATAGTTCATGTTGAGAAGGATAGGCACGAAGTTAAGGAGCATACTTAGCTCTTGGGAGTCAGGAGTGCCCGATGAGGCATGTTCTGCATCTGTAGATGCCAATGGCCCCGCACAGGGCAGTACGAGTGCCAGAGGGAGCTCTGGAAATGAATACCAAAGGCTCTGTCTTCTTCCTCTCTTGATAATGGCGCCAACTCTCTAATTGGGTGTGAGATGTGTTGTTGACAGGAAGAATATGGAATAGGATGGAACTGCAGATAATAGGACCATGTGGACAGGAATGCCATCTGGAAACTCTGGGAAAGGCGCCTGCCTTCAGCTGGGCTCGGCTGTCTGCTCTTTTGTGGTTATCTAGCTCTGCAAGAAAATAAAACTTAAGTTCCTTTAAATTTCCCTTAAGTTACCTCCAAGACCTAACTGAAGCCAGGGACACCAAACAGGAGGGCAGTGAACACCAGCAATATCACGGTTTTGGAGCAAGGATTAGAGTGGGAAAGTGATAGAAGGTACAGCCACAGGCAGGGCAAGGGCCAGACCTGGAAGACACACCATGAAGAAAAGCTCAGGAAGTTGTTTTTGTCTTTTTTTTTTCTCCTTTCTTTCTTCAGTATCATCACAGTTCCAGACATTTTCTTTTCTTTTTTTTTTTGTGAGATGGAGCCTCGCTGTGTCCCCCAGGGTGGAGTGCAGAGGCACAATCTCGGCTCACTGTAACCTCTGACTCCCGGATTCAAGCAATTCTTCTGCCTCAGCCTCCTGAGTAGCTGGGACTACAGATGTCCGCCACCACGCCTGGTTAATTTTTGTATTTTTAGTAGAGACGGGATGTCACCATGTTGGCCAGGCTGGTCTCGAACTCCTGACCTTGTGATCTGCCCGCCTCAACCTCCCAAAGTGCTGGCATTACAGGCATGAGCCACTGTGCCAGGCCCTCAGACTTCTCAAATTCCATGAAAAATGGAATTTGGGGTGGAGATGAAGAGCTCATTTCTGGGATAACATTTCAGGGACAAAGAGGTTAGAGCAGTTACTGCCGTTCACTAATGTAAACTTCTCTCAACACTACAGGCCCACTACTTTTGCCTAACATTTCCTCAAATAATTTTTTTTTAACTATTGGCTTGAGTTTATCTGTGCAATGTTTTATTTGAGAAACAACAGATTTTAAGAATGACTGCTCTACCATTGGTTATTACATTTTTATGACCTTTTAGAGAAATAAAAAAAAAATACATGGTGATGTAATTTTTTTTTTTCTTTTTTGAGATGGAGTCTTGCCCTGTCACCCAGGCCAGAGTGGGAACCTCCACCCCCCAGGTTCACACAATTCTCCTCCCTCAACCTCCCCAGTAGCTGGGATTACAGGCGCCCCCCACCATGCCCAGCTAATTTTTGTATTTTAGTAGAGACAGGGTTTCGCCATGTTGGCGAGGCTGGTCTTGAACTCCTGACCTCAGGTGATCTGCCCGCCTCGGCCTCCCAAAGTGCTGGGATTACAGGCGTGAGCCACTGTTCCCAGCCATGGTGATGTAATTTTTAATGATTTGTTATTGCTCTTTGGCTCTGATACCAAGAATGGGGTATAATTTTTTCATGGTATTCCACATCCTGAGTCTTAATACCATTTCAAAAGCCGGGACCGGCAAGAACAAACTTCTCATCATCAGTGACATAAGACAAGGCTGTGCCCTGCTCCTTTCACTTCACTTCCTTTTTAATAACAGAAAATCACCCTCAGATGAACTAGACACATGTCTCTGCCATGGAGAGATGGAGCAGTATCCTCTACGCTCAGGTTAAGCAGAAGCAATTTCAAAAGACATTAGATTCCAGTAAGTCACGTTGTCATAAAGATGGCTTGGAAATAACCATTCGGTAAAAAGATCATTCATTATCCCGGAGAGATTTTGAGAAGTTCATTGATTTTATTTTTTAATTTTTGTGGGTACATAGTAGGTGTATATATGTACAGGGTAAATTAGCTATTCTCATATAGGTATACAATGTGTAATGATCACATCAGGGTAAATGGGGTGTCCATCACCTCAAGCACTTACCCTTTCTCTGCATTACAAACAATCCAATGACACTCTGTTAGTTATTTTTAAATGTACAATAAATTGTTGTTGACTGTGGTCACCCTGTTGTGCTATCAAATACTAGATCTTATTCATTCTTTCTAATTATTTTTTGTACTCATTAACCACCCTCCAACCCCCACTACCCTTCCCAGTCTCTGGTAACCAGCACAATTGTTATTGGTTCCACGGCATATTTTGCAGCTAATCCATGCTGATGGATTCACAAGGAAGCCATTTTGCTCAACAGACATTTCACAGATGCAGTTTAAAGATTTTCCCACAGCCCTGATGGGGACAGATTAGTAAAACTTATTTTGAACCTTTTCCAAGCCAATGTCATCTGAGCCATACTTTACACTGTAGCCCCTCAGGGACACAATCAAGCTCTTATTCACTTGCTGAAGCAGACCCAGGACTGCTTCCTGAGGAAAACTGTGACTTTACCTGAAGAAAAAAAAGAGTAAAGACATTTAGTGTAGAAAATCAGAAGCCCAGAATAAATAAAACGCTGTGTACCAGGATTGATAGTAAGTTGGACTTTTTTAGATACGTTTCTCAGAGGACAAGATTCCTATTCCGTACTGGGTGTGGCACCTCGGGTGTTAATCAGTCACCAGTGGTAATGGAATTCTTGGATGTAGACGAGACCACCTGGGGCTGGACGGGCTACGCAATTCGTGAAGTCCGGTGCACAGTGAAAAGGCGTGGAGTCCTTGTCCAAAAATTAGACATTTCAAGATGGGAAAGCAGAACATCGATTTAAGGCTGGGGCCCTTTGCAGCATGGGGCCTTTGCAATTGCACAGGTTTCATGCCCATGAAACCGGGCATGACTGCAGGGAGGAGATGGAGTAAAAAGAAGAGTTAATTACGGAATTCTAGGGAAAAATTAACCTTTATAGGGAAGGTAAAAGAGAAACCAGCAAAGACAGTGAGATAGGGAAGTCCGGGAGGTAGAAAAAGAATCAAGAGTGAGTGGTCTCTCAGAAGCCAAGGAAGTCATACTTTTAAAGGGAAACCACATGGATGTTCCTATGTATTCTTGCACTTCCCGTACTCTGGCAAAAAATATGCATCTAATTGCTGCAGATGTAGTCACCTGTCTCATATTACTGAAGGCCAGGTAATGTAAGTACTCAAAAGAGTCCTTGCCTTTCATAGCTAGGAGGTCATCACTGAGCTGATTGAAAAAAGTCTCAATAATAAAAGAGGAACAGCCAGATGTCAGATTGTGTTGTGCTGAGAATGGACAGGGAATTGAGATCGTGGAGACAGCGCCAAAGACCTACCTGGTGAGCTTGAGGAGAAAGGATTGAAAAGAGGGGAGTACCCGGAGGCAGATGTTGAGTGGTGAGAGTTGTTATTGTTATTGATGATGGGATTTTGTTGTTTTTTGATTGCTTTTAAGAGGGGAGAGACTAAAGCTTGTTCGTATGCAGAAAAAAAAAAAAGTAAATAGTAGAAAGTGAAAAGGCAGAAAAAGGGAGGAGAAAGGAAAGAGGAGAGAAAAAGGAAACGGATAAAAGATTGGAAGAAGTAATTCCTGAGTAGTTGAAAAGCATAGAATCCAGGAGATAAGTCTATAAAAACAGCAGAGTTAAGGCATTGGGTGAGCTGAATGTTAAATATATTGGTAACTTGCAAGTATTCCTGAGCTTTACGAAAGATGTTATATCAATCAAAAAGTAATAACAAGAATAATAAAGACTCACTGTGAAATCTTGGCAGGGTAGCCCTCAGGTTGGGATTTTTACTTTGTGGTCATGTATACTAGCCTGCGGTGGATGAACTACCACTTGCACTAAGCCATTCATTTTGAAAGAAAAGGAAAGTGTATATTCAAACGTGAGGGAAAAAAGTGGGAATGAAATGAATGATGAATGTAGGCACATTTTTTATGAATATGCTTACATTTGGAAGCAAGAGACTTGGAGGTAGGAACTGAAGTGTTCCATGCTTTCATTCGTCCCTTATTTCCTGTATGAAGTAGGAAACAAGGTCATTTGCTGAGGATAAATACTGAAATACTTACCTAGTAATTAAAAAAACCTTACTTTGATTTATATAGTTCCTTTTTTTCTACACACTTCAAAGTTCTTTAGCAACTGCTACTCTCAAACAACCTATTCTGGTATTTTGATAGCCCCTTTCATTGTGGTATTAATTTCTGTTCCCACTAATATCAAAGAGAAACCTGAAACATTTCTACAAAGACTTAACTAATATCAGAAATAGGTTTTCTCTCTATAGCATTTTATAGGGCAATCATTTCAGAACACATAGAACTCAGAATCAGTTCATGATGTCTGGAAATATAAGACTATTAGAGCAAGCCTCTCACAGCGCTAGTTTCCCTGGGAAAGAATATTGTTCAAAATATAGCTCTGGATGGGAATTCTTCTGTTAATTTTACTTCCATATTATAGTCGGTTTCATTTCTTTTACGAAGAAGGGTCATATCTTAGTCCAAAGGGCAGCTTATCCAGCATGGTTTAAGATCCACAACAACCAGGTAAAACTGCCCACCTAAAAGGGCTACCCTGCCAGGATTTTATATTGAATCTTTATTATTCTCATTGCTATTATCTCGTCGATGTAACCTCCTTCATAAAGCTCAGAAACATTTGCAAGTTAACAACGTATTTAATGCTTATCCATTCAGTTCTCCTCGTGCCTTCCTGGTGCTATTTTATAGATTGAGTCACCTTTTAACTTCTATATAGTTTACTTATTTATTATGCTTATTATCCATTTCCCCCAACAGAATGTAAACTCTGTATCCCCAACACCTAGAACCATTTCCATCTATAATAGGCCTTTCATTGAATATTTGTTGGAAGAATAAATGAAATACATGTTGAATATTTTTTTTCAGTGTGTCATATTAACTCACATATAGTCGTGCAGAATAATTTTCCATTCTGTTCCTATTTCTCTGGGCTTAAATTGGTGATAGCGGATAGTCTTTAAAAAAAATCAACAACAACAAAAAAACTTCGTGTTTAGGTCTAGGCCAAGAGGTAGTTACACCCAGCTGATTTGCACATCTCCGAATCACAAATGAAGGATGGAGTAAATCTACCTAAACAGAGAATCTAGAAGAACTACAAGAGGGCAGTTTCATATGGTTCAACTTGAAACGGTGCTAGGTGTTTTACATTTTATTAAGTTATTTATTTCACAAAATAGCTTTAGGATAGAATAATTATTGTTCCCATCTTGCAGAGGTAGAAACTGAAGTTCTAAGAGGTTACATTGACCAAGTTAGAAAGCTAAAAAGTACAAAGTTTGAAATTGAGCACAAATCTTATTCTCAAACCTGAGCTCTTTTCAAAACTGCTTGAGGATTATTCAATGAAGTGTATTGTACCGAGAAAGAAAGAAATAGAATAAAACAAGATGTTTTCCACCTTTACCAAAAAAAAAAAAAAGGAAGGGAAAGGAACTTATGCCTGCAGTTTTCATCGGTAATTCCAACATGGAAAGCAAATCTATTTCCAATTTGGCAAAGCCCTCTTAGCAAATTGATATCTTGGCTTGGATATGAGAAGCCATGTAAATAAAATTCAAAAATTACGAGCCATTGAGAAATAATTTCTAGATACAAAAAATGTCTGAGGCAACCACCCATTTCTCCACACTACAACAACGAAGGTTGCTTCTCTTTGTTCAGGGCCAAGTTCCAAAATTTATTATCCCTTTCATTCCACCTCCTCAATCACGATTCACACAGCTTCATCTCCTGCAGACTCTGAGGAGGTGCAGGGCATGAATGGGTAACTACGTCATAGGTCCAGCTCACTCTCCTACCCCTTGTTTCATTTTTCTCTTTTCTTTTTTGGCTTTTATTTATAAACCACCAAAACATCTGGCCAATTTATTTAAACTCCAGATGTTGTAGCCCACTTCACATTGCTACATTTTTTTAACCGAATGTGTTGGCTTTATGATAAATATAGCCTGAGTGAAAGTGAGTGAAGGTTGTCAGCTGATGGAAAATGAAACTAACTGGTAATCAACAATCAACATCTGCTTCTCATTTTCTATTGCTTCCTGGCTCAATCAAAATAATGTGCCTAATCTTAGAAGAAATTCCTAGAGAAGTAGAAATCACTTAACAATCTTTACCTTATCCGTTTCACAACCTGAAATAAGCTAGGCATGGCCAGAATCAAAACAGGATCTACATCAGGGAAATGGCCTGACTTAGACTCACACATTGCACCATGAGGATCAAATTAGGATAAGAATTCAGATCCAAAGTTGTCAAACCCATTTTGTTACACCATCTCCATCTTCCATGTTTCCTTTCCAACTTATCCCAGCATGTTCATGATAAACTTCCTTAATTACCTTGGTACAGTGCCATCCTGGGGCAAGTAATAAACAAATGCCTCTCAGTGCTCTTCAACTGAGAATTGAAGCACCAATCCAGCCTTCAGGTGACATGGTGCCACAGGATTCTAGTCCTATGTTCCATGGTGACTACAGTCCTTGACCTATATCCCTGGTCCAAAGAGACAATATGGTAGCCAGATTGGTCTTGGAGAGATTTAAACCAAATCACACTTTATGCCTTTTCATACGATTTGGAGCTAACATTTTCCTAAAGGTTCTAGCCAGTAAAACAAGACAAGGAAAAGAAAAGATACAAGAACTAGAAAGGAAAAAGCAAGCCTCATTATTCACAGGTGACCAGATTATTATGCAGAAAATCCAAAAGGATCTACAAACAAAATATTTAAATTAATAAGTAAGTTTATTTAGAATCATAAATTTAACGCTAACAATTATTTTTCTTTTACCAACAATAAGCAGAAAATGAGATTTATAAAATGACACCATTTACATTAGCATTGCAAACCATCAAACACTTGGTAATAAATATACAAAGGCATACAGAAACTATGTATATGTACAAGACATATACGCAGAAACTATCAGACATTACTGAGAGAAATTAAATAAGAATTGAATAAATAAAGGAATATATCATGTACACAAGGGTGTTGGGGCCTTCTGAACCAAGCTGTAGTTTTCTGAGTGCATTAAATTACGATAAGTAAAGCCACAAATGTATGATTTTTGCACTTTCTGCTTGTAAGTTATACTTGCATACAGTTAATAAAAGGTAAATTGAAAAACTTGTCTTGCAATGCTAAACAAATAAATACTGGGTTGAATCATCTGAAATTGCTGTTTTGTAGTTCAAAATGGTCAAATATAGGCAATAGTTATATAGGAAATGTAGGCAATAGGTAAATAGATTAAATGTTTTATGTTCTATATTACTTGTAAATCATAAAATTACATATTTGTGTTTTTTCTTTGTGACTTTTAGTGGTCAAGTTTTGTGTTTTCGTACTATTAAACGTGTTTCTTTTTTCTTTGAGACGAAGTCTCGCTCTTTTACCCAGGCTGGAGTGCAATGGCATGATCTCTGCAGGCTCCGCCTCCTGGATTCAGGCCATTCTCCTGCCTCAGCCTTCCGAGTAGCTGGGACTACAGGCACCCGCCACCACACCCGGCTAATTTTTTGTATTTTCAGTAGAGATGGGTTTTCACCATGTTAGCCAGGATGGTCTCGATCTCCTGACCTCGTGATCCGCCCACCTCGGCCTCCCAAAGTGCTGGGATTACAGGCCTGAGCCACCGCACCCAGCCTATTAAACGTGTTTCTAAGTCTACAGCTACAACTATAGCATTCTATCTGTAAAGAAAAAAGTTTTGACTTTTGACCCATTAACCAGAAATCAATTAATCTGAGATGGATAGGAATGGTCACACATATTTCATTATGTGTGTTTTAGTTCTGTCACCCAGGCTGGAGTGCAGTGGTGCGATTTTGGCTCACTGCAAGCTCTGCCTCCCGGGTTCACACTATTCTCCTGCCTCAGGCTCCCGAGTAGTTAGGACTACAGGCTCACACCACCACGGCCTGCTAATTTTTTGTATTTTTAGTAGAGACGGGGTTTCACAGTGTTGGTCAGGATGGTCTAGATCTCCTGACCTCATGATCTGCCCGCCTCGGCCTCCCAAAGTGCTGAGATTACAGGTGTGAGCCACTGCACCCAGCCAGGTCCTTATATTTAATATGTATTTCTTCTAAGGAGAAAATAATTGTTTACCCACTCTGAATATCTTTTTCTTTTAATTAAATCTATAGTTCATTTAAATGGAATGTAATTACGATTTGTTTTCTATTTGTCTCAACTTTTTCTGTTCTTGTTTTCTTCTTTCTTTCTTACTTTCGAATTGAATAAGAATTTGTATTATATCCATCCCCATTATCATACTGTTTGATCACTCTTGTAACAGTAGAGACTCTCCGGTGGTTTGAACATCCTTCCTAGACTTAGTAAAATCGAAGATAAATCAGTACTTTTTCCACTGTTTGTACAACACAAAGAACTTAGTATTCCTTATCATATTTCACTACATCCCATATTATATACTGTTTTTAAATTCTCCAGATAATGTTTAACCATACGAGACATTCCCATTATTGATTTTTATAGTCAATATTCATTTAGATTTGCTCATGTATTTACCATTCTGTTACTCTTCATTACTTCCTGAGCCTCTGAGTTGCCACATGAAATCATTTTCCTCATTCCAGCATGGCTTCCTCTATTACTTATTTCATTATGAATCTGCTAGTGATGAATTCTCCTGATTTTAATTTAACTGAAAAAAAGTATTTTACCTTAATTTGGAAGACATTTTACAGGATATTTTCTTTCAGTCCTTTGAAAAGATCATCATTTTCTTGCTAAACAACTGACTGCCTGAAAGAAATACTGAGTGAATAAACACATAAATCAAAGAATGAAGGAATGGAGTTATGTCAATAACAAATCCCATTTCTCTCAGAAGAGGGAAAGGAAGCCAAAAGCGAGGGGGGATGTGCACGTGTGCAAACACACAAGCACAGGACACATGCGCACACACAAGAACAAGGTCACATGTTCAATGCATTCATCAATAAATTCCTTAGTTTATTAAATGATTTATCTTTCTAATTAGAATATTACTACACTAGATACTATAATACAAAATGTGTAAACATGTTCTTCTAATTGTCCTTAGAGAACTTATAATCTAAACTCTGAAAAGTATATTCTTACTTATTTAATAGGTAATTTTAGGCCAAGCTTGGTGACTCAAGCCTGTAATCCCAGCACTTTGGGAGGCCAAGGTGGATGGATCACTTGAGGTTGGGGGTTCGAGATCAGCCTGGCCAACATGGTAAAACCCCGTTTCTACTAAAAATACAAAAATTAGCCAGGTGTGGTGGCAGGCGCCTGTAATCCCAGCTACTCGGGAGGCTGAGGCAGGAGAATAGCTTGAATCAGGCAGTTGGAGGTTGCAGTGAGCCTCAGCAGCAGAGTAAGAGTCGGTCTCAAAAAAATAATTTAAAAAAAGTAATTTTATACTACTTTGAACTTTTCTCAAGGACCAATCACACTACAATGGCTTTTAAAGAAAAGTCACCGATATACTTACATGGGGCCGTACAGCAAACTACGGACTAAAGCAAACAAATATTCACTTAATTGTGGAAGGAAAAAGGGAAGCAATTCAGCACTTCTTACATGATACAGATTGATACTTGGAAAAACAACAGTAAATTTTAAAAGCAGGACAGCAATAAAACAATAGAAAAAATGAACTACTGTTTAGACATGAAAAACATAATGCACTTTTATCTGGTTGTTTATTTGTTTTTTTGTTTGCTTGTTTTGGAGACCAAGTCTCACTCAGTCACCCAGGCTGGAATGCAGTGTCAAGATCTTGGCTCACTGCAACCTCCGCCTCCTGGGTTCAAGCAATTCTCCTGCCTCAGGCTCCCAAGTAGCTGGGATTACAGGCGCCCGCCACCATGCCCAGCTAACCTTTTGTATTTTAGTAGAGATGGGGTTTTACCTTGTTGGCAAGGCTGGTCTCAAACTCCTGAGTTCAGGCAATCCGCCCACCTCGGCCTCCCAAAGTTCTAGGATTACAGGCGTGAGTCACTGTGCCTGGCCTTACTTGTTTTTTACTATGTTTTTTTTTTTTTTTTTTTTTTTTTTTTTAGAATAGTTGTCTTTGCAAGTGGTTATCTTTGGATGAAGAAAACGCAATATGGAAAAAGCTAGAGTGTGTTGAGAATCTTTGTGTTTAGTAGCAGAATAGAGTCTAACCCACACTTGCTCAGATAAACTTTGGGTTTTGGAGAGGGGGTGTTGGTTTTAGAAATGAGATCTCTCTCTATGTTGCCCGGGCTGGTTTTGAATTCTTGGTCTAGCCATTCTCCTGCCTCAGCCTGAATAGCTATAATTACAGGTGCGAGCCAATACACTCAGCAAGATAAACTTTGAGCTGGGCAAAAATGTGGGTGATGCCTCCTGTATATATTAATGTTGACATGACAGAAAAAAAAATTCAGGCTAAATGGAAGTGGGGAGAAGGGGGTTTGCTGATGAACCAAGTGCTCCTAGAGAGAATGAATTCAGAGCAGGCTTTTCTAGAAGAGTGGCCTGCTGCAGGCCTAGAAGAAGGAAAGCATTTTCAATGGAGTGTTCTCTCTGTCTTGTTTTCTTGACATAGCTCCACCGAATGGATGACTTGCTGTTGACGGCAATACTCAGCAGTCTTAAGCAGGATGTAAACACCTCTCCACTCCCACTTGTTTAACTCACAGGTCCTCACTGTGGCTCTCCATGCACCTCCAACCTTTCAACCAATTGATTGACCTGGCCTCCTCAAGCCAACCGAGGCCCTTGCTTCTTTGTTTCTCATTTGCCGGCACCTCTCCACAACTGGCCATTGCCACGCTCTCTGGAACATGATCTGGAACTTGTCCTCAGGCTCCATGCATTGTGGCTGCTACAGGATGCACACTGCTGCTTCCCCTGAGCCCGACATAGGCTCTCCAAGTCTCCTTTCACAGGGAGATGGATTGGAAACTCGGCGTACGTGTGGACAAAGATTCTCAATGAGTCTATAACTTGGAAATGGGAAGATTTGCACTCTTTCACTTTCTTCTTTTTTTTTTTTTCCTAGTCTGTGAAATTAAAACCCCTTTTCTGGACCTTGCTATCAAAAAGTATTTATATGTTAGCCTGTTATAGTACAACTGTCGAACATCTGAAAGCACTGAATACAAAAGTTCAGTGAAAAGGCATGAGAGATGGAGTGTGTTTTCTTTGTAAATAAAAATTCATAGGAAGAAGAAAACAGGACAACCTTCAAGAGTAATTAACATTGTTTTCTTCTATCCTATATTTGGTTGAGGAGAGCTCCTTCAAAAATAAAGGATGATGATCTGTAAGCACTACCTTGTGTTTTTTAATAGTCTGGATTCATCTGTTTCCTCTTCTCCATGGTTTTATGACTCTCTCCTGGCCCATCAATTATGTGACAGTAATCGACTTTTCTAGAAGAAAGGGACCAAATGAAATAATTGACATCTCCCCTAATCTTACAGCACTGAGGTTCAGTCATTCTTCTCTTTAATGGACCTTCCCCCAGTCTCCCTGCCCCTAATATAAAATATATGCCATATGTATTTCCAGTGAGCTTCTTTATGTAAATGAGTGAGCAGCAGGAAAGCTGGTTTCTAGTCTGCCGTTCACAGGAGACCTTTTGGCATTTATCTACACAGCTCTGTGTCCACCATCCTCATGTTAGATGTGCTTTTTGTTCAGTCCTTGTGCTAGGAAAGCTGACCATTCAGGACAGGTTGTGTGACATCTTTGGCATTGGTCCTTGCTTCTCTTGCCCACGCACTCACTCAATGGCATGCAGAGACATAAAGGACTATTAATTACAAGGGACTCTAATCAATTGCGTTGGGCAGTGCAGTCCAATGATAACCATTCTCCAAATGGCTTGCTAAGTACTACATAGGCTATTTCCAAGTTCAGGTTTCTCCTGAGTCTCTTGTACTGTATGGGGAAAACTATCACTCTTCTGTTATCATTAATGCAATGTTATTTGGCATGTGCCTGTCTTTAGGAAAGTAAAAATCTCTAACTAGAGACCATTCATCTATTGGTTCTGTCTATTCCAACGGGTTATAGCTGTTGGCCAGTTTGGTTATTTAGAATAGTCTTAAACTCAAGAGTAGCTGCACCTCAGAAGCCTCTTAGGATACTTTAAGGCCAATTGAGTCAGGTAGACAATTCCTTCACAATCACTCACTGATAAGCACCTATCAGTGTAATGGTCCAGGGAGATAATGGCTTACAGCCTATGACATTGTTCATTGCTAAACCATATATGTTCACTTTCTGAGATCTCAGTCTAATAGCTAAGATCTCACCATAAAATGTTAGAATTACCTAAAGCAGAGGTCACAAAGTCACAAAATGGCAGACAACTCTTAAAAATCATAAGATTTCCCATAAAATGTATGCTTATAACTTGTCTTGAAGAACTGAGAGTTCTGGTAGAACTAGGTAGCATGACTTCCATCGACTAAAGGTAAGAAGGCACAGTAACCCCTCTCCTCCACAGACAGAGTATGGACTCTCAGGTCACGTGTCTGGCTTCCCTGAACACTTGAGGTTGTGAATCCCATAACTCCCTTCGAAAGTCAGTTACTAACTATGAACTTGGCTGCAAAGAGCCAGGGATCCTGACTGTGTCTAGGAATGGACAGGCAGGCACTACATTTAGAAGCAGGAATATTTGAGCTTTGCTTCAAGCTCTAGCCATAGGACCTGGCCCATTGTGATCAGTCTTCATAGAATTATAGTGTCATAGAGATTATTTAAATCTTCCCATCTCTCCCCACACATAACAACCGACTTTTCCTACATCCAGTATTACTTCCATGCTCGGACATAATATTAGATTCTATGGCAATGTGCTCTTTTTCTTATTTACGTATGCTAGTCTTGTCATGTTCCAACATAAATGCAAGTGCATGAAGCAAAGGGGCATGTCAGGCAGTTTCTTTAATTCCCCATACGTGTTTCTTTATAACACATATTAAATATTCACTACTTATTGAATGGGTTGATTTAAGACAAGCTGCTTCATATTTCAACATCTCAATTTTGCACTCACAAGAAAAGAATTCTCCTTGGAAACCTCTTAATATCACTTGAATCCTTGAATCTATGTGGCACACAGTGAGAGATTATTTTGTAGAAATTGCTTTTCTGCCAAGAGCTGCTTCATATATGCAATGCATTGTATTAAAACTAAAATGTTGGTACATTTTAGTGAGACACTTGGGTCTAAATGCTGTAGAAGCCTCTGGTGGTTAGAATAAATCTTGAAGATGAAAAAATTGTGATTTTTATGTCCATTTTGAGAAAGTCAATGGGCCTGGAGGAAATAAATTGCAATAGTGGAGGAAAGTGCCTCTCTAGATATATTGGTGATTTTAGTGTGAGTTTCAAGAAGCTTTTTTGAGGGATAGAATACATGAGTATGACAGAGAAGGTGCCAAAGTTGGGTGAAACAGGGTTTTTGTACACCTTCCCCTTCTGTGTTTTAAAGCGTGAGGTCAAGAAATTCGATATGCGTGGGAAATCTTATGTTATTTAATACTTCTCTTCGAATAAGCTGGTATGTTACCTCTGCTATTATTATTGTCACGTTGAAGTTTGAAAACCTGTAACAGGCATCAGTTAGGCTGTGGAAGGCTGAAAACCTGTAACAGGCATCAGTTAGGCTGTGGAAGGCTGAAAACCTGTAACAGGCATCAGTTAGGCTGTGGAAGGCTGACTTACCAAGCCAGCAGCTGATTCACAATGTTTTCCCGGTTCTACCTAAAGCCATTTTGCTTCTTTTCATTCAGAACATGTGGCTTTTGCTGAATTAATACATCAAATTTATTTCATCTGTTAACAAGACTATAGTAGTTAATGGTGGGCAGAGGGTAGGGAAAAGATACATTTCTCCTATTGTTATCATAAAGGACTGTAGTTACCAGCTTGTTGCTGAAAGGTTCTAAAGAGACATGTCTGTGTCTGCCCAAGTCACTATCTTTTCTTTGTGAAAGTGAGTAAATGGTCAGCTCAAAGCAAAAGGCTTCCAGCCCTTAAAAGTCAGTGTTGAATCTGCTCTATTTAGTGATTAACTATTTGCTTATATCCCTGAAAAACTCATTTTGAAATTGCCTTAAAGAGGATAAAAATCCTGGTTAGCCACCAACGCAGCTTTATGAAATACAAACCTGGTCAGGCCAATCAAGTCCTTTTTTTTTGTTTATGAAAACAAGCCACGGAGAACCCTAGAAAATCACTGGTATCTTAGCTTCACAGAGACTTTTATTCTAGTCTATGTATCATACAAAAATACTAGGCCTACATGAGCTAAGTTACATAGTCATTATATGACCATACACATGATGGGAAATTCATGTGCAAGAGGGGACTTTTAAAAATAGCAATACCAACTTAAAATTTCATGGTAACCATTGCTCACAGGATATTGGTTCTAGACCCAGCACTGCATAACCCCTGGATGATGGAATGAGAGTATCCTTCATTAGTTTTACAGTTAACACTAAGATATGTGGGGCAGAGACCTTGAAATATAGAAATATAGGAATTTAATGTGTTTTCAATAAACTGGCAACTTGAACTAACAAAAGCACATCAAGGACAGAGAAAATGCATAAATACAAGACAAAGCAATTATATATACATAAATGGCAGGAAAACATTGAGGGGTTACAGTAGGTAAGGAGCTGATGCCCTATTAGTAGGATAAAAAGGCTGAGTGCATCCCAAGTAGGAACCATGAAGTACTGCATCAGAATGAGACCTGAATCCATACTGTCAGAATTCTGAGTCCCAGAAAAAAATGAGCTAGAGTAATTGGAGAGAGTGTAGAACATACCTCCAAACACAGTTGTAAGGAACAGTTAAAGTTTGGGCAGTATTCTGTTTCTAAAAGAAATGGCTGAGAAGTGATACTACAGGCTTCATGAAAACAAAAGCCATTAATTACATGGTAAATTTTCCATCTTCCCTGAGATGCAAAGAAAGCCACAGGGATTAAGCTATAATATAAGAATTTATATATTCTGTCCTTGGAATGTTATCAAGCACTTTCCATTTTAGTTCCTTCTCTGAACTTGTTCAATTCAGTCCAGGAAAACTGAGATGTGATCCTGCCCGAGAGCTAGAGGAGTGGTCAAGATGATTTCCCTGGTCCTTTCTAGATCAATATTTGCATACCATTTTCATAGGCCCTAGGACCTTTAGTTCTCAAGATATTTCCACTGTGTAGGAATTATTAGTCCCTGGTTAAAGATGTATATGCCAAGTCTCAGAGAGATGAAATTCCCCTTCTGGCCTTGAACTCAGATTTAGCAACTGCAATTCTCATGCATTTTCAACGACGTCTTGCTGCCTACAATTACATGAAAATGAGTGTGTCTCTTTCTCTTGTTATAAATCCTTGCAAAGAAAAGATGAACTGTGATGTGTTTCTTTTTTTTTTTTTTTTTTTTTTTTTTTTTTTTTTTTTTTTTTTTTTTTGAGACGGAGTCTCGCGTCTCGCTCTGCCGCCCAGGCTGGAGTGCTGTGGCCGGATCTCAGCTCACTGCAAGCTCCGCCTCCCGGGTTTACGCCATTCTCCTGCCTCAGCCTCCCGAGTAGCTGGGACTACAGGCGCCCGCCACCTCGCCCGGCTAATTTTTTGTATTTTTT
>NW_016806180.1:249434-275835 GCF_001698545.2 Rhinopithecus bieti
CCAGGACGGTCTCGATCTCCTGACCTCGTGATCCGCCCGTCTCGGCCTCCCAAAGTGCTGGGATTACAGGCTTGAGCCACCGCGCCCGGCCTGTGATGTGTTTCATAAGAGAAATTGTCTTCCTAGGCTTCTTTCTCTAAGGCAGAGATCAAGATAGCATAAGCAAGTGGACAGCCCTCAGGTTTAGGGGAAGGGCTGGTGGATCAGAGGCTTTGGGAAATTATCTAGTTCATTTCCTTCTTCTTTTCTTCAGTACAGTCTACTTCTGGATCAATCATATTATCTATTTATGGAGGACATTTAGGTGTGAGATACATAGTACCTATATCTTCCTGAAGGCTGTCTTCACCTTCTCAATTTGGGCTGCTGTTTTTTTTTCTTTTTTTCTTCATGTCTAAAGTTTAAGAGGTCAGATTTTGTCTTACCGTGTAGCATAAAGATGCTGAGTCTGACACCAACTGCCTGCATGTCACACGGCCAAGCAAATGTCACCATGATTTGTTCACTTGGAATCGATCTGAAGATATTGCAATAGGTCTTTTAAAATTGTTTCCATAATTATTTTACGTAGAATTCAAAGATGTCTGTTATCTATTTTGAGGAAAATCAGTTAAAAGAAGGCTTTCGTTTTGGCAGAGAAAGCAATACAAGTGGAAGTACAATTTCATCACATTCCTGGAGAGATGATATGGCGGCCATTTCCCAATCAGCAATACAGAGGGGAATTTATTTTCTATTCACAGCTTTCCTTTCCAATGCATATATTGCAAATATTCTAAATTAAGAACAGGATCCTCTTGAAACCAAGAGAGTTTAGAACCAATGTCTTGCATCATTTCTCCTGAAACAGAACCTCTCCTGAATGTGTATATTGTACTGTGAGCTTCGATGTCTGCTCGCCCTCATTTGCACCTGGACTGTAGCCACTGTGAATGATCATCCTTCGAACACTGTGATCCTGGGGAGCCCTTAGAAGTGGGCTCCTGCTTCTAAGTTTGCAGCAGCTTCTTTATGCTAAGAATTGATTCCCAGGGCCATCCTTTATTCTGCATTTGGGCTTAGTCTCTACTAAGTACATAGTAGTTACCTAGTAATTTAGACTGGCGATTGACTTATCCCAATATGATATGGGTCTGTACATTGTGGCTGCAAGTTTATAGGGGAAAAAAATGAATCATTGATTTTTTTTTTAATTTCTCCCAACTCTGAGAATCAACAATGCTTCATAAAATTTTTTTAGGAATAGAAAATAAGCATAAATTGAATATCTTTCCCTCAGTCTTTCCTAGTTTGGGGTCAAATAAAAGACTTGCTTTTTATTTTATCTGTAGGATGTTTTTCCGTAATAACATGGATATCTCTTAGAAATGCCATAGTTCATTTGCTTGGTGGAAGCTAGTTCAATAACACCATTATATATTTATGTGGTTTTGTGGGGAAGTAAAGATCAATAGATGTCTTTCCAGCCATGTGACTATAATGATGGTTTTCTTTTCCTGCTCTATTCATTATTTATTAAATACCTCTTTGTGAACAACACTGTCCTAGACCTCGAATGTGATTGAATGAGAGGACTGTAGATGGACCCAATTCAGTGTACTGATATCATCCTGAAACTTTGGATTTTACTGAAATGTGTTTAAAATTATGGAAGACATGCTTGTGGCAAACACTTTATCAGTCACTATCACGTTTCAAGATAGCATTGAACCACAAATTCAACGCAATGCATATCTATATTCTTTGGAAATGTACCAAATTTAACTAGAAACATTCAAGATTTTCTGAAGTCATTATGAAAAAGCACCTTGGCAGAAAAATGCTAAATGGCCAAGATGGAGCTAAAGTATATCTATTTCACTGGGTCTACGCTTTCATAAACTGTGAACATTAGATGTGTTTAGTGTGGATATTTTCCCAAAAAACATAAGGCAGAGAACTGCATTTTTACAAAATGTAAGAGAAGAAATGACATAGTGGTGGTCTTGAATGTGCAGGTCAGAAAGCTGAGAGTCTTGTCTCAAGCATGGGAACTGTGACATGGATAAATTACTCATGGGAGTTGGGCACAGTGTCTCACCCCTGTAATCCCAGTACTTTGGGAGGCTGAGGCAGGCAGATAACTTGAACCCAGGAGCTGGAGACCAGCCTGGGCAACGTGATGAAACCCCATCTCTACAAAAAATACAAACATTAGCTGGGTATGGTGGCTCGTGCCTGCAGTCACAGCTACTTGGGGGGCTGTGGTGGGGAGATTACCTGAGTCCAGGAGGTCAAGGCTGCAGTGAGCCATGATCAAGCAACTGTACTCCAGCCTGGGCACCAGAATGAGATCCTGTCCAAAAAAAAAAAAAAAAAAAAATCACTCATGGAGTCTGCCAGGATTCAGAGAACTAGACAGAGAAATTAAAAAACTGAAGAATTTCTTGAATTGACCCTGGACTCTTTACCATGAGTTAATGTCATCTTCCACCTGGGAAGTGTTTGACCTGGGGAAAGAGAAATATATAAAGCTGGTTTGAGTTCTAGTTTTCACCAGACACTGTGGCGTCTCTTGCAGCCCTGGCTCCTCTCCGGCTGGTGTGTTCTCTCTCGCACCATCTTGCCCTCAGCTTTCTTTTCACCTGTTCTTTGAGAGAAAAGAGGCTGAACTTCTGACTTTGTCCTTGCTGAGATGATAAAGACTAATGAATACCTTTGAAGCTATTCACAGCATGGTAGCCTGAGGTCTTGAAGGGTTCATTTCCTGTCTTGTGGCTATGTGGTTTCTAACTTTCGTGAAGGACTGTAGTAAATAAAACATGACATATGATCAGACCTAAAGGTGGACAGAAACTTGTGTTTACATATTGTATTTACACATTGTATCAGTGCGGGGAAAGGAAGATAAGGAAGGGGAGGGAAGACAGGTTTATGTAGATGATCTCATCAGTCATTTATTCCCTAAGTGGAGGTGAGCCCTGCTGATTCTGAGATTATTCTTCTCTGGTGACGGCTTTCCTAGTGACAGGAACATGTCCAGCCTGTCGCCGATTCCCTGTGGAGATGAGGCAGCGTCCCTCTGGTGCTATCGCTTGTCCCTGTGAGGGGCTCTCCCAGGTGCCTTTGTTGCCATGGTTGCTCCTGAGCACACACAAGATGCTAAAAATAAATTCCAAGTGAAACTTTCCAGCTGCCTGGTAAAAGAGTTTTCTGCTCTCTTTGTATTTACATCCAACTGGCTTACAGTTGATATGCTCTGAGAAGCTGGATCAAATACAGATGCCATGCCCAGAATCAGCAGATGGGCTGGGAGTGGAGATAAATTTTATAGGTTAAAGACCGCCAGGGGAGTCAAAAGCCTCCATTCCATGACCTTGCCTAACCATGTACCTTTGAGAAAATGGTGTCATTTCTCAGGGTCTCAGTTTCTTTACTGGGAACTGCAGTGAGTATCAGAAGAATACTCTCATTTTAAAAGTGCACTTATGAGTTCCGATTTTGAGTCTGAAACATTTCTGCATACTAGACCTCACTCCTATATCAACTCTGTAAACTTTGGCAGCCAATCACTATTGTCTGGAATTATCATCTAAGAGAACTTAAAAAGTATACCTCATGTGACTTGATGCCAGCATTCATACGACAAAAGTCACACACAGACACACAGATGACGGTTGTGTTCGTTTTCCCATTCATGCACTATTTTCCTCAATCAGCAAATTATGACTGTGTTCTTTTAAGTCATCAGATTTTTGTTTTTTATACAGCCAGCATTGATCTGAAAGCTATTAAGAAAAGTAAATGCCTGAGAGTATTAGGTATCAAATTAAAATAATATAGACTTGGAATGAGATGATATTAACATAATAGGAACAAAATATCAACACAAAATATTTGTGTGTTTTCTGATTACAAAAGATGTCTGTGTGAACTCTTAAACTAATTGGAAAAAATCTCTAAAGTTAACATTTGATTTTTTTACTAACAGTAGTCCTGACATTGCATAATTTAATGTCTTAGTTACAGTAGTTCTGCTAATCTGAGATATAAGAAGGGTGAAAAAAGCAAACCCAAGGGATAATGGAAAATATGTCCATGAATTAGATGCAAGGCTCCTAGTGACTAAATTATGGAGCTAATTAGAGCCGAAAATATTTAATATGTACCAAATGTGAAGGATTCAATGATTGGGCTAAAATCTACTTAGTAATCTTCAGCAGGGCCCACTCAGGGCAGCAGCTACTAGAATTCTCTAGTTACAGAACAGAATCAGAGACTGAAGGTTAGGCAAGATCCTATCATCGGCAGATCCTGTTTTCAGTGACGTTTATGCTGTCTGCTGGCTTTACATGTTCTGTTCCTTCATGTGGAGGAATGATTATCACCCTTGTAGGGAGGGCGCAGGGGATGGTTTTTTGTTATTAGCTGTATGGAAAGTAATTAAACTTGGTAAGCCTTCAAGCTTTATGTTCCAAAATTAACTCTCCTGGGCTTGGAAAGTCTTCTTAAATGATAAGAGGGTATAAGAATTGCAGTGTAGAGCAGTGTAAGAACACAGATCTGAGGAAGGGTGGAGCTTGGGGACCTCGTGGAATTGCAAGCAAATTTAAAAATAGAGGATTCCTTAGGAACTCTGAAAGATATTCAAATGGAAGGTCATGCTTTGAAATAGGGAGAGATGGAAGTCTTCCACCAGCTGTTGATAAAAGGCAGAGAAACTGCAGAAGGGAATGAAGGTTGCATCTACAATATCTCATAATGCCAAATAGGCCTAAGAGTAAGGCCTCTGCTTTTCCTAGCTGCAAACCGGAGATGAATAGACAGAATTAATTTGTAGCGTGTATCCACTTTAGTAAGTGCTTTAGTTATTGAACAGGTCAGGGCCAAGACTAGAACTCAGGGCAACTCAATGTATAGAGACTTTCAGGCAGTAGGCAGAATTGAGATCATCTACTATATACATGTTGATATCTCCCTCCAAACTTCCCCTTGCACTTAACTTCTATTGTGATATTAGGACAAGAACTGCAGGAGCTGCAAGAGATATAAGCTAAGTATGAGGCTGTATGTAGTAGGATGTAGTAATGGGGAAATCAGCACATGGAATGACTGTGAGTGGATGATCAATAGTTTATGTCAGGGCCATCACATAAAGGGTAATACAGGGCAATTGCTGTTGTACAAAGTGGCAGGTGAAGCATCACAGAATACAGAAGACAATTAGCCAGGTAATCATTGCAAGACTTTTCTAAATTAGACCTGTCTATTTGGTAAATAGCTGATGGATAAACGACCCTCAATTCATTCTTTCAACAAATATTCACTGAGTGCCAAATTTATAAAGACATTGTGATAAAACCCATACTATAAAGATTAAGTGATCTCGGCCAGGTGTGGTGGCTCATGCCTGTAATCCCAGCACTTTGGGAGGCCAAAGCAGATGGATCACCTGAGATCGGGAGTTTGAGATCAGCCTGACCAACATGGAGAAACCCCATCTCTACTAAAAATACAAAATTAGCCAGGCATGGTGGCACATGCCTATAATCCCAGCTACTCGAGAAGTTGAGGCAGGAGAATTGCTTGAACCCAGGAAATGGAGATTGCAGTGAGCTGAGATCATGCCATTGCACTCCAGCCTGGGCAACAAGAGCAAAACTCCATCTCAAAAAAACAAAAAACAAAACAAAACAAAAGATTAAGTGATCTCTTTTTTACTAAGTTAGCTTAAATAAATGCGCCCCCCCTACACGCCCTTCTGTAAAACTCACTTTTTTTTTTTTTTTTTTTTTTTTTTTTTGAGATGGAGTCTTGCTCTGGTCGCCCTGAGGCGGAGTACAGTCGCGATCTCCGGCTCAACCAAGCTCCGCCGCCTCCTGGGTTCAACGCCATTCTCCTGCCTCAGTCTCCCCAGAAGCTGGGACCACGGGCGCCCGCCACCACGCCCAGCTAATTTTTTTTTTGTATTTTTAGTAGAGACGGGGTTTCACCGTGTTTGTCAGGATGGTCTCCATCTCCTGACCTCGTGATCCGCCCGCCTCGGGCTCCCAAAGTGCTGGGATTACAGGCGTGAGCCGCTGCGCCCAGCCGAAAACTCACATTTTTTAAACTAGATTTTAAGAGAGAAGGGTGTGTTTGAAGCAGCAGCCCGAGCCAACACTAGACAGCAGAAAATCACAGGCATACCGGGCTAGAGGCAAGAGGACAACTGGACCTTAAGAAGAGATGGGCATGGAAGGTTAAGCGTTGGCCCATCATGGAGGGATGTGTAGAAAATGAAGCTATCAGGGAAGGAAGTACCAGTAAAGATTTCTGAGCAGAGAAGTTGCAAGAACAGAACTGTTATCAAGCTTAATCTGGTGATGTTATATATCAAGCTGAGTTGGCCCAGTTTGTTCAAGTTGATAATTCAGGGGTGGGGGGTAGTGGGAAGAAGCGGTAAAAATGAGTTTACATGCTCACAGAATGACGGAAACATGAGGTTCATTGGATACCTCAGCTGGAAAATGCATATCTAAGCAAGACTCCACCACTAACGTGATAGAAGACAATTTGAAGAATGGTCACACACAGGAATGCAGGGGTTTGTTTGTTTGTTTTGTTTTTTGAGATGGATTCTCACTCTGTTGCCCAGGCTGGAGTGCAGTGGCACGATCTTGGCTCCCTGCAACCTCTGCCTCCTGGGTTCAAGTGATTCTTCTGCCTCAGCCTCCCGAGTAGCTGGGATTACAGGCATGCACCACCACACCCAGCTAATTTTTGTATTTTCAGTAGCGATGGGATTTCACTCTGTTGGCCAGGCTGGTCTTAAACTCCAGACCTCAAGTGATCCACCAGCTTCGGCCTCCCAAAGTGCTGGGATTACAGGCGTGAGCCACACACCTGGCCCGATTTTAGGATTTCTTTTTTTTTTTTAATGTGAAAGATCATGCTATCTGTACATGCTGGAAACGACAGAATTTCCTTTCTTTTGCTCTAGAAATTTGGAAAGATATTTCACTGGTAAGACTTAATCAGCCTCAATGCCTCCTGTGTCTTGGAGGTATTAAAGTTGAGCCTACTGTTGTACCCTTAGGCCCTGGCCCAAGACCCATGGATGAGCAAATCATGTGTTTATTTGCAAAAGGGCAGACAATATTGCTGGAGAAACCACTCACGTAGCCCACATTATCTTCCTAGAAAATTACAAAACTATATCAAACCATATAAAAGTCATTCCTAATATCCCAACTGAGTATAGGACGGGTTAGAAGAAAAAGAAAGTGAAGTTGAAAAAGCCAGTAAGGAGTTTATTGCACTAGTATTAAGGAAAGTCAGTAGGAGCCTAAAGTAAGTTGGTGGTAGGGGAAATGGAAAAGCAGAGAGAGAGGACAAATCTCACAAGGTGTAAAACAGACAAATTGGTGAGAGCTAAAAGACGACTGACATTTAGCATGAATAGGGGAGACAGACAGGGAACCGGTGTAGAGGTCAGGCAAGGTCAGTGTCAGATGACCTTGGAAGCGATGGTCTGGAAGCGCTGGACCAAGATGGTCTGGAAGCGATAGGAGGCTATTTGACTTGAGACTACGGCAAATGTGGAACTAGAATTCGAGGAGCAGCCGGCTGGCAGAGGGAATTTGGGGAACTATCTGTAAAGAGGTATTTGAAAAATTGGAGGAGATGTCTAAGTGAGTCATACATGAAATATGTGATAACCAAATCTATGTTGCATTTTTTTCTTGACTGTTAAGACTGGTCTGACTTCTCATTTATCTTAGCCTTTTTTTTTTTTTTCTGGAGTCCTGTTGCTTCTCATTCAAAGACTCCTTATCTCTTGTGGGGATCCCAGCCCTTGCAAAGTACTGGGCACTGTTTGGCTTCCCCAGAGCCCACGCAATCCTCTGCTCCCTTGTTACTCTCTGCTACAGTGGGGATATAGGTAAATACTCATTGTTTTTGTCTCTCTTCTAGCTGGAGGTACAGCTACGACTGACAGCCTGAAAGAGCTTGAAGGGAGGCCAAAAGAAACAAATGGGCCTGATCCTCCTCTTTCCCTTTCTCTATCCTACCTGCTACACAGACATTGTGCCTCGAGCCAGGGCAGCCCTACCTGTTCCACCAAAGCAACAAGCACGGGGAAATGCCAAGAGAATTTCACAAGCAATGAACTAGATAGAGTTAAGCCTCCAAAACCATGCCAGCTGCCCTCTGCCTCCAGTCTTCCTGCTATGTGAGCAAATGAAATCCCCATTTGTGCAAGCTACTCTTAGGTCAGGTTTTCTGTGACTTCTAGCCAAACATATTCCTAACTGATGTACTCTGCCTGTTTTTTTGGAGGTGGGGGCAGTTTGAGGGATTCCCAAAAGGTGTGTTCCAGTTTTCTATTGCTGTATAATAAACAACCTCAGAGCATAGTGACTTAAAGGAACAATAACCATTTATGTTACTCACACACCTGTAATTTGGACAGGGTTCAGTGGAGATAGTTTTTCTGCTCCAAGGGTGTCAGCTGGAGAAGCTCAATAGGGAACAGAAGGATACACTTTCAAGATGGTTTACTCATATCATTAACTAGCTGATTTTGGCTATTGGATGGAGGAAATCAGGGTCTGGAGCCAGAGGCCTCCATTTCCCTCCATGTGGGCCTCTATGTAGCTGCTGGGCTTCCTCACAATATGGAAGCTGGGTTTCAATAGAGAACGTAGCAAGAGAACAATGAAGGTTCATGGCATGTTTATAATCTCCTCAGATGTTACAAAGCATCACATCTACCATACTCCATCAGTCAAGTCTATGGTAAACACTCACCCAAGTTTAAGGGGAGTATCATTGCCATCTCTTGATAGGGGTGTGGCAAGGCCCTAGAATATACAGGATGAAAAATATTATATGGGATGCAGACATCTTTGGAAAATATAATCTGCTAGAAGGAATTTTATAAGAATTCATATATAAGCTACATGAATAAAGGTACACTTCATTCATTTATTTATTGTCGCACTCTAGAGATTATGTGTGACACTTATAGAAAAGAAGAGCTCATCAAAATTAGAGTTTTGATTTATTGCAATAATTCTGCCAAATTTTTTCAAATAGAAGTCATAATGGACTTACGGGTAACATGCCTTCTCTTTGTGGTATTAACCAAATATCCCAAGATTTGTCTTGATGATCAAATGCATTTTGGAGAGTCACAGTTAATCCCATTCATTTAAATGTATCCTTTTTGGGGTATAGTTGTAGAGGACCTGGTATGTTTCGCCTGTCCCTGACTAAGTAAGAAAACTCCACTGTATGGGCAAGAATTGAGTAAGAGTGTGCGTGTCTGTGTGTGTGTATGTGTGTGTGTGTGCTGGGGGCCCTTTGATGGATTGGAAGGTTGGAATATAGCACAGAGCCACCTCACAACCTCACAAGAACACAAACATAATATCCCTCAGTCCTAGAAAGAGCTGCAAATACCATGAAATAGCTCTCTGTACACAGAATTCCCTTGTGTTGTTTGTGCAGTCATGTCAGAAAACATAAAAGGATGCTATGCTAATGAGTAGTCAGTCTGTTCTCAGACCCAACCCTTACTCTTGCTTTGCTCTGCTGTAGCACATAGAACTACATTTCTGAGGCTACCTGGCCAGTTGGGGGTCCTACTAGAAGACTAGAGTGTGAGAGAAAAGGAGGAACTAGGGTCTTCTCCTATGTCTTTCCATTCCTCTGCTGTCCTTGGCCATGTCTGTGTCTCCCTGCACGGTAGGCGGCTTTGGCAATGGTGGAGAACCCACCCTCCTAGTATTCATGCCCTGTAACTCCTTCTCCTTGAATGTGAACTGGACTTATTGCAATGAATAGAACATGGCAAGGGTAATGGGATGTCACTTCTAAGCTTAGGTGAAAAGGAGATTGTGACTTCTGCATTGCTCCCACGTTCTCTTGCCTTCTCACCTGTTTGCTCTGATGAAGCCAACTGCCATGTTGTGAGCTACCTGATGTGGCAAGAAATTGAGGAAGATCTCTGGCCAACCACCAGGGATGAGCTAAGTCCTGTCAACCATTGCTTGAGTGAGCAGCCCCACCCCTAGTCGGGCCTTCAGATGATTGCAGCCCTGCCTGACCAATACATTGATTACAGACTTGAGCAACACAGAGACAGGGGACCCAGCTAAGCCATGCCTGGATTCCTAACCCACAGAAACCGTGAGAAAGTATAGGATGTTGTTTTAAGCCACAGGGCTTGGGGTGATGTGTTACACTGTCGAAGATAACGAATACACAGAGGCTCCAGTTCCTTCCAGAAGCTCCTTGCTCTGCTATCAGTAGATAGGGTGGGGCTGGGCTCTGGTAGCTTTATCCACTGTCACTCAGCTGTGGGTGGGAAGTGGCTGTCTGCTGTTGCTAAGTGCCTCACTGTCCCATGTTTGGGTTTTCCGATCCCTTATTACCTGTATATCTTATTCCTATATGAACTTCCTGCCTCTAGTAGTTTTTGTTTTTCTACATGAATCCTGTCTGAATAGATTACAGCTCACAAATTTGGTAAAATGCCTCTCATTTGTGTCCATAAAGTTTTCCTTCTTTCCATAAAAGTCAGAGCTCCACAGGTACAGGGCCAGAGCTGGTAGTGCAGTATGAGTGAATACTATGATGTCCAGCACTAGAAGCATGGAAGGAATAGCAGAGAAATAAGGTCTTTCACATCTAACTTTGTGTTTGTAATTTTGTCATCTTTATTTTTTTAGGCACCAACCTAATTTAATAGCAAATAAGTAATCGAGACACATGTTATTACCCAAATACTGAAGGTGATAGGAGTTTTCACCTTTATCATGTTGACACACATGTATTTTTGAAAAGTTCTGTGTTTTAAGATATTTGTTTTCAAAATAGTTGCAAAGCATGTTCTTTACACTAATCTAAAATGACCTACATAGGCTGGGCGTGGTGGCTCATGACTGTAATCCCAGCACTTTGGGAGGCTGAGGTGTGCGGATCACCTGAGGTCAAGAGTTTGAGACCAGCCTGACCAACAAGGTGAAATATCGTCTCCATTAAGAATCCAAAAATTTGCTGGATGTGGTGGTGCACACCTGTAGTCCCAGTTACTCGGGAGGCTGAGGCACGAGAATCACTTGAACACGGGAGATGGAGGTTGTAGGGAGCCAAGATCACACCACTGCAGTCCAGTCTGGACAACAGAGAGAAACTCTGTCTCAAAAACAATAATAAATAAATAAAATAACCTGTATAATCTAAAATAATCTATATCAAGAAAAGTTTAAAAATACAATTAAATTCAAACAATTAAATATGAAAGACAAGCTATCAAATAAATAATGCATGTTTACAGAAATTTCAGGGAACTGTCACTTAGCTTTGTAAGATTAATAGATAAAAGGATTAAAATCATCTAATGATAAATTATTTCTATAACATGAATAGCATCCATTACAAAAGTTTTAGTAATAGTATAGTTTCACAAATACAAATTGCTCTTAAATTGCATATACAAATAATTCTATGACCAATATTTTTTAAAAATGAGTAAATTGTCTGCCATATATCTATCACTCATAATCCTATAACTTTTTTCTTTTTATGGTAGAGTCTCACTATATTGCCTGGGCTGGACTCCCCATGTCACCTAGGCTGGTATGGAACTCCTGAGCTCAAGCCGTCCTCCTGCCTCAGCCTCCCAAAGTGCTGGGATTATAGGTATGAGCCACCATGCCCAGCCCATAATCCTGTAATTTTAGCAACATTTGACACCAGCTTAAAGAAGGCACATAAATTTATTTAACCTTCACTTTCATCAATCTGTGCCTGCCCCCGAGTTCAGACACATTGGATACCAAAACTGTTAAAGGCCTTAAAAAATCCAGTTAAAATAACTTTAAAACAACAAAGGTTCCTGTTGATTTTGAATTATCACAGGAGAAACTTGGAAACCTTTGTAGTTTTCTTTTAAACTTTCAAATTTTATGATCTATGATTCCATTGCTTAGAAATTATTTCTACTCCACTCAATCAACTTTTAAAATGAAATAAAAATGATAACCTTCTAACTTTAATTACCTTAATTCATAGAAAACCATAAGGAGGCAAGGAGGTGAACAGCTCTTTGGTCATTAGTTTTAAGAAGAAATATCCTGCCTAAAACAGGCTTTTATCAGAGCAAACACAGAAGCACAACAAATTGTATTTAGAAAGTGGCATTGCCTGAAGAATCAGAAATATTCCCCTTCTATGCTGAGCAGAGGCCTCTCTGAGTACAGTGGCTTCTGCTAACCCTGAAGGATTGCATCCTTCCATCCATTCATTATAGATTCTTACATCCTAAGAGCCAGGAGGGATCTTAAAGATTATTAATTTGCTTTCCATAGTTGGCAGCCAAACAAATTGAGGTGCTCAGTGATCAAGTGAAGTCCCTAAATCCCATAGCTTGTCTGTTGCAGAGCCAGGCTAGACCTCAGACCACCTGGCTCCCAGTTTAATGAAAGAACAAATTGCATAACCTGGCAAATACGGTTAACATGTAAGATCAACTCAATGGCTTTATCTTCCCTTAGAGTCATATTCAAGACTGCATGAAGGAGAGTCTCAATTGTCAACTTTTTGGTGGTAGAACCTGTCTTACCTGAATAATAAACGTTCTGTCATGAAGAGCAATAGTTACGGGAGTGATGAAATGGTCACAGGTGACTCATTAGGTTGCAACAAAGATGAATAATATTATCATATTCTCTGTGTGTCCAAACTATTCCCAAGCTAGGAGCCAGATTTTAGTCTCTTTCCTTGATGCAATTTTTTTTTTTTTTTTTTGAGATGGAGTCTCGCTCTGTTGCCCAGGCTGGAGTGCAGTGGCAATCTCGGCTCACTGCAAGCTCTGCCTCCCAGGTTCACGCCATTCTCCTGCCTCAGACTCCTGAGTAGCTGGGACTACAGGCGTGTGCCACCACACCCGGCTCATTTTTGTATTTTCAGTAGAGACGGGGTTTCACAGTGCTGGTCAGGCTGGTCTCGAACTCCTGATCTCGTGATCCGCAGGCCTCGGTCCCCCAAAGTGCTGGGATTACAGGTGTGAGCCACCATACCCGGCCTCCTTGATGCACTTTACTGTCCTTTTAATTAGCCTTATGTATTCCCTACCTATAAATGGAATAAACATTTTTTTTTTCACAGCAGCTACAAAAAGTAATGCAGTATCTTATTTTGATACCATGTCTTACTTCCTTTGGCTCTTTGGAAAGAGCCAAAAAGGCTTAGTTAGCTAAGTTTATGTTCTGAAGAAGCATGGAAAAGCAGGTTAAAGTTCTATAGGTACCCAATACTAGACTCTGTACACAAAAATAGAAATAAAATCTGTATTCTCTCAAGCTACCATAGAATTTCCCTATTCAGTTCTACAACTCAATATACCTGCTGACTAAACACTTCAAGGACAGAAGATTGTGCTAAGGCTGTGTTTTCAATATAAAAAATGCTCATTTGAATTAAAAGTACTGGATGGATCACATGATATTTAAGAATTTAAGGAGGATGGAAAATTATGCCCATGTCGCATAGATGGGCTTATGTGGTACTCAGAGATTCAGAATTTTTTCCATTTCCTCATATCTGTTAATTTAATTTGATTTTTCTTGCTTACCCTTGCAGCCAGCATGTAAAATGAAGGAAACGATAAAACCAAGAAAAGAAGAAACTTAGCAAAGCAATAATTTAAGGTAAAAAGTCCAGCTTAAAAACGTAGGTAGTACATGTATACTTAGGTATACATTTATTTTATCAGGAAACTTTATCTTAAAGAATAAATAACCCTTTTTGCATTGTCTCTAAACTGGAAAGTATTTCACCATATTTGGTTCAAAAACAACCTCAATACACTATAACTTTGTGCTAAGGCCAATGAAAAAGTTGTTAAGATACAAGAAAATGCTGCTTTTATCAGACTTAGCTGCAGAGTGTGAAGAGGTGGGGAATGGGTAAAAATTAGAGAAAAGTAACAGCTACAAAGTACCTGGGAAAGGCATTTTAATCCAATCCAAACTAAGCCTCTTTCCCTCTGGTCAATACCTGGCATTCTTTGGGGCTGACCTTAGCACCGTATCACTTCCTGGCTGTTGGAGTGGATTCAAGTTCTTTCTCCTTTTTTTTTTTTTTTCCAAATTGTCTTCTTGTTTGTCTCTTCCACTAGAGATTGAGTTCAATACATCTTTGCAACTGCAGTGCTGACCACTATGCTTGGCATACAGTAGCACACAAAGAAAACTTGGTAAGTAGATAGATGGATGGATGAACCAATGAAAAAAGTGAATGAATGGGCATTTATCTTCCAGTGGTTTTACATCCTTGTTGATATGGTTTGGCCCTGTGCCTCTACCCAAATCTTATCTTGAATTGTACTCCCATAATTCCCACATGTTGTGGGAGGGACCTGGTGGGAGACAGTTTGAATCATGGGGGCAGTTTCCCACATACTGTTCTCAAGGTAGTGAATAAGTCTCACGAGATCTGATGGTTTTATCAGGGGTTTCCACTTTTGTGTCTTCCTCACTTTCTCTTGCCACCACCATGTAAGAAGTGCCTTTCACCTCCTGCCATGATTCTGAGGCCTTCCCAGCCATGTGGAACTGTAAGTCCAGTTAAACCTGTTTTTCTTCCAAGTCTGTTTATGGCTTTATCAGCAGCATGAAAATGGACTAATACACTTGTCACCTGCCCTACGCTCTTTGGGGCTTTTCAGCCTTAAACTGGATATAAGCCAGTTTCACCTGTGAGATAGACCTAAGCCACTGGGGCCTCTCTCCCCAGGAGGGTGCTCAATATATGCATGTTTGTTAAGTGACAATGCTAAAGAGAGATTCTCTGATCTCCAAATAACATGTACGAAGTCAAGATTATTAACATTTCTTTACAGGAAAGAAGGAAAACAATGTTTGGAATGAATGAGCTCAGTGCTTTAACTATATGTTTACAATCCATACAGATGCACTTCCTCTTTGGTGTCTTTCCCCAGTGCACAGTGACCTGCCCCCTCCACTAGATCTTTTTTTTTTTTTTTATGCCCATGAATTGGGAATAAAGTGCCAGCAAATTTGATTTTATTGTTCCACATGAATGCTAGTCAATTTTCCCAGTGGGAATACTAAAGATGATAATTGCATGTTGTCTCATCTTGTCTGTATAGGTCTCCTCTAGTGGTAAGCCACTGAAAGCATGAAAGGATAGGAACAAGAGCAAATGAAATGTAATGTGGTGCATTCTTTGAACTAATAGGGACCTGCTGTTTGAAGGGTATCACTGATTTGTAGATAGATAGTGTTAGGGAAAGCTCAAACTGTTTTCCCTCTGCTTGAACACCCACACAATAGAAGTCAACATAGAAGACGTCTGTGACCCCAAAGTATGTATTTCTCCCCCTTCCAACAGTTCAAGAAAACAGTTCAGCAGCAGACACCAACAAGGTATCTTCCAATTCAATTCTGACACTATCTATCTAGAAATAGCATCAGGTCACACAGGTTGGGGCCTCAGTTCCAAAACTTCCCCACTCTTCAGCCATTAGTTGCAAGTCCAGGCCTCCAACTGACTTTGAGCTGGCGTGCCCAAGTCCCCCTCTTTGGGTTTGATTAATTTGCTGGAGCAGCTCGCAGAACGCAGGGAAACATTTACATTTTCCAGCTTATTATAAAGGATATAACAGAGGATACAGATGAAGAGATGCATAGGGAAAGGCATATGGGAAGGAGTATGGAGCTTCCACCTGGGTGTCCTGGCCTCCAGGAATCTCCATATGTTCAGCTATCTGGAAGCTCCCAAACCCTGTCCTCATGGGCCTTTGCTGTGGACTTCATTGGCTAGGCATTCATTGGATTGACAACCATGGAGAAATGTGATTGGACAAAAAAGGTATGAGTAAAACTCAGCGAGGCCTGTCTGTTCAGATTCTTCTTGGCCTCTCTGCAGCATTCCTTTCTACAGGGTATGGGGTAGGACCACCTCTGGAATGAGGGTCTTAAGAACCACAGTCAGATTAGAGTCCTTCCTTGGGCAAGTAAAAGGAGGGCTGGAGAAGTTCAAAAAGAGATTCTGTGGATTGTAACAAGGGCGATGGGAGTTATGCATCAGGAACTGTGGACAAAAACCTGTATATGTAAATATACATACATATATCTAAAATAATATCACAGGTAGACATAGACTTTTTTTTTTTTCCTTTTAGGCAGGCTTCACTCACGGAATATAGGGAGTGACTGTCAATGGAAGGTATGGTAATAAATGGTCAGGCTCCATAGTTAGGGCACTTGATGGATTACTGGGGCTGTTGGATGTTGTAGGTGTCACTCTGCTCCTGTGGAATGCAGGCTACAGAGCTGGTCCTTGATGGGTAATTACTAGGCAATGAGAAACAGTCTTGAACAGCACAGGGACATAAAAAATCTTGTCTGAGACACCGTCGCTTCGTGGTTTATTTCACATCACTTGTCTTTTGGGAGGAAACAATCATACTCTATTATTGATGACTTGTACTGTTGCATGGAGAAAAGGTGTGGATAATGAATATAATAGGTGACCCTAAAGCAATTGCTTTTTGTTATTAGGACGTTGTTGAAGACAGAGACCGCTTTATCATAATTACTTGCCCACATATCCCTTCAACACTCACTCTTCACACCCTTCTTCTCTAATTTCCTCCGGGAACGAGGTGGGTAGGTAATGAAGAGAATAGATGTAAAGGCGAAACAAGTATGTTTACATAGCAGGATTATCAAGAAATTGGGGTTCTGGCCCTGTGTCCTTGAAAGACAGAAAGCCCATTTGCATTTTCCAAGTTTTATACCCTCAGAGGGGTAAAAACTGATGAGTAATGCCTCCCTCCCTCTGTGCTGTACTCTCAGAATAATACCACGTGCTTATACCATTCCTCAAAGCTCCTTGAACAGTGGCCAAGGTGCTCAGACAGACTTATCTCCATCACTTATCAAATGTGGTTAGAGAGACAAGACATAGATTGTACCTATCACAGTAATAACAAAGCATTTGAGATTGTATCTGTAAAGCCCAGTGACACGCACAGTCTATTTGTATGCCAATAGAGATTCCTTAGACTGGCCTCAGGTACAGAAGGGGCCACGTTCAGGGTAATTCCTTGTTTTTCTTTGGCTCTTGCCCCATCTGCTAATACAGAAAACCAATTCTCTACACAATCATTACCTCTCCAACACATGTCTGGGCGTCTTCAGGGGATGAGTCTCTGCATAGGATTGAATCTACTGGTATCTCTGCAGCTTCAACCAGGGACACTGCAGCTGGTGCTGGGGCTGCAGCTTCTTGCTTGTCTGGATAAAGCCACACCTGCCAAATACCATGACCCCCATCTCTGTGAACCTCAGGCATCTTCTCCCTCACTGCCTTCGTCTCCTGATGGGCCCTGCTGCTGCTTCTGCCACCTCGTGCAGGACGTTGCTACAGATGTGCCAGTGCTGCTTGGAGGTCTGTGCTGAATCTGGGTGCAGTCTTTCTCTCTGTTAGGTAACATTATAACAGAAAAAAGAACACAATTGGCTTGTGTCCTAGGACCACACTGAATTTTAATATGTAATTTTAGGGTATAGCCCAATTTCTCCCTATAATACGGCTATGGGGACATGGAGATGGGCTCCAGGACAAATCATTATGTGTGACAGGCATCATTTTCAGGACAAAATCTTTGTCATTTTTAGGCCAAAATGATGCTTATCACTTAGATTGATTTATCATGGAGCCCGCCTTCATGTTCCCATAGCTGTATTAGCATCCCTCTTCTCTAACTATAAGGTTCTAGAAGTGGCTAAATGTGTCTTTTCCCCTAGGATGAATTGGTTCTCTGATGGGACATTAGTCCTTCAGCAGAGATGAGGAACCTCTGCTGGGCTCATCTCCTCCTTCACCAGATGCACCAGCAGAGGCCTGTCTGGAACTCATGTTGGGATCACTGGCAAAGGCTACTGGGAGGCTCGCAAGTAGGTTGGGTTGTGAAGGAATGTTTTATGGAAGAGAAAGTCAAGGCCCCTGCACACTTCCTGCCCTCACAGAGTGTACATGCTGGTGGGAAAGAAAGAGGCCACACGTAAGAAAGCATAAGGAGATCTGAGAGGGACAATTCTAAATGCCATAAAAAGGAGAACTGATCAGAATTCCAAAAGGTACCATCCTGGATGCCATAATCCCAAATGCTGAAATCCTAAAAGATCAAAATTCCCAAAATATAATTCTGGAAAAAAATAATAAACTCTTTAAAAGATATTTATTTACACTTTTAAAAGGGGTTTTATTTGAAAAACATATAAACACACAGGACAGGACACCTCATAGGCCACTTTACACAATAAAATAGGCAATAACAACATATATGTTTTTGCAAGCATAAATACTCAGGTATATGAATGGCAGTCACTTGGGTATAACAGTTATGAGCAGATAAACCATATTCATAAAGAAATAGATAAAAAAGAGGTGTATAAATCCATGCCACTGTGGCTGGCAATTGTGTGCCTCCACTTCAGTCATCTGAAATACCGTGAAGAACAACCTTTGTCTTTTGAGAAGATTAATAAAAAACTGATTACCACTGCATGTGCAGTTGCCAAAAGAACTGAGATTTTGAGAAATTTTATCTTTCCTAAAGAAAATGTATACAATAACAACTTCTCTTCATTTACTGAGGAAGTTTCAACGTTTTCACATACGTGCACAATGCTTATCCACAAAGTCAAGATTCTGATAGTGCACTCTTGTGGGCTCACATTTGCAAAAAAAAAAAAAAAAAAAAAAAAGAAAAGAAAGAAAAGAAAAAATGTGTAAAAGAAATTAGAATTCTCTAGAAGATTTCACAATTTATACCTCCGGTATTGGAAGTGACATAAAGATGAAGTACATAGCATAGTGAATTGTAAAACATAATGCTGACAATTTGAAATAGTAAAAAATGAAGAACCAAAGAAAAAACTAAAAAAAGAAAAGAAAAAAAATACCTAAAAGGAAAATTCAACATATGAAAAGTGTGTTGCAGGGCTAGATTATGGGCAATTGCACAGAGATAGTCCATAAGAGCTGGCCTAACATGATGTCACTATCCTGTGGTTAGGATTTTGGGGATTTTAAACTTTAGAGATTTTGATCTTTCAGCATTTTGACATTCTGGACTACAGTGTTCAGGAATGTGTGTTTTGGGATTATGATCCAAACTTCCACAAGAAGATAGAGGGTTGACCTGGCCTAGTACAGGGATCAAGAAGGATCATCCTGAGGGAGAGCCATTTGAGACCTGAAGGATGAAGAGGGGTTAGCAAGACAGAAGCAGGTAGAGAAGGAAACTCTTGGTACATGGGAAGTCTGTGTGGAGGCTGAGAGGTGAAATGTGCTGAGTGTAGAACTATGGAAAGTGTTTGGTATTGCTGAAGAATAGGGAGCAAGGCAGGCAGCTGGAAAAAGCAGACAGGTACAGGTTAAGGAAGTTTTCTCTTGAGGGCAATGGGAAGCCTCTGAGGTTTTTAAAGCAAGGGAGGAAAGTGATCTAATTTGTGTGTATGAAGGGCAGATGAATTAGAGAAGAGGTGGACAGAAGGCAGGAAGAGAGACAGAACATTTAGGAGGCTGTTGCTATTGTCCTGGCAAGACATGATGATGCAGTAAGGATGTTAGGAGAAGTAGATACATGCAAGATATATTGAGGAGGTAGAGATAGAGGCCTGGTCATTGATTGGATTAAAGCATGAGGGAGAAGGAGGGGTTGAGGAGAAGCCCCAGCTTTTGGAAATGACAAATAAATGGGTGGTGATGCTATTACTGAAATGGGGATCACAGGAAATGGAGTCTGGAGAGTTATGTTTTTTGATGTATTGGGTTGAAGTGTATTGAGATTGAGCTACCTTTGAGGCATCCAAGTAGACATGTTGACTGAGAAGTACAATTTCATAGTAGTCAGAGTTCATTTTTGCCATGTCGATATCTGATATATAATCTATCATAGGAGAGTTCATTTTTGCAGTCTTGACCTCTGATGGATATCTATATCTATATCTATATCTATATCTATATCTATATCTATATCTCTATCTCTATCGATCTATCTGCATACTTAGCTTCCTGGGAGCTGAATATCCATTCCTAGGCTGTCCATTTTGGTTCATGGGTCCCAGCACAAGGACTGTAATTGTAAACATTGGAAAAGATGAGATTTGCCAGGAAACAGGTGAAGGGTAGGAGAAATCCTGAGGTGCATCAGATATGAAGGTGGTAGAACAGGAGTTTCAGAGGCAGGGAGGTGTCAGAGAGGAAGGAAGGGTTCCAGGAGAAGGTAGCACAATGGAGCAAAGGAAGGTGAACGTTCCATGAAGGAGAAAGTGTTCTGCAGTGGTCAATACTGCTGAGAGTTCCATCCAGGAAACTAAGGTTGGAGGCAGTCTATGGAAGGTACAAATGTTACGAAGGTGAGGAGAACTTTCATGTTATTCAGTATGCAATGAGAAGCCCACAAGAATTGGGAACTGGAAATTTATGTGCTTAAAGGACTGTGTGTCCGGTGGTTTAGAATGGGGTCCCTGGCCCCCGGTCTGTGGCCTGTTAGGAACCGAGTGGCACGGTAGGAGATGAGTGGCTGGCTGGCTTCATCGGTATTTACAGCTGCTCCCTATCACTGGCATTACTGCCTGAGCTCCACCTCCTGTCAGATCAGTGGCAGCATCAGATTCTCATAGGAGCATGAACCTTATTGTAAACTGCGCATGGGAGGGATCCAGGCTGTGCTTTCCTTATGAGAATCCAACTGATGCCTGATGACCTGAAGTGGAACAGTTTCATCCCTAAACTATTCTCCTCCACCAGTTCCTGGTGCCAAAAAGGTTGGGGACCACTGGTTTAGAAGCCAGGGGGAAGAAAACAAAGAGCTTATTTAAGAGAGTTGTCCATACTCAAGGACAAAAGCACCTAAGGAGGACGGCTGTGCTGGTGTGAGAGATCGTTGGAGGAAACCAGAATCATTCTTGTTGGATCATGGAAGTCAGAGAAAGAGAAGAATCCAAGAGAAGACTCTCTTGGGTCCAGTATTTAGCAGAGTGACATCTGTATCACAAATGTCATGGCTAGCAAAGGTTGCCAGCCTTTGGGAAAATTTGATAGATTTGGTTTTAGGTCACTGAGTTGTAGGCAATAGCGTCACATGGTGACGGTCTCTGTTGTTGTTGTGTTTTGTAGGTGGATGAAAATGGTGTCTTCCACAGGCTCTTAGGATGAAAATGGCGTCTGCCACAGGCTCTTTACTTAGTCATTTGTTGCATTTCTGGACATAAAGTAGTACAATTTCATAGTAGTCAGAGTTCATTTTTGCAACGTTGACACCTGATTTTACAATTTCTGGAAACACTGAAATTAGGAGAGCTAAGGTGTTTCAATTTCCTTTTATGGTTCTTTTCTCCTTACTCCTACAATCTTAAAATACAGTATGAGCTTGCTCTTTCCACATCAAAGCAGTTTCAAAGATTTAATTTTCAGATTATGTGGGTAGGATTTACCTTTCTAACCCTTGGCCACTCTTCTCATGTTTCTCTCTGATTGCCTCCTCACACTGCTCCTTTGCTCCCCTTCCTTCCCATCTCTCTCCCTCAATTTCCTTCCCACTTAGGTCACTCCCCAGGAAATCTCAAGTGCAGTTATTTCTCAGACAACCAGATGTTAGAATGAGGAAATGTGGCCTCACTAATCCACTTGGACCTGGAAAGCAGAAACTACATAGTCTTGATGGAGCATTTCAAATGTATCTCTATTTCTCCCTTATATCTCCTAATTTTTTAAAAACAAAAATCTGTCCCCTTCTAGGATTTAAATATCATAAACATTTTCCTCTCAGTGCTCTGACAGTTTTTCTTCATGGGATAGCAAGCACATCCTCCAAAGCATTTAATACTGGGTGCCCAGTCCCTAGTTGTTAAATGAATAAATGAATGAATGAATGATGCAGGCAGGCAGAACAGTCTCTCTACTTTTTTTCATTCTCTCCATATTGCTTTCAACTTTTCTAGATTATTTTTTCCCAGGGGGTGTGTTTTTCCATCAGCACTGCAGAAAGACTTGGAAATAGTCACCAGGTACTGTAAAATGTCTTCCACATTGAGGCTGCTTAGAGTTTAATTAACAACCTAAACTGTTGTTACAGAAGACTGTTAAAATTAGGAGAGCAAGTGGTTTGCCAAGTTATAGGCAGCCCTAGATACATAGCCAATATTAAAAAGAAATCAAATGTAAAATGTAAATCTATATACATATATGGTATGCTGTATATGCCTTTTCTGTACTGATTTCTTTAGATTTATTACTCGGCAGAGTATGTGTGGTGCTTTTGAGCATTATTATTGATAAACGCCATCTAGTGGTATAGAATAGCAGATGCTCTGTAGATCAGTTCAACTAACATGTCATTATTATTGTTATTTTGTAAAAGTAGAACCAAAAGCACTCGTTAAAGGATCCTGTTTGTCCCAAGTAGAAATAAAATTTGGAAGATTAAGATATAAACTTTAAATCTGCTATGGAAGAAAACAGAAAAATCAATACAGTACTTTCTCTCAGTGCAATCCATCCACCCACTCCCTACTCATTCATCAGATATCGAGCAAGACCTTGCCAGGTTCTGTGTGAGCTGCTGGATATAAAGTTCCAGTCTCCTCTTTGAAGGACAGCAGCAAGTGGCAAACACTGATGATCTACTGTGTCTTTAGCTGTTTTCCTTCCTCCCTCTCTTCTTCCCTCCCTCTCCTTCTCTCCCTCTCCTTTCCTCCTCTTCTTCTCCTTCCTTTCCTCTTTTCTTTTTCCTTCCCTCCCTTCTGCCCTCCCTCCCTTTCTCCCTTGCCCCCTCTCTTTCTGTCTTCCCTCCTTCCCTCCCTCCCTTCTTCCCTCCCTCCCTTCTCTCTCTCTCTCTCTTTTACCCTTCCCTTCCCTTCTCTTCTCTTCTTTCTCTTTCCAAAGTGAGGCAAGAGGCATAAGATACCTCTCATAGTGATAAAGTTGGTACAAGTTGTTAACCTGTGGGTCTGAGAGTAGAGAAAGTGAAACAGATAATAAGGGGTATAAAATGTAAAATAGCTATGGCCAAGAGTTTGAATCATCAGAAAAGAAACCCACCTGTCTTAGAAGATTCTTGGAGATACATTAGATTGGGTACATTACAGCAAAGACAAACATACAGGATTTTAAATTTCTGAAACATACAATTAAGAACTCAAGAAACTTTTTCCTTCTGAAGGATATTTGTCAGTGATCCTTAACCACGCCATCCACGATTGGCTACTCCAGATCTCCGTGTCACACATCTATACAACATTAAATTCAAATTGGCATTTTAAATGTGTTGTCTTTGCAGTAATCTGAAAATTGCTTCCTGTGTGAAACTCCCAGCTATTGCTTCCTGTGTGAAACTCCCTGCTGCAGTGTGTCAAGAAAACAAAACTTCCGTTTTGCTAAATTCAAAGGTAAATAGCCAGAAGTACCAGGCAAGGTCAGCCAAGAGAAGTTCGAAACCTTGGAACAGGGTAGACAGTTGGTATGTCTTTGAACTCCAGCTGTCTTTACACTTAGAGAAAAATAGGTAAGAGTGATGTTGGAATTATTTCAGAGTGGATGTGCTGAATCAAAATTGTAAAAAGAATTAATCCCTTGAGTTTATTTCTTTGGGAACCCCTAGAACACGATGCAATTCACAGAAGAAAGAAGAGTTTTGAGGGATAGAAAGTGAGGCTTGGGCAACAAGGGGAGGGAAAATCTTGGCCTGCGAGAAGGCAAAAGTGATAAGTTCACACTAGCCTTTAGGCAAATACAATTTTGTAATTCACCATTGATTTTTTTTTTAAATTTCAGCAAAATGTACAGCTTTAATATAGAATTATTTTCAGTAAGATGTCCTGAGGCCAAAATGATGCACTGATATCTTCACACGTGCTGCAATTCCACCGTCTCTGCACCAAGGTTCAGGCTGTTTGCCTAAAAAGGCAAGAAACAAGAGGGCTGCTGCTAGGAAGACCAGCAAGGAAGGACACACACATTAAAATCTAATACTATTTCTGGAATATTTCATTTGGTGAAGAAGGTTCAGAATCATTCCTGAGAGGTGTCTCTTGAAGATCTCTCGAGGTTGACTGTGAGGTGGATACCTTGTGGGTTTTGCTGTCGCCTGTATGTATCACCATTGTTCTGCACAGCAAAGGGGCTCACTCAGGACCTGCTGAAGGCAGGAACGTTCCAATGAAGGCCAACCTCATGTGACGTGGAGTTCTGGGAAAGTCAGAAACTCCCACGGACCTTCATAAACGCACACAAACATTTACTCCACACAATCAATTACAGGCATTAAAAAAAAAATACTGCCAACCTTGGTAGTGGGACTTAGGATATTTCAGTTTTAGTTTGCAAAGCACAAGAAGTGGGATGGGAAGGTGAGAGGGTGAGAATTGTGGCTAACATCGTCATCGAAGAGTGTCTGGTCAGACTTTCATGTATGATCATTATGTATTGGATATTAAGGAGTGGGTTCCTCTTCATCTATTAGACAATGGACATTTGCAGCTGTAGCAGCAAGACCCACCTCAATGACCACTCACTGATCCAGGATCTGCTCTGGGCTGCAGTCGATTTGTGTTTTTGGGATCAAAATGCTGGAGGAGATGTGGTTCTTCTCCTCAAGGCCCTTACAGACAATGAAACATGCAATAAGGTGAAATGCGAGTATTTCCTCCCTAGGCACTCCCAGGAAAAGTTCCTTCACGGGTGCTGCTCCTGTAGGGTTTTGTTGAGTACACAGGAGATAATGCTGATATCTCTTGTAGAGTATCTACAATGAATGAAGATACACCTGTCAGATGGTGAGCTCTTGAAGAGCCGAGCCTTATGTCCTGTGCATTTTATATTCCCAGCACCTAGCATGGTCTGGAACATCAGAGGGTCTCCACAAATGTTTGTTAAATGAATACAGGACAACCTTGTAAATGCTGATAATGGGGTGACAGTTGGGAAACTCATCAAAACCTGGAGTGCTCAGGAATTGTATTATGTCACAGGATTGCTTTTTGACCCGTTTAGTGATACCTAATCCCACAGATTATACCTATAATTTAAAGAGATACAAAAGATTGTATAATGTGTACATGCTTCAGATCACAGAGAAATATAGTGTGGGAGGGACCGCCTGTATTTAACTTTTAACAGGGCTGTGTTCTAGGAAGTGTTTGTGATAGGGAAGTAGAGACAACATTCTCTCTTCAGGAAGAAGGTCTGACTCTACAAGGGGAGGAACTGAAAGCCCCAATCCAGTCTCAGGGAACCCAGCTGAAAACTCTGACAAAAAAGCCTGCTCAGGAAATCCTACGGTGTCGCTGGAAGGTAAGTTAGAGGCTCCCTCCACCTGCTTTATTATTTCTGCGTATAGATGACTGTTGCTGTCCATTTAGGCAGAGTCAATTCCAGTCTAGCTTAAAAGATTCTTCTGAGACCCTTTAATCTTTCTGCATCTAATTCAAATGTCAAGCAATTTACAATAATAGTTTCAAGTAATGCTTCCTCAAAGGTGAGTCAACATTCCTAAGAAAGTAGAAAAGTTGGGTATAAAAAGTTCAATTCTTCCTCGTCGGAAAAACGATCCAAGACATTTCTACCGTGGGCTGAGCGCTGCCTGGAGGGCAGGGAGGAAGGGGTGAGCGGACCGGGCTGGAATGCGGGTGCCTGGAACTGCTGGTCTCTCCGTTTTTCCCCTGGCTCCTAAAGGTCTCTTAGCAGCATTTCCTGCACGCTGGCACCCCCTGTCCTCCTAAGATTTTACTGCCTGGGTGTTTCTCTGTGCTTCCCCACCCTCCGACCCACCGGGCCCGGGGCGCCCTCCGGGGGCCGGCACACAGCAGGGTCTCGCTTCCTCGCGCTATCTTCTTCAGATGGGATCACTTCGAGATGCGGCCGTTTGGGCGTTCGCGGGGCTTCGGCGATTCTGTGGCGTCCTGGGCTGTGTATGTACCCCCAGCGGCCGAGGCTCACGGATCCGAACGCCCGGCCGCCGCGTCTGTCCGAAGTTGGGCGACAGGAGGGCCGGGTGGGGTCGTGCCTGCGCCAGGGGAAGGCTCAGAACCAGACTCGGGGTTTTTAACTTATTCCTCAGAGGGACGACAGCGAGTACCGGCGAGGACGGCGACGGCTTTCTAGAAGCCTGGGTCCAGGTAGGCTGCCCGGCCCTGGAGCTCGCCCAGCGCCGCTCACGCTGCGCTTCGCAGCCCCCTCCCCAAGAAGGGCGTTGGGGCCCCTCCCGGACGCGCCGCTCCCGCGCGCCGCGGGGCCTGGGAACAGCGCACCGGCAGCCCGGAGCCCGGCGGGCGGTGAGACTGACGGCGCCCGCGCCCAATCGTGGGGCGGGGCCGAGGGGGCCTGCAGGCGG
>NW_016806180.1:276377-283092 GCF_001698545.2 Rhinopithecus bieti
TTCGGGGGCTGACGGCGGCGAGGGGCGCGGGGGTGCGAGGGGCGCGGGGCTGCGAGGGGCGCGGGGCAGGGTCCGGCTTGTAGACGCAGATGCGCCCGCGCTCCCGGGCCCAGCCTGGGAGAGGAGCCGCCGCCGCCTGTTCTCTCCAAGTTATCGATCGTCTGAAAGGTTATTCCCGTGTCGGCGACACAGGCACTGAGGAGGACCTCCTCCAGGTGCCCAGAACTCCGCTCTGACTAACGCTCTCTGGAAAGGCTCGGGGTTGCCCGACGCAGCTCCCGCGGCGCGCCTGGCGGGCTGACGCCGAACTTGCTGCGGGGCTAATTCCCCTTCTAGAAGGGGTGCGCCCCAAGCGCGCGCCCTCACCGGGACGGATCCCTCTTTGTAAGACCGTGAGCCGCTGGCGAGCACCCTTCTCACTCAGCGCGACCTTTCTTCCCACTTTGCCAGCTCCTGGGCCTCTCCTGGTCTTCCCGTGTCAGTGAGGGTAGTTTGCCCACGTCCTAGGAATATCCCCAGGAAAACCTACAGATTAATTTTCAGCCGTGCCGCAAACCCAAGAATCAATTTCGGCTCATCATCTACAAGAGGGAGCCCAGGCTTCTCGGAAAGAGAGAACAACTTGGCATTACTCCTCTGGGAGATATTTGTCATCATTAACCTGCTTCAATTAAATTAATTCAGCCCAAGATGACTCTGGCCTGAGTATTGGAAAAAATCAAGTGCATTGGTCACGGAATTATGCTCAACAAAACACGATTTTAGTCAAAATAAAATTGTAGACATTTTTGATTTGGTTAGATTGAGACTGGGTTTTGACAAGGATGGCTTTTTTCAAAAAACAAGGAAAAAAACCCTCAAAGAATCTTGGTGGTTCTCATGGCTTTGCTCAGTAAGTTCAAAATAGTCGCACAGATTTTTCTTTTCTTTGCCTCTTTTGTCTGCAGTCTCCATTCTAAACGTTAACACTAGATGGCTTTCTTATGACAGACATTTAGTAAACTGCCCATTTGAGTTGCGTTTGTATGCAGCCTAGGTTGTAATTTTTCTAGTGTTACAATTAGTAATTGAAGAAAAAAGATCTCCCAAACTGTTGCTTTTTATTACTTTCCTAGAAAACCTACACATACCAATATCTTTGCGGATATTGAGAGGTGGCCTATTATTTTTGGCATTCCTAAAGTTGAATTTCAAGAGACAACTTGGTTACTGTATTTAGTTACATCATTTAAGAATGTCTGTTTCATGTTTGGACTTATTTAAAGAATTCAGAGTTCTGTTAGTTTTGTCATCCTATTTAGACAATATTTCCACTTAAAAGATGTTTACTGCTTGATTGAATTTCACTGCTTGATTCAGAGTTACAAGAGAGTATTATTCATGAGAAAATGCAATCCTAAGTTTTGGGTATAAATCACATTGATTCCTCGTAAAGGATTCCATTGATCCAGTTTGGGAAGAGATGCAGTTAAAGTATCTACATGATTCATACCAGGGATTGTGTTAGGGACATCTTCTCCCCAGAGGATATTTGATTTTTTCATTTCTAAGCACAAGCCCTTTTATGACAAGCACAATAGCCGGTAGTTTCAGCAGTAACAGCAGCAGCAGGCTCCCAGTTATGTTTTTTAAGCACTTTTATTCTAAAGCAAGATCATGGCAGACTGTCCAAATCTTGCCTAGGTAGGCAAACTTATTTATACGCTGGATAAATATCTTGAAATTATCTTGGTAGCGCTCATTTGTTGTGTGCCTTGCCCAGCTTAAAATAAGACATATTGAATTTGTTCTAAATTAGAGTGTATTCATAAATAGCTGAAGGAAAAAGAAAAAAGAAAAACTACAGAGCAAACATCTGGGAAGTAGGAAATGAAATCAGAAACAGCTTTTATCAGTACCCACATGCTACCTATAGATGGGGTGAAATGAACTTGGATAAGAAGCAGTGTAAGCACTTGGTCCGGAAAATAAAGCAAGAGCTGGATCATAGGTATGGGGGTGGAGCTTCTGGCTTTTAGTATGGGCCACAGATTTTACCCAGTTGCTTTAAGTATATGTTTTTCATTAAATGCTTTTATGTATTTAAATCATGGATTTTCTCGAAGAACTTTAAATGTATGGAATGTAACTTTTAGTCTAATAGGGGAATTATCAGATCATGATTTGGTTTCTATGATGCTTACTGTAGTTAAAGCTGTGTAATATGGATTTGGAAGGTGTTTTTTTTCTTTTTTTTTCTCCCTCCGTTCCCCAAGACTGGGATGGTGTTTTGAAGGGTTGCTTGATACCTGAGCTTAGTAAAACACTTGTCCACCTTGGGGGTCTTTTTACCTGAGGCAAAGGGGAAGTGGGTTATTATTTTGAAATTAGCAGTCAATCTATTTCTTAAAGTAAGGAAATACTAGCTACCCTGAAAAACCAGTTGTTTGGTAATTGAAACTGGTTTAAAAGCACTGTGTTTGGGCATTGAAACTAGTTTAAACGGGATTGTGTTTCCTACATACTTTGCAAAGAACTATGTGTTTATGTGAATACAACCCCTTGCCCCCAACCATAATTGGTAAATAAGTGCAGGGTTATTTTTTGAGACTGAGGAAGGCATTGAGTTTTGAACTTCTGATCAATTTATGGTGGTGATTTAGGATTACAAATCCTTTTAAAGACATGCTGAATTTGAAGAAAATTTAGCCTGGGGTATTAATTGAAAAGCTGTTTTTTTTTTTTTTCTGTATTGAACTTCAACGAAATACAATGTACAGTCCTAGAGAATACTGAACCGTGTTCTAGGTTTTCTGCTTCTGTTAATGTGCCTAATTCACTTGCAGGATGAGAGTAGGAAAAGCTTTAGGCACAGACAGGAACCTTGAGCTTCCTGCCTCTACCACCTGTCACGAATGAATTTGGATGAAAGTATTTTCATGATCCCTTACAGCACCAAAATGTGGGGTTTCTTTAACGTGTAAAACGAATGTATTAGAGTAATGAAAATGCCTGTCTGACTGGGATAGTTTGTATTTTTCATGATTATGTCATTTCTTTGCCTTGACCTATAGTAAGTTTATATGTGAATGCTTTGCATGAGGATCATAGCTACTTGGTTTACCTTGAAATCAATGATTCAGAAATTGCTTTTTCTGTTCCAATTGTGTTTAGCTGTGACGCCTTTTAAAAGAGTGGTAACAATGTGATAGGAATTTAAAAGCCTGCCAACTTTAGACGTAGATTATTTTGATCCTTTCTGAACTTGATTCATAAACTTTGCTTCCAAAGAATAGCAGTTGTAGAAGGGAGCCAGATCTTGACTCACTGTTGAGGTTCTGCTTCTTGAGAGATTTCATATTTAGTGAAACCCGATTCCTTGGTTCATTTTCCCACCCCAGTACTACATAGCCAAGTTGGGTGGTAGGAAGGGAGAAAATATGCAAGTCGAGTCTAGTTGTCATAGCATCTTTGGACCAGAAAGGACCTTAAAGATTGTCTTGTCATGTTGTTCCTATAGCTTTTGTTTTCATCTACCTGTAAAATGAAAACAAACAAACAAACAAACAAACAAAATATTAGGGATTGTCAGATATGTCAGCATTTAATGTTGCTGCATAAGTGTGTTGAAAATTGACAACAGCAGTTACTACTTATTGTCAATGCATTTTGTCAAAATACGTTTGATGTACCAAAAAAAAGAAAAGGTGGGGAAACGGGGAAGAATATGTATGCTGTCAGGCTTAAAGGAGAGTTCTTCCTATCCAGAGAGGAGCTGTGTTAAAACTACCTCGCTCGTGGATTTATAGCTATCCCCACACGGCCACTTTTGTTTTGCATGGGTCAATGAAAACTTCACTAAGGACCAGGGTTTGGAAATCACTGAGTAGCTCAACTAACCCTTCTTTGATATTTGGATCCTTTTATATAATCTCTATATAAGTGGTCTTCCGGTAATACCTGAACATTGCAAGTAACGGGTGGGGGTCTCCACCTTTTAATGGTTTTGAGTACTAGAAAGTTTTTTTGGCCTATAGAGTTGAAACCTAATTCTGCTTGTTTATTCAAATTCTACTGCCTTGGTGGCCTACAGAACAAATCCTTCAGTCTCTGTCAGAGTTGGGCTTCTGGTGTAACGTGACCCGTGAACGTGACCTGTGTAGAGTAGAGCAGGAGTGTCTGTCGTAGGTTGCACGTTGCTTGCACTGATGTAGTCCAAGTTTGCATTCACTTTTCCGGTGGTCAGACTCAATGAGTTTCCTGTTCGCTAAACACCCACGAGCCGTTAATCACATGCTGCCATTGAACCTCGTCTTCCCATCTTGCGCTGATGTCACTGCAAAGTCTAACATTTATTGCGCTGTGGTTTTGCTTTATTTTAGCTGATTCTTTCCATCATGCTTTTTGGAATTTGATCATACTATTTGGCACCTTTACCTGTGCTCCCAAAGAAATGCTGTCTGTACATTATATCAGACTCTTTTATATCTTTTATATCTTTACTTAAGCTGGTGATGAAATTGTTAAACTGGCTGAATAACACGAAGTGTGTCTCTGGAAGCTTCCCTCGAGGCTTATAAGGAGTCACACTCTCGGTTACAATTAACTACTAATGCTCTTAATATCTTATAACTAGCCCGTATATCTCCACCTTTTCACATGGATATCCTGAAAGACTGTGTCAGACCTCCTTTGCTGGTTCTACTGACCGAGTTTTGCTGAGTAATAATGAGTTCACTTTCAGTGTGTCCCTAGTAATGAGGACTCTGTTCTGCATATGATTATGAAAATTTGTTGAATGACTGACTGGATTGAGAAACTAGGATCACACTGTGACCTGTGACCTCTGGAGGCCTTAGGAACTGCAATGCTCGTAGGAAAGATCAGAATCTTGTTGGACTTTCTTCAGCTTATTTTTTGGTTTGGTATTCTCTTGTGTTGAATTGCTTTCAGATAGTAGGGAAGAGCACCACAATCTCTTCTGGTTCTGTTTTAATTGGTTGATACACTTCTCTTCCTATTTTGCTAACAAACATTTAGCCAGAAGGGGTGTCTTTAACTCTGCCCATTAGAATACTCGTATTTTTCACTTCTGCATATTTACTTAATCTGCTGAGAGATATCCTCATTTGGTTGAGTTGCTCAAGAATCAGAACAGTCCAAAGTAGGTTATTTAGTAGTATATTCAATTACTCTTAAGTGGAAATATCTAGGTAAAGAGCCAGTGTTAAAATTTGTTACTGTGGAAAGGGAGAACTCTTGGGTGAATAAAAAATTATGTATGCTGGCTGGGCGTGGTGGCTCACGCCTGTAATACCAGCACTTTGGGAGGCCGAGGTGGGAAGATCACGAGGTCAGGAGATCGAGACCATCCTGGCTAAAACGGTGAAACCCAGTCTCTACTAAAAATACAAAAAATTAGCCGGGTGCGGTGGCGGATGCCTGTGGTACCAGCTACTAGGGAGGCTGAGGCAGGAGAATGGCGTGAACCCAGGAGGCAGAGTTTGCAGTGAGCCGAGATCACGCCACTGCACTCCAGCCTGGGCGATAGAGCGAGACTCCGTCTCAAAATAAATAAATAAATAAATAAAATTATGTATGCTGAGATGAACTATTGTGTGGAGTTTTTAAAAAAGTTCTGATTAATGCTTAAGGCATAATATCCTGTGAAGTCAACCTAACGATTGCTTTCACTGTCTTCTGGAGGTGTTTTTGATAACACATGTGGTTCCTTGTTGAACAGTGGGTATTCACATTGTTCAGGAATAGCTTTGGGATACTGTCCTCTATGTACTGAAGTTTCTAATAAGTAATTTTAGAAATTATAGTTTTGATTCTTTTTGCAGGGCAAATGCTACCTGTTTCAGGTGTTTAAATGATCTACCTGTTTCAGGTGCAAAAAACAGTGGTTTCTTTTGGTAGGTTCTCAAGGTTCTCAAACTTTTTTCAACATGCATCCCATCTATACACAATAGTCTAAGTGTTCATGTATGTATGCATATACTTATATACATATCTGTATACACATTTGTGCGTGTGTATATGTATAATATATGTGTAAACATACTTTACTGTGCTAAGATATTATGGACATTATAAAACAAATGTAAATTTTAAGAAGATTAACATTGAAAATAAATAGATGTAGAAGTATTTTCTCTGCACCTCAAGGGCATTTGTATCTTTGAAATGTGTGGCCCTGTTTGGAGACCACTGTTCTACTATCACCGGTTAGAATTTATAAATGTTGAGAAATGGAATTTCTAGGGAGCCTGTAGGATCTTGTGAGGCAAGCTAAAGACAAACTCCACTCTTAATGGGCCTTCTATTTACTGTGTATTTGTTCTTTTTCCTGAAGACATTTCTGACTTTGGCCTGTTTTCTTCCAGAATTGCTTGTGGGTCTTGGTTTGAGGTTTCATTTGTTGAGGGGTAGGAGGTTAATGTAATGGTGATGCTATTCTGCTTAGAAGATTTCTAGTTGAGGCCGGGCGCGGTGGCTCAAGCCTGTAATCCCAGCACTTTGGGAGGCCGAGACGGGCGGATCACGAGGTCAGGAGATCGAGACCATCCTGGCTAACACGGTGAAACCCCGTCTCTACTAAAAATACAAAAAACTAGCCGGGCGAGGTGGCGGGCGCCTGTAGTCCCAGCTACTCGGGAGGCTGAGGCAGGAGAAGGGCTTAAGCCCGAGAGGGGGAGCTTGTCGTGAGGGGCCTGCTATCCACTGATTGACT
>NW_016806180.1:283489-525957 GCF_001698545.2 Rhinopithecus bieti
AAAAAAAAAAAAAAAAGATTTCTAGTTGAACTCAGCTGTTTTTTTTTTGCTGTTGTTGTTGTTGTTTGTTTGTTTTTTGAGACGGCGTCTCTCTCTGCGCATCTCGCTCTGTCACCAAGGCTGGAGTGCAGTGGCACGATCTCAGCTCACTGCAAGCTCCCCCTCCTGGGTTCATGCCATTCTCCTGCCTCAGCCTCCCAAGTAGCTGGGACTACAGGCGCCTGCCACCATGCCTGGCTAATTTTTTTTTTTGTATTTTTAGTAGAGACAGGGTTTCACCATGTTAGCCAGGATGGTCTCGATCTCCTGACCTTGGTATCCGCCCACCTTGGCCTCCCAAAGTGCTGGGATTACAAGCGTGAGCCACTGTGCCCGGCCTGAACTCAGCTGTTTAAGAAGCATCATACTATCACACTCAGACAAAACCAGTCGCAGGATCAGGGTATGTTAAAAGTGCAGATTAATAGCGTAGCTCTGTCTGTATGTGATTGGCCAGAACTATAGCACACAGCCACCCCTAGTGCAAGGACTGCCTAGCTTCCCAGCCATTAGTGGGTTGGGAATGAATGAGGAGAGACAGCAGGGAGCCCTGCTCTTGTGTCTCCAGTAGCTTCCAGCTAAATGAGCACCACCCACCCCCACCCATCCTCCTGTGCAATTTTAGTAATGGAACATAAGCAGCAAACGGGCAGGGACATTTCTGGTTTACTGCTGTATTCCTTGTGCTTAGGTGGTTTTTGCCACATAATAGGCTCTCAGTGAACTAATATTTGTTAAAGAAATGATTGGGAGTTGTGGGTTGTACATAAAAGAACTTCCTTTATCTTGGCTTTTGTTGAACTAAGTACTGTTGAGTTAAAGTTCTAATCATTATTTCTATTGTACATGATCTATCTTGAACAACAGTTTATAACTAATTTATGTCTTTCCTAGGTTGTTTGAAATGACCTGTGATTGAACTCTGATATGGAACTGGTAAAAATGTGGACGTTTCTGAAGAGGGTTTTGACTGTGTTCCATCTGTTACATCAAGAACTTTACAGCCCCATTCAGAGGGGTGTGGTTCCTGGGAGCCTGGGCACCCTTAGGTGGCCTCCTTTCATGAGAGAATATGATTTACACCTTTCCCAGGTTTCAAAGTCTGGTCTGTGCTGATGACTGCACAGCCCTATTTGAATCCCATGAGGCTGCAGTTGACTTAAAAGCCCTGGCTGGGACTTAATCAAGCTTACTGAAAAGAAAGGATTTCTGAATTGTGTAGTACTGTCTGTAGTCCTTTAGTTCTCAGTCCATTGGCAGTGTTACTTTCTACAGGAAGTCATGTTGTTTAAAAATGCAATCAGTAGTGTATAGTGTGCATCTTTTGTTGATTCAGTACTTTTAGTTTGAGGGTTGCAAAGTACATGAGGACATTGTTTATACCTTAAATATGGTAGGTGTTCAGTAGCCATAGTCTTAATTTTACATGGTAAAAATCTTTTATCTTTAATATCTTAACATACTGCTAGTTCTTATAATATGACATTAGAGGGATATCATTCTAACTCCTGTTTGTTTACATTTGTGTATAAGGTATGCTATGGTAAATGCTGTAAGCAGGGCGTACATGATAGTAGAAGCATCCAATTTATCAACCAATTTTATTTGAGGGTCATTGTAACTCATTTGTTTGGAATAGTAGGTCAGTTTTCCCGTTATAATGTTCTAAGTTGGGCACAGTGGCTCATGCCTGTAATCCCAGCACTTTGGGAGGCTGAGGCAAGGATTGCTTGAGCCCAGGAGTTTGAGACCAGCCTAGACAATAAAGCAGGACCTCATCTCTACAAAAAATTTAAAAATGAGCTGAGTGTGGTGGTACACACCTGTAGACCTAGCCACTGGGGAAGCTGAGGAGGGACACTCCCTTGAGCCCAGGCGTTCGAGGTTACAGTGGGCAGATCATACTAGGGGACTCCAATCTGTTTGACAGGATGAGACCCTGTCACAAAAAAATAAATAAAATGTTTTAAATGACAAGAATAAGTGAAGGAGACTAATGTTGATTTATGAAGAGAATAAAGAATTAGGGAGAGATATTCTTAAAGGCAGATGTAAAATGTTATTGTGCTTGAACTTTCATTGTGTTCTCTCACGTATACTTAACGAGAACCTTATAGGGCTGGTGGGATTTTTTTCCCTTTACAGATACAAAAACTAAGGTTTAATGAAAGTGTGGTTTTCTGAATCTGAGTCCTTATATTTTAAACCCATGTCTCGTGGTTCCAGCTATAGTGTTGTTTATTCTACAGCTCACCTGTAAGGTATGGTAGGTTTCAATAAATCATGATAAAAGGAAAGAATGGAAAGAGAGAAAGGAAGAAGGGAGAGAGGGAGGGACTAAAGAAGGTGTGTGCATATGAGAATGGCGGAATTATCCGACTCACTATCACTGAAAGGGGGAAGTGAAGGCTGAGGGTTGGGCTAATGAGCTCATTGTTCTGGTCTAAAAACTGCCCTGTACTATCAGCCAGTGAATTGTCTGTTATTAACTAGAAATTTCATAATATGTAGTGAGGTAGCAGTTTTGCCAATTGAATCAGGTTATATATTCTTTGTTGGGAAGCGAGTGGGTCCTTCTGTGATCATGCAGAGAACATTTTTTTTAGCCTCTGAGTCTTTGCAAAGATTAAAAGAAATATAAGAGGAAAACAATTTTTGTTTTGCATTTATACTTTGCTAGATTTGCATAATCTTTGTTTAAGCCAGTTGAATGTGAATCCCTAAATAAATTTCAGGCATTTAAATATTTAAAAGGATTCATCCACAGTACTTTACTCACCCGAAGAATAAGTGCTTACAACAAAGAAAATAACACCCTTGCAGATGTAGCCTATATAGACTTTGTTCACCTTGTCATTGAATTATACAACATTAATAGCAAAGCTAGAATTTGAACATTCACTGAAATGCTTAGCTGGCTCTGTTCCAAAATATTGTTTCTCTGGTAGAGAAAGCAGGACAATTTGTTTAAAACTGGCAGTTCACCAGTCAGAATAGCTCTGACGCAATCATTGCAGTAACTACTTTGCTCTGACTGCTAATTTTAGGGCAGTTAAATCTGGTTGATGTCTGATGGCTGCTGTCGCTGTGCGTCTGGTTATGTGGAGCTTTCTAAATTCATCCTCTTAGCTTGGCACGGTAACTTGGTTCTTTCTGAGATAAGCTGTGGAGCAGAGGGGATGTTGAGTCGGCACAGGATATGTGCATGGAATGAGGAACAAGGCCCTAGGAGAGTTTCAAGAGACACTGCTTTAGTCTTACTATGCTCTTCGTTATTCCAATAGCAAAGAGCACATCTGTACTTCCCTTGCTATAGCACACTGGGGGGTGTTGAGGAAGGTGGAGAGAAGTGTACATCGAGACACCTGCCTTCATGGAGCAGGGTTTTGGCAATATGCCCTTGCTTTCCTTGTCATCCCTGCAAGCATTAGTGTGCTTAAAAGTGAACTTTTACCTTCTTCTGTTTTGGAACAGGTAAAACTAAGGAGAAAAATGATAATTTAAAAAAATCTGGCTGGGCGTGGTGGCTCACACCTATAATCCCAGCACTTTGGGAGGCTGAGGCGGGCAGATCATGAGGTCAGGAGTTTGAGAACAGCCTGACCAACATGGTGAAACCCCGTCTCTACTTAAAATATAAGAATTAGCCAGGTGTGGCAGTGCATGCCTGTAGTCCCAGCTACTCAGGAGGCTGAGGCAGGAGAATCGCTTGAACCCAGGAGGTGGAGGTTGCAGTGAGCTGAGATCGTGCCACTGCACTCCAGCCTGGGCAACAGAGCAAGACTCCATCTCAAAAAAAAAAAAAAAAAATCTACCTGGAGTATTATATAAAAGAGCAAAGTAGAATATCCTGCTATTGCAGATGATACAAGTGGGGTAAGTGGTTCTTCAGTGGCCTTGTCTAACTCCCTCATCTTTCTGGGGCAGTGACGTGTAATCCAATTTGAAAATAAGGATGTGAGGCCAGGCCATCGTGAAGTCTGTTTAAATGCTGGCATTCTAAGATTTCTGAGTTAACAGGGTGCACCCTAGGGTGTGAGAGCCCTGAGGACAGGGATCTTGCCCTTCCATCCCTATCCTTCAGTCCTGGGTAGCTGTCAGGCACAGTTAGCAAATTAACTGACTCTTAGAATTTAGTCCTCAGAGGGACTTTGAGTGTTCTTTTAGTTCAACTTCCTTGTGTTTCTGATTCAGAACTATCAGAGGGAATGATTTAACCACTAGACCTATTGTGTAGTAGCAAGGGCTACCTTATTAGGTGATGAATGAACTGCCTTCTTAGGTGATGAACTGACTAACTTGGGCAGAGTTGATGGCTATGTGTCAGGTGTATTAGAAAAAGATTCCTGTGTAAATGAGACCATGTGATTGATGGGCAGCGCAGCTTCTTTCAGATGAAAGACTGTGTGGTTAGCTGAGAATAAGGTGGGTTTGCATAATTAGGAAAACATTCAAGGAAGATAGAACTTGAGTTAAGCTTTGGAAAATGGTTAGGATTTGAATTTTTGTTGAGGGCCTCTTGTGTGCAGGGAAACTGTAGGCCCTCTCCAAGACCAGAAGATACACACAAAACACTCTCAGTTGTTCCTTTGATCACAGTACTATCTCTGTTAACATGATCTGCTTAAATCCAAACTCATCTTTTTGCCTGGTTTCGGTTTTGCAACTCCAGAAATGGATTTTATTAACAAAAGCAACATTAAGGAGAAGTGATGGACAGCATTTTCAAAGTGGTGATAATTACTTTGTCTATCATGTAAGATGGTCATTATTTTTTTTTCCTCATTGTAATTTACTAAAGGTTATAGACTGTGTCATAAACCTAAAAGAAAATTATTTTGGATATATCAGAGATATAAATGATGTTTTGGTATAAAATTACTGAATTCGTTTCAGTTAGTCGACAGAATATACACATAGTATTATATTTGCTACTCAAGGTCATGTGTTTTGTTTTGAGACTTTATACTTAAGAATATATAACTTGATAATTGATACACTGAAGTGATTTGTTTTAAAATTATGCTGAGTAACAAGAGTTATTTATTTATTTATTTATTTATTTGAGACGGAGTCTCGCTCTGTCACTCAGGTTGGAGTGCAGTGGCGCAATCTCAGCACGCTGCAACCTCCGACTCCTGGGTTCAAGCGATTCTCCTGCCTCAGCCTCCTGAGTAGCTGGGATTACAGGTGTGGCCACCACACCCAGCTAATTTTTGTATTTTTAGTAGAGATGGGGTTTCACCATGTTGGTCAGGCTGGTCTCAAACTCCTGACTTTGTGATCTGCCCACCTTGGCCTCCTAAAGTGCTGGGATTACAGGTGTGAACCACTGCGCCCAGCCACAAGTTTTAAACTGAGGCAACATTAGGAAGGATGTCTGTGAACAAAAAGAGCTCGCCTCGCCTCAGCATCCCATCCGCCCCCAGGTCTCTTGGGTGTTGTTCATTTGCTGCCAGTGCTCCCTTCCTTCAGTCCACTTCCTATCTCATGTCTCATGAACTAACAGTAAGTGCTGGGTAAGATTTGCATTCTGCTTTAAACTTCTGAGATTTATTTAAACCAATAAATCTCAATGCAATCACCATATACTTTCCCCCAGCGTTTTATCATGCAAATGTGCAATCATATAGAAAAGCTGAAAATACTGTGTGGTGTAGGGGACACCCCTGTACCCACCTCCTGGATTCCACAGTTGTTAGGTCTGACTTTATTTGCTTTTATACATGTCTCTCTGTTTTTACCCATCCATCAATCCATTTTATTTTTTTGATGCATTTCAGAGTAAGTTGCACAGATTTGTACACTTTCTCACTAAACACTTCAGCATGTATATTGTAAATGAGTTAATAACTTTTACGTTTTTTGAAGTAAAAGGTATAGAGTGAAATGCACAAATCTTAAGTGTATCATTCTGTGAGTTGTGATAAAGGCATACACCCATATGGCCCATACTTCTGTTAGGATGTGAAATGTTCCTATCACATCCGAAAGTTCTCTCATGCCCCTGGTCAGTCAACTTACTCTTCCATTTCCCACCTTCATCTGAGGCAACCTTTGTTCTTTTTTTTTTTTTTTTTTTATGGCCAATGATAAGTTTTGCTTGTTCTTGCACTTCATGTAAATAGAATCATGCAGTATGCACTCTTGTGTATAAAGCTTCTTTCAAAACTCAGTATAATTTATTTACTTTTACTTTGTTATATACTTTATATGACCACACTGAGCTTTCTTTACCTTCATCTTTATCACATGACCTTTTGTGAGGTCATATCCATTTGTCAAATGATTGTAGGAGCAATTTCTGTTAGATATTTATGTATTTATCTTCAGTCACATCTCAACTTCCCTTTTCCCTACAGGGGTGTGATTTTCCTATCTGATTTGGCAATTTTCACACTGGGTCTCATCTTACATCCCACCCACTCATTCTGGAGATCAGGCGCTTCTTTTGTTAGTTGGCTGACACTTGTTGCAGGCCTGGCTCAGGCCGGCTTACAGCATTGAGCTGAGCAACTTTGCTTCTGAAGAGATGGATCCTGACATATTACTGGTTGATTTGTATCTGATACTTAGAAAATTTTAGGTGAATGAAAATAAATCTGTTTATTTTTGCAAAACTGAGGAATTTTTTCTAATTAATTCAAATTATTTCCAATTATTTCAAATGTAACAATTATTAAAACAAAAAAAAAATTCCTGAGTTCAGTTTTATGATACTATATGAAGGAGACTAATCAACTAGCCCTGAAAAAATACAGATTTTCAATCATTTATGCTGAAGAGATAGATACTGGTTAGCAAAATGAAAACCTAGTTGACATAAAAATAAAATTCTAGACTTAATTAACCACCCCCCTTTTCTATTTCTTCTACTACTGAAGTTCTGAGTTGCTAAACCTCTCCAACCGTACATGAAAGTACTAAAACATTTTCATCAGCTGTACCAGGTTAATGGTGGTTTTGCATGTGAAATGTGCCATCAAGGTGAGAAGACTTTTCCTTAGGGCTGTATTGGTTAAGGTAGCTCTACTCGCCCTAAGAGACACTGCAAAATGCTCTGGCGGTGGAAAAGCTGATTTCCACTGAAAAGCAGGTAGGCTGCTCTCCTCCACCTGACACGTGTGGATTCAGGTTCCTTCCATCTGTTTCTGCCACCATAGGGCCCAGCCCCACTGCATTGCCCTGAGTGGTCTGCGCTGAGGCTTGTTGAGGGGGAAGAGGCACCCAGGTGTGCATCACCTAAAGGGCTGGCCCGGAAGTGTCTCCTCCATCCCTTCCACCCTTATTCTTCTGGAGCTCTTATGACCTGACCTAACTTCAGGGGATGCTAGGGAATGTCGTGTAACTGGCTATCCTTGGGCTTCTGTTCTAGTCTTGTGGAATTAGGCTTGCCAATTGTTTGGTTCTGCTTTGCCCAGCGGGTTTTATGATGCTTTGTGTGACGCTGGATGTTAGAACTCTTGTGTTGGGGGCTTCCCTAGTATTCCTCTCTACTGTAGGATAAAAGTCCTTGTGATCTTGAGCTCTTTTTGCTGTACTGTACTCCCAAGATACAGAACACATTTTGGATAGATCAGACATGGGCTAAGACTGAGGGGCCATCTCCATGGCTGTGGGGCCTGTATGTCAGTCAGCGGCTTCCTCTCTAAAAGTCCACATTTCTGAACCTGTAAATGGAAAAAGTTCAATCTGTGTTATAGCATTACAGAGAGGATTTATTGAGATAAGCTGCCTATTGTATAGCTGGTGCTCAGATGTATTCATTCATCAGCTATTTATTATGTGTTCCCTTTTAGCAGACACAATTCTAGGGACTCAGGTTATGGTAGTGAGTAAGGCAGACAGGGTGTTGCCCTTGTGGTGCTCTTATTCTGGAAATACAGATTTTCCAATAATATTTCTCAAGATAGAGCCCCCCGCCCCCCATTGGATATAGTTTAGTTCTGGGTGGTGAAAGGGAGGGTAAAGTCTAATAATGAGATTGCTGACAGATTCTATAACTTCGAAAGAAATGTTACTGGAGACATGGATCAGGGGATGTAATAAAAGACCTAGTCCCTGTTTAAAATTCAGACTCATAATAGAAGGCTTAAGAGACACTTGATGAATGGAATAATGGTAATCACTTATTCAGGAGCCAGAGAGTTTCTTGGGAGCAAAAACCTTTCGAATGACTGCAGGGCCCTCTGGCTTGCCTGCGATTCAGAGGAAGTTCCATTGGAGTCCAGGGGCCGTCTCCCAGTCTGAGGAGTTGGGATGGGGTCAGGGCAAATAGTAAGGAAGCAGTTGTGCGTGTGATTTTCTCCTTCTCTAATGAGCTCACGTTATGCTGCTTTAGTCTGAAAGGACCTTTAGCAGACTGCTGGCTAGCATCTTGAAAAACTCTTGAAGTGACGATTCTGATCAATTTTAGTGGCCACTTTGGAGACTGTGTTGGGTAGATTCCGAGCCTGTGTCCAGGCTCAATGGGCAGCAAGTGCTGTGGTCAGTGCACCATAGTGTCAGGGGCAGGAGATGGAGCGTGGCCCCCATTCTTGGGCTCTTGAGTTTTGTGTTTCTAGAGTTATCTTGTGGGTTTCCAAGGATGTGTAGCAGTAATTCTGATGATGCCAGACATAAATATTCTTTCCAGAGGGTCAACTCATAACATCCACAGTGTACTGTGAACGTGAGCTTCTTCTCAGAATGTTGGAGAGTACCGGCTTACACTTGTTTACTCTAAGTTAAGGGATTATATCTGGCTTTGGACTGGAATTTTCTCCTAGAGATTGGAGTGTTCATGTTCTTGAATGAAGATGTGCAAAATAATAAAAACTTAGCAATAAGGATGTATTTGTCACTTTCCGCTATCAAATCAGAAAAAGAGGCAGGAGAAAACTCTTGGTTAAAATAAATGACATTTCAAATTTTTGTAAGATGGAAAGGCTAAATGGTTTTTAACAGGAGCATCGTGGCATTTTGATAATTCGAAAGTTGCATTCATTTCCTTTTGATTACTGCTGTCTGCTCGAGGTATATTATAGATGGGCTATGCGTATATTGCTAATTTTTGCCAATAACTTAATCATGGAAGGATTCCGGGAAACTCTCCAGCAATAAGAACACAGCTGAGCATTTCTTGAGCCTTTCATTTGATTTGGGGGCAGTAGCTGTGGCTAAGCAGCTGCAGATGGTATGTTTTCAATTCTGGCTGTGGCAGTTTGGGAATTTTTTTTTTTACATCTTTTTGTTTATAGTGAACAAAAGAGCAGTGTGGAACTTAATCAGTTAGATCAAATGTGTGTAAATTCTGAGGACGGTATTTCTACTCTATCTGAACTGAAATATGAAACTTGTGTGTGAGGAAAACTGGCCTGGTGATTTATGGTGCCTGATTAAATCCTACATTAACATGCCTCTAAAATGTGTGTACTTTGACTTTCCATTAATGGGTAAACATTTACACAGGCCTTGGCTGATGGAATAATGAGTTATTCCATCAGCCAAAACCCTTTATCTTTCTCTTCTTACACTGTTACACGAAGTATCTGGCAGTCCCTGTGTGGAGTGTGAGCCTGTGCTTTTCATGACAGTAAGTTAGTGTAGTCTGTTGGTTGGGGATTTTGGAGGAAAAAGGGAAGGCTTCTACAGGAGGGTGAATGTTTCTCAGAGTTCATGTCTTCATGGGAAGAGTGGGAGGAGATGCCAAATAAATTGCAAATATACTAATAATGCTCAGAGAAGTGGTTTCTGCACAACGCCCTCCTGCTAAGTGTTCTGTTATTGTTGGAATCAGAATAAAGACTTGCTGGACTCTGCCTCAAATCCTGTGGGCGATTCTTACATTTTTGTGTTCAAAACCATCCTAGCTTCCTGTTGCTCAGATACTGGGTGTGTTCTGTGGGTTAGGAAGCACATAGCACCTGAAAGATCATGTTCTGTGCTCCTTAAATTGAGATGAACTAATTTGACCTACATTACAACATATTTGGCATTACACACACACACACACACACACACACACACACACACACACAATTTTGTTCTTGAATTTTAACTTCATTGGAAGCTTCCAAAAACTGGATCCTTCTAATCTTGTGTTTATGGTAGTATCTGTATTTTGTTCACAGCTTTTAATCCTTGCTGTATTCTTCTAAGTGTTTAGATTCCTAGTAACTTCCAGAATTGCTGGAAGACAGTTCCACGTTGGATACCTTCAGATAATGTATAGAATGCTGTTAACACCTGGAGAAGGTTCCTTTGACTCCATAATAAAAGTGGGTGGTTTGCTAAAGACCACCTGTAACTTTACGTTTAACTTCTTGCCTGGGCCTTTCTACAACTTTACCACCAGGATGCCTTCTAAAAAGTCTAGTATAAAGGGTCTTGTGAAAACACTAATATTTTAAGTTCTGTCTTTTGGGGAGAGACATTGGGAAGTCCATTGAAAAGTACTGCTCATTTTCCACCCACTCAAAATGAAGAGGTGACGAATAAGCTGAAGGTCAGTGTATTAGTCCATTTTCACACTGCTGATAAAGACATACCGGAGTCTGGGAAGAAAAAGAGGTTTAATTAGACTTACAGTTCCACATGACTGGGGAGGCCTCAGAATCACGGCAGGAAGTGAAAGACATTTCTTACATGGCAGCAGCAAGAGAAAATGAGGAAGATGTAAAAGCGGAAACAGCTGATAAAAACTTTCATCAGTTCTCGTGAGACTTACTCACTACCACCAGGACAGTATGGGGGGAACTGCCCCCGTGAGTCAAGCTGTCTTCCACCAGGTCCCTCCCTCCTACAACATGTAGGAATTAGGGAGTACAATTCAAGATAAGATTTGGGTGAGGACACAGAGCCAAGCCATATCATTGCACCTCTGTCCCCTCCAAATCTCATGTCCTAACATTTCAAAACCAATCATGCCTTCCCAACAGTCCCCCAGTGTCTTAACTCATTTCAGCAGTAACCCAGAAGTCAACAGTCCAAAGTCTCATCTGAGACAAGGCAAGTTCCTCCCACCTATGAGCCTGTGAAATCAGAAGCAAGCCAATTACTTCTTAGACACAACAGGTATTGGGTAAATACAGCTGTTCCAAATGGGAGAAATTGACCAAAACAAAGGGTTACAGGGCCCATGCAAGTCTGAAATCCAGTGGGGCAGTCGAATGTTAAAACTCCAGAATGATCTCCTTTGACTCCAGGTCTCACATCCAGGTCATGCTGATGCAAGAGGTGGGTTCCCATGGTCTTGGGCAGCTCCACCCCTGTGGCTTTGCAGGGTACAGCCTCCCTCCCAGCTGCTTTCACGGGCTGGCATTGAGTGTCTGCAGCTTTTCCAGGTGAACAATGCAAGCTGTCAGTGGATCTACCATTCTGGGGTCTGGAGGACAGTGGTCCTCTTCTCACAGCTCCACTAGGCAGTGCCCCAGTAGAGACTCTGTGTGGGGGCTCCACCACACATTTCCCTTTTACACTGCCCTAGCAGAGCTTCTCCATGAGTGCCTGCCCCTACAGCAAACTTCTGCCTGGTTATCCAGACATTTGCATACATCCTCTGAAATCTAGGCTGAGGTTCCCAAACCTCAGTTCTTGACTTCTGTGCACTCGTGGGCTGGACACCATATGGAAGCTGCAAAGGCTTGAGGCTTGCACCCTCTGAAGCCAGGGCCCCAGCTCTGTGTTGGCCCCTTTCAGCCATGGCTGGAGGGACTGGGACACAGGGCACCAAGTCTGTAGGCTGCACACGGCACAGGAACCCTGGGCCTGGCCCATGAAACCATTTTCTCCTTGGTAACTGGGCCTGTGACAGGAGGGGCTGCTGGGAAGGCCTCTGATATGCCCTGGAGACATTTTCCCCATTGTCTTGGGGATTAACAGTTGGCTCCTCATTACTTATGCACATTTCTTCAGGTGGCTTGGATTTCTCCTCAGAAAATGGGATTTTTTTTCTGTCACATTTTCAGGCTGCAAATTTTTTGAACTTTTATGATCTGCTTTCCTTATAAAACCGAATGCCTTTAACAGCACCTAAGTCGCCTCTTGAATGCTTTGCTGGTTAGAAATTTATTCTGCCAGATACCCTAAATTCTCTCTCTCAAGTTCAAAGTTCCACAAATCTCTAGAGCAGATGCAAAATGCCACCAGTTTCTTTGCTAGAACATAACAGGAGTCACCTCTGCTCCACTTCCCAAGTTCCTCGTCTTCCTCTGAGATCACCTCAGCCTGGACCTTCTTGTTCATATCACTATCAGGCTTTTCGTCAAAGCCATTCAACAAGTCTCAGGCAAGTTCCAGACTTTCCCACATTTTTCTCTCTTCTTCTGAGCCCTCCACACTGTTCCAACTTCTGCCTGTTTCCTACTAAAGTAACAGTCGGCAAAGACGCTCCCACATTTTCGGGTATCTTTTCAGCCACGCCCCACTCTACTGGTACCAATTTACTGTATTAATTCATTTTCACGCGGTTGATAAAGATATACCCGAGACTGGGAAGAAAAAGTGGTTTAACTGGAGTTCCACATGACTGGGGAGGCCTCAGAATCATGACGGAGGCAAAAGGCAGTTCTTACCTGGCAGAAGCAAGAGAAAATGAGGAAGATGCAAAAGCAGAACCCCTGATAAAACCATCAGATCTTGTGAGACTTACTCACTATCACGAGAACAGTATGGGGGAAGCCGCCCCCATGATTGAAGATTGTCTCCCATCGGGTCCCTCCCACAACACGTGGGAATTATGGGAGTACAATTCAAGATGAGATTTGGGTGCAGACAGAGCCAAACCATATCAGTCAGACAGCATTGGTGGCCCTCTGGGTTTCAGGCCTATTGTTAGTACAAATAGAGTTTTTATGTTATTTTTTTTTAAAACTCATTTTAGAAATGTGGGTTAAAGCCCTACCTGAACCAAGGTGTTCCTCCCCATTTAATTGCTCTTCTTCTCCTTCACATGCTGTCAGGCCTGTGCTGGCCTCTGATGGGTTCCAACTCGGGAACAGATGACATGGTGGTGCTCCACACTGAGAAAGGCTGAACTCTGAGCTCTTCTGGAGGCTCAGTGTCAGGCCCAGGTGCCTGAGTTCGTCATTGCTGATGTTGTGTGTATTTGGAGGGGGTTGCTTGTTTGCTTGATTTCTAGGTTTTAAGACTTGGAGACAAACTGGCAAACATAGAAGTATTTTGCTGTTTATCAAGATCTCTTAGAATTTTGTATGTATTTTGTCTTTAGAAACTACATAAATAAGTAAGGTACATTTCCCTCCTTACATCTTCCATAGCACTGAGTTTTTGTGTCTTGCTTTAGCCTTGGAAACCTGGTGTCCAGCCCAGTACTGGCGGGATCCTCACCATGCCCTTCCATCGGCAGAGGCAGTTTCTCCAAGCGAGTCCAGGTCTCGACCAGTGACTTGTTCCCATCCACATTAGCTAGCACAGCACTTCTCTGTGGCAGAGAACTGAAGGAACTCAAGTGTCTTTAATTTCCAGTCCCTCACAGATTGGTACTTCTGAGAATATAATTAATATTAATTTTTAAAAAAGAAACATGAAGAAATATACAGTACAAAATTTTAAAACTTCAATTTTTATTGTTAGGTTTAACAGACATAAACTTCCGTTTCTTTAAATATAATCACAATAAACATAGGAAAAAAGAAAAGCATTATTAAAAAATTATATTGGTTCCATGAAAATGTGCATATCAGAGATTAATAAAGTGAGTCACAGTTACTCTCATAACTTTGTTCTGCAGTTATAACTAAAGTTACAAGTGAGAGATCCGTTCTCTGTATTAAATGCTAGTGACAGATTTTGAACAGACACCATGCATATCATTATTTTAAGATTTTAATTTGATAAGTGAGCTTCCTTCTTTTTCTTTTTTCTTTTCTTTATTGTTTTGTTTTGAGATGGAGTCTCTCACTGTTGCCTGGGTTGGAGTGCAATGGCGCGATCTCGGCTCACTGCAGCCTCCGCCTCCTGGGTTCAAGTGATTCTCCTGCCTCAGCCTCCCAAGTAGCTGGGATTACAGGTGCCCACCACCACACCCACCTAATTTTTTTGGGTTTCACTATGTTGGCCAGTCCGGTCTCAAACTCCTGACCTTGTGATCCGCCCACCTCAGCCTCCCAAAATGCTGGGATTACAGGCGTGAGCCACCATACCTGGCCGCTTGCTTCCTTCTTGCTTTGATAATTTATCTACTCAGTTTTGGATTGATAACACGATTTTAGGGGATAATATGTATCTCAATGGTTTCTCTATTTTGTTTTAATAATGCACATAATAGAGACACCCTTTCACCGAGAAGTATGTTGATGGAAGTGGAAGAAGAAATTGTGAAGCAATTTCAGCATATTCATTTTAAACTTTTACCCAGAAAGTAAGCAAATGATATATTTCAAAATTTATCTTTGATCTGTCATTGGTGATTAGGGCCAACCGTTTATTTTATAAAGTAATAGTTAATTTGATGAACAAAACGGATTCTGGTTTTGTATACTTTTGACAGCTAGCTGTAAAACATCACTGTTGTAACACTGTCCTAATGATCTTAATTAGTCATGTGACTCACCATACAAGTTCAACAACATCCAAACTGGTCTATGGCTAGTTTGATATGGGTGATTACCCCAAATTACCTTTTAGAGAAACAAAATTAAATTGTGGACAACAAACTATTAGAAAAGAGGTTGCTTTTTTTTTTCCACAGCTACTTCTTTTCTAAAGGAGGGGATGTTGGTTAATGTTAGATATGTGTTTGACCTTAAGAAGACCGGCCTATTGTGAGTAAGTAGCTAGATTGTGAACTCTGTGGAAGATTTATTTTGGGGCTGTGAGTGTAATATGGAGTAATGGAATCTCACAGTCCCAGGTAGGTGAACCTGTCTGGCACTTGCTTGGCCATTGTATGTGGTTTCCTCTGTGGTGTGTTTCTCACCCCTTAGTTGGAGTGCTTATCAGTCTTCTACTGTGCATGGATCTCCTCGTGTTTGTAGTATATGCAGAGATATGGGTGTGCAGCACACAGAGAAACATCTTTAGTAACTTGAGTAACTTGACAACACCAAAATGCTAAAATAATTTTTTATTTCAGTGAGAGAGGAGGACCATGTTAATGCCTGAGCTTGTACTCAGAGGGTAGAGGAAGAGGTAGCATTGAAAAGAGGGCACCAACCTCTTGATTCCAACCCACTAATTTGTTTTCTGTTATTTGAGAGCTGTTACTGCATTTGCAGGTGGTCTGCCCTCTGCAGCAGTCCCTCACTGGATGTTTGACCCCTTGTGAGAAGCTGTCCCTAAAAGATTATCTGTCCATTCCTCTTAAGAGGTGAAATATGGGGTTGGGCTCAGTGGCTCATGCCTGTAATCCTAGTACTTTGGGAGGTTGAGGCGGGCAGATCATTTGAAGTCAGGAGAATTCCAAACCAGCCTAACTACCATGTTGAAACCCTGTCTCTACTAAAACTACGAAAAAATTAGCGGGCCGTGGTGATGCATGCCTATAGTTCCAGCTACTCAGGAAGCTGAGGCATGAGAATTGCTTGAGTCTGGAGGTGGAGGTTGTGGTAAGGTGAGATTGCGCCACTGGACTCCAGCCTGGATGACAGAGTTAAGACTTGGGGTTTTAATTTATTTTTATTTTTATTATTTTTATTTTTTGAGATAGAGTTTCGCTCTTGTTGCCCAGGCTGGAGTGCAATGGCACGATCTCGTCTCACTGCAACCTCCACCTCCCCAGTTCAAGTGATTTTCCTGCCTGAGCCTTTTGAGTAGCTGGGATTACAGGCATGCGCTACCCCGCCCAGCTAATTTTGTATTTTTAGTAGAAACAGGGTTTCTCCGTGTTGGTCAGGCAGGTTTTGAACCCCCGACCTCAGGCGATCCGCCTGCCTCGGCCACCCAAAGTGCTGGGATTATCGTGAGACATAATCCCACATGAGACACTGTGCCTGGCGTTTTTTTTTTCTTTTTTCTTTTTTTTTTAAGAGGTGAAATATGGAAAATAAGTGCAGATGGGAACATCACCATGTAACCTTACCGGTGTGCCTGAAGACTTTGAACAAAGCAGCCCTTCTCTTCCATGGCACTGGCTGAAAGATTAATAAATATGGGGAGAAGTAGGGACAGTTTTTGTTAATGCTGAGTGCTCCAAGCATGGCATTCCTTGTCTTCTAGGTTAAGCTCTGTGCAACTTTTCATAACATAGAAAGTTAGTAATTGTATGGGGATTTGGGATGGGCAATTTACCCATCCCAAATAATCACAAGTAGTCTAAAAGATTTATGTATAAGGTTGCCCAATGTAATATTAGTTATATGAAAAACTGGAAAAAATTTGATAGTAAGATATTAAATTATGATACTGCATATGATCAAGTAATTTAAATCAATTAAATATCCTGTTTTATAAGGCTATTTAATGACATGGGAAAATGTTCACAGAATATTAAATGAAAAAATTTTCTTCGTAAGCAGTATATTAAATATGCATATGTATTAATGGAACAAGGATACATTAAAAAATTTACAATGGTTATTACTTGTGCTTGTGTTATGTTTAATTATCATTTTCTTTTGCATTTGTTTTCCAGCTTTTCTAAAATGAACATATTAATTTTATAATAGGAAAAAAACATGCTCCTAAAATATCTGAATGACTGAATTATATGTAATCTTTAAAAATTAATTAGTCTGTCTCAAAATAGTTTCCTGATTCAATATAGTTTGGATTTATTTTCTTTTAATTGTGTTTAACAGAAGTTTTCAAGGCAAGTAATTAGCAAATATTTACTAGACTCTACTTAACAGAAATTTTCAAGGCAAGTAATTAGCAAATGTTTATTAGATATAAATGTCTAATAAATATGTTTTTGGTACATGTTCTTTATTGTAAAAGCACCTAACATCTAAGTTTAGTTTCATGTATGCTTTGAAAATTATTTGCTGATCTTGTCAGTTTAAGCATTACATTTTTTAACGCTCTGACAACTTTCTTTCATTTAAACTTATTACACAGGAAGAAATACATGTATATGTAATTTAAAGGCACTGAAATTAATTTCAGGATCTTTTTTAGTATTAATAATATATTATAAATCATATAATACATATAATAAATGAATAATATAATTCATTGGTAAGGCCTAGAATGATTTGCTTTATATACATACATTATTTTATTTAATTATCACAAGTACCTCTCCTTGACAATGAGAATATTTTTCCGCATTGCTGCTAAACATTAAGTTAGAGATTTTGGCATTTACTTTAAAAATACCGTTAAAGCTCTCGGCTTATTTCTTAAAGCAGAGATACCTTGACCCAGATAACTTCCATGTCTTTTAGCAGTATAATTGCCGGCCCTTTGGTACTATGCTTTTGACATTTATGTTAAAATAAAATTAGCTAATTTGTAAGTTATGAGGTCTCAAAAAAAAGTTCATTCCTGTTTCACTCCCGTTAATGCTTCCATTAAAATTCTGAAATGGCTTATTAAATTAAATGCAGTGTCAAAGGCTAATTGTCTCTCTGTAATTAGTCTACATGACTTATGAAAGCATGTTTTAAGAATTATGTTTGAATAGCAATTCTGAAGTCAATTTTTAGTATCTATCAAATTGTAATGATAGTAGATGACAAGTATTAATAGATTATGAGGTCCTTTCTCTTTCTGTTACAAAAGATGCCTATAATGTATATTCATTGTTAATGTACTTGAAATTTCTTGAACTCAGTAGCATCACGTGTCTGAGACATTGATATGAATATGTGGTTAGAATGTGCTGTGTGTGCTACAGCATTGTCTGATGGATCAGAAAGCAGCAACTGTGTCTGACTGTGGCATAGGCAGTGCACGTATGTGTGTGTGATGTGTGTAAGAAGTCCTGCCATATTGTTGGAGAATCAGAAATCCTATATTTTTAATTTTTATCATAATGTCAAAGTTACATTTCACAAGCCAGTATAATTTTAGTGGAATGAATGTGAGGCTTGGAGTACCTCGTTTTTTTTTTTTTTTTGAGACAGAACCTTGCTCTGTCACCCAGGCTGGAGTGCAGTGGCACGATCTTGGCTCACTGTGACCTCCTCCTCCCAGATTCAAGCGATTCTTCTGCCTCAGCCTCCCAAGTAGCTGGGATTACAGGTACCCACCACCACGCTCGGCTAATTTTCTATTTTTAGTAGAGACAGAGTTTCACTTTGTTGGCCAGGCTTGTCTTGAATTCCTGACCTCAGGTGATCCAGCTGTTTTGGCCTCCCAAAGTTCTGGAATTACAGGCGTGAGCCACCACGCCCAGCTGGGAGTAACTTTTATTCAGTGTCTTTTGAACACCTACCATGATTTGTTCAGTGTGATATTCCAGGGTTTGAACCTGAAGTCTGTACTACCTTGGGTGGCTGGGCGCAGTGGCTCACACATGTAATCCTCCTGGCATTTTGGGAGGCTGAGGAAGGTGGATCATTTGAGCACAGGAGTTTGACACCAGACTGGGCAACATGGAGAAACCCTGTCTGTACAAAAACATACAAAAATTAGCTGGGTGTGGTGATGTATGCCTATAGTCCTGGCTATTCAGGAGACTGAGGTGGGAGAATCACTTGAGCCCAGGAGGTCAAGACTGCAGTGAGCCATGATTGAGCCACTGCACTCCAGTCAGGGAGACACAGCAAGACCCTGTGTATTAAGTCAGTTCTTGCATTGCTATTAAGAAATACTTGAGACTGGGTAATTTATAAGGAAAAGAGGTTTAATTGGCTCGCGGTCCTGCGGGCTGCACAGGAAGCATGATGCTGGCTATCTGCTTGGCTTCTGGGGAGGCCTCAGGGAACTTACAATTATGGCGGAAGATGAAGTGGAAACAGACACGTCTTACATGGCCCACACAGGAGGAAGAGAGGAGAGGGAGTATGTGCCACACACATTTAAACAAACAGATCCCCTGAGAACTCCATCACGAGATAGTACTAGGAGGCTGGTGCTAAACCATTAGAAACCACCCCCATGATCCAGTCCCTCCCACCAGGCCTCACCTCCAACATTGGTGATTACAATTCAAATGAGATTTGGGTGGGGACACAGATCCAAACCACATCACCCTGTCTCAAAAAAACCAAATCAAAACAAAACCCAAACAGATACACCACCTTGGGCAAGTTGAGCCTCAATTCTCACATCATAAAATGGGGATTAGAATATCTATTGTGAAAGTTTGTTGTGAGATTCTGATAATGTTTGTGAAAGTGCTTTGTCAAGTGCCTGGCACATAGTAGGTGCACAATAAACTGTAGTTACTATTCTGCATTATTGAACATCTGGTATGTGTTAAATAACTTGTCTGCCTACACTACAGCAGAGTGAGAGGAGGCAGCTGGAAAGGAAATGAATACAACAGACTATAAAAGTGGAGTGAATTTTAATGAACGAAGAGGTTTTTAAAGTCAGAATACAAAAATTGTATTCAACGATTAATATTCCTCTCATTAGTGATAGTGAGAGTCAAAAAAGTTGATTTGAAGGAAGTTGGTATAGATTCTCACAGGGGAAGTTCCCTTATGCTTGACAATGTGCTGGAATCTTGAAGATTTTTAAACTGATAAGCAAGAGTCTGTGGATGCATTGTATCCTTTGCTTGAGGTAATTAATCCCTGTGGTGGAATCAGATTGATTTGTTTGAAAAATGCCATTCAGCAGGTGTTAAAAAGGATAGTCTGATTGTGGGTTGAGTAAATATGATGTCCACTTCTGTGAAATTCCCTGCTCACTTCACTTCTGTATTTCAGAAGGTCTCTTTTTGCTGGGTACCTTTTTACTTAGTCATCAAAAATAGGTAACTTGAACTTTTCTGATAGTCTATTGGGGCCTAGAAGAAATGGTCTCAGTAAAGAGACCATTGGAGTGTAATGATGTGGCTGGTGTTAGAGCAGAGTCTGAGTGCCCCATGTGGATCTAATGGTCACTTGCATCAGTGGATGGCAGGGCCTGGAAGGAGAGGTGCGTTTCCATGACCTTGCTGCTGTGATCCTAACATCCACCAGCTCTTCAAACCCTCTGAACCCTGCTGGTGCTGCCACAGTCTTGTCTTCCACTCGTGGCTTTTCGTCATCTGGTCTTCCCTCCTGGCTCTGTGGTTCCTGGTATTGCGAATCCTACAGCTTGTCCTCAGACCCCATCCTCTGTGGCTTTCCTCTCCTCTTGACCCTGAGTAACACCCTGCTGTTCAAATATCTCTGCGCCTGGTTCTCCTCCCTCCCTTGGTCATTTCTCTTCTGTCTTTGCTGGCCTCTCCACCTCTCAATGCCTTTTAAACACTGGGGTCTCATGATCTTGTTGTCACTCTGCATGATCGATCACCCCTCCCTAAGTGGCATCTTTCACAGCCTCTGGAAGGAGACCTCCAGATCTTTACCTGTCTGGCCTTTCTCCAGCTGTCCATAGTCATCTTCCTTGGATCCTCTCAATACATTTCACAGTAAATGAATCCTTTCTGGATCTGTTGTCTTCCCCCAGACCTCTGTTGCACTCTGTTCTTTGTCTTAGTATGTGCTGTCACTGTCAACATAGGATGCCCAGTTAGATGAAGCTTGTTGTCCTCCCTAACTCAGTCCTTATACGACCTGTCCAGTTGGTCACCAGCATCTGCTAATTCTGCATCAGAAATGCCTTTGAATCTGTCTTTTTCATCTCCCCTGCTCCTGCCTTACTTGGGACATGTCATCCTTCATTGAATTTTGATATAGCTTTCTAGCTGGTGTGTTCAATGTGGTAGCCACCAGCTGCATGAGGCAAGCTACCAATATGGTAGCCACCAGCTGCATGAGTTAAAATTAAATAAAAATAAAAATTCAGTTCCTCATTCTCAGTAGCTACCTTTCAGGTGCTCAGCAGCCCCATGTAGCTGCCATACTGAGCATTGCAGGAGTAACATTTTCATCACTGTAGAAGTTTCTGTAGATACCGCTATCTAGCTCATCTGTCCATCTCCAGTTGCCTACTCTGCCCATCTCATCCTTCATATTGCTGCCAGCATTTTCTGCGTGGAAACAGTCATCCAGTTATGAGCCTTCCCTGCTTAAAACCTTCTGAGGGTGTCTGGGCGCAGTGGCTCACGCCTGTAATCCCAGCACTTTGGGAGGCTGAGGCGGGTGGATCACGTGGTCAGGAGTTCAAGACCAGCCTGGCCAAGATGGTGAAACCCCCGTCTCTACTAATAACACAAAAATCAACTGGGCATGGTGGCACACACCTGTAATCCCAGCTACTCTGGAGGCTGAGGCAGAGAATAGCTTGAACCCGGGAGGCAGAGGTTGCAGTGAGCCAAGATCACGCTACTTCACTCTAGCTTAGGCAACAGAGCGAGACTCCATCTCAAAACAAAAGAAAAAACCTTCTGAGGGTGCTTGAGTAAAATCTACACCCCCTTAGCATGGCTTGTAGGTCCTCAGAGCCTCCCCTCTCCTCCCACACCATTCTCCTTGGTCTCTAGGCTCAGAGGCTCCTGCCCCTCGCCTCTCGTCCAGGTTGGTTTTGCTGCTGCTTTGCCTGTGCACAAGCTCTTGTTGCTTGGAATGCCCTCGTCTTCAGACTTACCTGCGCTTTCTCTCCGGTAGTGAGCTCCCCTCCTTGCCTTGTAGCATTTGTTCACTAGGCCACCTTCTCCATGGGAGGGCTTTTCTCGAGGGCATGGTCTTCAAAGGTTTTTGTCTTTGCACCCTCTGAAATAATTTTTAAAAAACCATATACTCCTTCACGTGCCTGTAAGGTGACATCCCATATTTTAAATCATAAATTTAAATAGTATGTTTTTGTTAACAGCGAGTAGGAAGTGTTAAACATATTATGAGATGAAAATAATATGAAGATTGACTTAGTTTGATATACCTTTTACAATAGAATTTGAGATAATTGATTTTATCTACCTGGTTGAAAAATGTACTGTAAAGAATACAAGTAAAATTGTTATCTTTGAAGTTTCTGTAACTTGGCTTGAACATTTTGGCATTTGGTGTGTTGGGGGTATGGAATTTCAGAAACATTTAAGAGAATCTATGCCATTAAACCTGTATGTCTTCAGTTTTTCTGAATCCAGAACATCCCCAAATGGGCCAAGTTTCACCCGTAATGGAAATGTGTTGAAGATACATAAAAACTGGAAGCCATATGGATTCTAGGGGCCATGGGCCGTAATTAATCATCAAAGAAGACATCTTGATGATCAGTGTTTTGAGTTACCCTTTGTTTGGTGCCCTGAGGTTTTTTAAACTTTGGAAGAATGCACTGTAGTAAGATTTCAGGGAGAGTGGAGCTGTTGCAAAGACAGGAGTGCCCGTCTGTTTTCAGAAAGAGTTGCATAGGGAAGGTGAGGGTCTCAAAATTGATTCTGTAGGAGGATTGCTTGGGCCCAGGAGTTTGAGACTAGCCTGGGCAGCATAGCTGTTAGCTATTAGCTCTCCTTGAACTGGGCACACAGACTTTTCAAGTCCTTAAAGTTGTATGTCTCTGTTGGACTACTGGAACTCTAGGATGAGGCAGTCTTCATCTTGCCTGTGTCCCAGGGCTTGGCCTGGGGGCTGACTGAGTAGGCCTCCTATCTAGTTTAACTTGGCACAGCCTCCCTGGCTGGTCCCTTGCTCTCCTTTAGGGGATACCATTTAGGGTATTCCCTAAGGGGGATCTCCTTTAGGGGCTGTTGTGGTATGCTAAAGCATACCATTTAGGGTATCCCCTAAAGGGGGATCTCCTTTAGGGGCTGTTGTTGGTGCCTGCTCTCACCTATAGGTTTACTTGAGACACCACTGGCCACAGGAAACAGGGACTGTCATTCTGCCTTGGGGAAGAGTGAAAGTGTTTTTGTTATGACACAATAACTGTGTTTATAGCGGCTTGCTTGATTTTATCAGTTATTCTACAACCCATTTTGTAGGACAGGGGTGACATTGCTGTGCAGGCTGCCTGGCTATCACCTATGTGCCCTGAGGCTTCCATGTGAGTGGCTTCCATGAGTCTTCGTGGAGCAACTGCCACCTCCTGCTCTGTAACTGAGTGCTGAGGGGCAGGGGGTGGGGCACGCTTTGGGTGAGCGTCCTGCCCACTTCAGAAGTAAGGCGCATGGTGACCATTGTTCCCCAGCTAGATCACAGATAAACCACATTATGTCATCCAACAGGCACGCTCCTCGCTCCTTAATTTAGGTTATTATCTTTTTTAGAAGTTTTATAAACAGACACCCTTGGGCAGAAAGCAAAATCAAACAAAAAAGCCTGTTTCAGACACAACAGTTTGATTCTCAGTTACCCCAGTAACCCGGTTTCCTCATCCCTTCACACTCATAACTTTCCTTTCTCAGCGGGTAAGGCCTTGTCCACATGAGGTGCTCTAGCTCTTGGAAGCTTGAAGTAACTAAGTTAAAAATACTTGATGAAAAATAAAAAGGGAATATTGATTTTGGCTATAACTTATTAGGGAGGATAGCTGGAAAAAAAGAGTTGATCTTTAAATTGTTGTTTTCAGAATGTGTTTTCTAATTCTGCTAATGCAGCACAGCACAGAAATGAAAAAGAATTTTTTTTTTGTTAACTCTGTCACCAGCACTGCCCCTTCATTTGAAAACGCAAACTTGCTATCAGTTTATAGCTCCTTCCGGAACTGAGCAGAAAGTTTTCAAGCATCCCCAGAAAGCACCCAGCAAAGCCGAAGGTCCTGCCTTCAGAGCCAGTTCAGGAGCAAGGGTACCACTCCAGAAAGGCACTAAACTCTGGCAACGGATTAGTGCCCGTGTTCAGGCAGGAGCCCCGCAGATGGGCAAGCAGAACCCCCAAGTGTTTGCTTCCTGATCCTTCGTACGTTAGTTGCTAAAGTTTTCATCAGTTAGGTCTAGGTAACATATTTTCAGGAAGGCATTTCCTGGACAGGAGATGCCTAGGCAGATACGTGGTTGATAAATGGTTTGTTGAATACTTTCCAGCATGCACTTCTGCAGAGCAGACAGATTGCATTGTAGCGGTCCTCCGGCCTTGCCATGTGTGATTGCGGTCATCTTAGTGTGAGGCTCAGGTCTTGCTAAGAAGCTGTGGGCATAAATGTATCTTACACAGCTCTGCCCGGGGCTACAGCAGGGGACTAGGAAGCATGATTGGTCATCTCCGATCTTAAGAGGGGTAGTTCTACCCTACCGTGTAGCCACTCTCACCAAAACTCACCAGAACTTCGAGATCATCACAGCTGCTTCCTACTGTGGAGTCACAGAGGGTGGGCACACAGGGATCTGCACTTTGGATTTGTGGATTTCTCCTGGAACTGGAAACATATTTTGATTTGATAGTGTACAGAAGATGATGCAACTTCCTGCAACAGGTAAAAATTTGCCCTTGGCCACAGTTCTTACTGGCAGATCTTTGCTGAGGAGCAGTCAGCGTCTTGCTGTCCTGGATGCCCTGCTGACTAGTATGGTGAGAGTGGGGGAATACAGGTGTTGGGAGCAAGCTTTTGGTTTAGGCTATCAGACTCATTAAGCTGTTACTGGCCTAGGCAGAGTGGGTGGTATTTGCAGAAGCTGCGGTGTTCTGGCCACGGTTTTTTTTTTTTTTTTTTTTTTAATATGTAATCTGAATCCAGAACCCCTGCCCTCATTCTGTCACGTTACAGAGTTTAAGCATAGAGCCGGATGCTGTTCACCTAATGGATGCTCTTTATTTGCTAAGGGAGCTAATGTTATTGAATCGAATGGATTTGGGGTTATGAAGGAAATTGCTCCATAAAGCTTAAACTGTCGAATTACATTTAAATGTAGTGGCTAAAAATCGCAGAATTTGGAAGTCTTTTGTTTTTTTTGAGGGGTAGATGGTTTGTTACATACGTGACAGGCTTGTTTCGCTGGAGTTGAGCTGCAGCTGAGGCCTATTTGTCTTGTTCATCTTAGTCTGCTCACCAGTCTCTACTTGCTTGCTCTGAATATTTAATACTTATGTTCCCCCAACATTCATGTGTTGAAAATCCTCACTTCCAAGGCGATGATATTGACAGGTGGGGCCTTTGGAAGGTGCTTAGGTCATGAGGGCTGAGTCCTGTTGAATTGAATAAATGCCCCTATAAGACGCCCAAGAGAGGAAGAGACTCCTGTAAGACGGTGACGTTCTGTGAATCAGAGAAGTGGGCTCTTACCAGATCCTGAATGTGCTGGCGCCCTGCTGATCTTGGACTTCCAGCCTCCAGAACTGTGAGACATAAATTTCTTGGTTCCTTCTACAAATAGGTTAACTACTGGAAATTTAATAGAGTATTTAATTCAGGTAGCTAAACATCTTACCGTTCCTTCGTATGAACATTGATATTTAGAATATATTTATTGACAAAATGATAAAATGAGAAATATTTAAGTTTATTTTTCTGTAAGCAATTCTAAATGTCTTATAATAGCATGAATAAATTCATCCACCAAAGAATTATGGTAGGGTCCTCTTCTTGTTGGGTGAATCTGGGGCCCAGGTTCTGCTTTGATGGGGCTCTTCCCAAAAAAACCCTGAAGTTATTTCCAGCAGATGCCTCAGTGCAGTGTATGTTTGAAATTCATTTTCACAGCCTCAGGGCAATTGTATGTTGAAATTCATTTCAACAGCCTCCAGTGCAGTGTAATGTTTGAAATTCGTTTCACAGCCTCAGTGCAGTGTAGTTTGTGGAAATTCGTTTCCACAGCCTCAGTGCAGTGTAATGTTTTGAAAATTCCGTTTGCAAAACAGCCTCAGTGCAGTGTATGTTTTGAAATTCGTTTCACAGCCTCAGTGCAAGTTATGTTTGAAATTCGTTTCACAGCCCAGTGCAGTGATGTTTGAAATTCGTTTCCCACAGCCTCAGTGCAGTGTATGTTTGAAATTCGTTTCACAGCCTCAGTGGCAGTGGTGTGTTTGAAATTCGTTTCACAGCCTCAGTGGCAGTGTTGGGGGTTTGACATTCGTTTCATCAGCCTCAGTGCAAGTGTGTGTTTGAAATTCCGTTTCACAGCTCAGTGCAGTGTGTGTTTGAAATTCCGGTTTCACAGCCTCAGTGCAGTGGTGTTTGAAATTCCGTTTCACAGCCTCAGTGCAGTGTGTGCTTTGAAATTCGTTTCAGAAAAAAAAAAAAAAAAAAAAAAACAGCCTCAGTGAGTGTGGTGTTGAAATTCGTTTCACAGCTCAGTGCAGGTGCTGTGGTTGAAAATTCGTTTCACAGCTCAGTGCAGTGTGGTGTTTGAAATTCGTTTCACAGCCTCAGTGGAGTGGTGTGGTTTTGAAATTCGTTTCACAGACCCTCAGTGCAGTGTGGTGTTTGAAATTCGTTTCACAGCCTCAGTGCAGTGTGTGTTTGAAATTTGTTTCACAGCCTCAGTGCAGTGTGTGTTTGAAATTCGTTTCACATATGGGAAACACATAGGGCAGTTTCCTTATAGCCTTGTGAGTGTTGGGGAGACTTTTCTAGTGTGATGTTCTGTATGTTTAGTGTTGTTTCATGAGGGGAATGGATTTGAGAGAGTGAGCAGTGAGCTAAGAGCATGCAGTATATTCAGGGTAAGCCTGAATTGGACATCAGCAGAACCACTTCAAGACTAGCCCTTTGACTTTCTGGAATCCTGGTTAAGATAGATTAAGCTAGAGCCTTCTTGTCTTTCTCCTCTTCTTTGTGTCTAGCCTCCACCCTAACCCCCATCTTCAGCTTAAAACCTCTTACAAAGATAGCATCCCAAAGGCATCATTCGTGAAGCTGGACAGGTTTGAAAAGAGCAAGGGAAGTTACTCACTTTTTTTCCAGTGAACTCTATGGGCAGTGGAACTTGATGGTGATTGTCAACCATTGTGGAAAGCAAAATTTTCATTTGGTTAACATATTTGGATCCATTCGATCCTCTGTATTAGCATTAGAAACATGATTTCCATCTGTTCCTAATGAAAATAGGTTTTATTTCTTTGAAACATTTAAAGGAATAAAAGCTTAAATTCCAAATCGTCGTAAAACCCTAAAAAGGGTTTCCTTTTCGAATGAGCATTGGAAGAAAATGCTCATTCGTAGCACAGACTCTACCTAAACATAGTCCAGCATTCCCTCCCAGTTGAAAGTTAGACAGTTCATATGAAAGTCAGGAATCTGAAATCCTCTTTTGTGGGGGGAGCATGAAAGATGACTTTTGCAGACCCAGAGCAGAGTCTGAGCTGGGTGGAATGAGATTAGTGTGCCAGGGAGAATGTCCGAACCCCTGGCCTTCTCTCCTTTGTGAGGAATGTGACAGCTGAGAGGAGTCAGAAGCCGCCCGGTGCAGTGGTGGCAGCCCAGCACAAAGGGTGGTGTGCTTTCCGACCTTCGGCTGCCCTTTGCTAGACCTTCAATTGTAGTTTGGGGCCCAGGCTTTGCATTTTTCTCTTTTATGGCTTAATTTAATTTTATTTCTAGCCAGTTTATTAGAGTGAAGGCCTTCTTCATTGCCCCGCGGTTTTGTGCCCATTGGACTGGAAATTAGATGAGCTGGGGGGTAAGTATTCTTTGTATGCACGAGAGGGTTGGTGACTGGGAAGACACGGAGGGCCAGACCTCACTAGCCAGTGGACCAATGATTACAGCCTAGCAAGATCACTTATTACTAAGGGAAGGGGCAGTTGAAAGTGGTAAGCAAGGTAGTGCCTGTGAAGGGCAGAGTAAGTCCTCACTAGCAACTAGCCATGGTTGTGTAGCTGTTCCTGTTTCTCGGAATGGGCACCTTGGCTGTGTTTCTTTTGTGCCTTCTCAAACTTGGCTCCATATTGGAATCACTGGGAGCATTGGAAACAACAACAACAACAACAACAACAACAACAACAACAACAACAGATGCCTGGGCCCCTGCAGAGCTTCTGGTTTAATTGGAATGGGTGCAGCCTGGGTGTGGGCACTGCAGATCTTCAGGTGATGGTACGGTGTAGCCTCAGTGGAACACCACTGGCCTGCCTGAGACCTGAGATGCTTGGGCATTACCTGCAGGCTTTACAAAAATGTTAAATGGTGTTAGAGTATTTCAGGAGAGGTTCTGATTAGATCTAAGAATGAGCATATTAAATTTAGGAGACTAGGACCTTTTAGGGTTGTTGAACTGGAAAAACTTTAGTGGGAACAATGGAGCTTATTGATTTTTTAAAAAAATCCTTAAAAAGGATAGCTAGAAAGAGGCTGGGTAAAGGGGCATTGAACTTGACTCCCTTAAGCAGTGGTCCCAAGGTGTTTGTTTTTCCCAGAAGGAGAGTGAGGATGGAAACTAAAGAAATAAAAGTTGTCTGGCCATAGTTACTCCAGACGGAGCGATGGCTGTGGGTGATCGTGAGCGTAAAATGAGGCGAGGGGCAGGAGTCCCCGCCTAGGCTCCGCTCAGTGTTCACTCACGTCTCTCCTGTGTGCTCATCTTTGACACCAGCTCCTCTGACTCAACTTTTCCCTTTGTTTTTACTCTCTCCTTAGCACCAGCTGCTGATTTTTATTCCTTGCTTTCTCGCCACACCAGCTCTGCCCATAGCAGCTCTACCACCATCTCCTTTCGCCTCTGGTGGCAACGCTCTCCTTCGTTCATGTTTTCCCTTCACTTTTTATGTTATCAGTTCTATGGAATCAGTAGGAGTCACGCTCCACAAGCCTGTTCTAGTCGGACTGGGCAGATGGAGTGAGGTCATCAGAAGACTGGAGGGGAGTGCTGAGGATGCTGCCAGGGTGGGGTTTTGAGAATTAATAGCGGGCTGAGGTCAGCCTTGTTGGAGACAGGAGGTTAGAGATTACTAGAGGGTCAGAGGTCCCACTGCTTGGGCAGGAGGGCAGGAGCCAGCTGAGCAGGGCTGACTGAGGGGCCTGAGCTTGCCCTTGTGTCTTTGAGGCTGGGTGGTTTAGACTGTGCCTGCCCAAGCAGGGTCTGCCCTGGATGTCTATGGAATATAAAGAGGCCCCGTTAGGTGAGGGCAGTGCAGTCATTTGCTGAAAGGTGACTTTTCTAAGGACCCATTCCTACTTTGAATATTGCTTATTTGACACGATTTCTTAAGTGGGATGTTTCTATTTTGTCTTTTTTGTGTTACTGAGAATTTGTATCTTTTCTTTTAATTTCCACAGCTTATTGGAAAATGCTGGCCACTCTGACTTCTAAGATACTTAGTGACATTTTATAGATAGTTTGGAATTTTTTTTTTTTTTTTTTGAGATGGAGTCTTGCTTTGTCACCCAGGTTGGAGTTCAGTGGTATAATCTCGGCTCACTGCAACCTCTGTCTCCTCAGTTCATGCAATTCTCTTGCCTCAGCCTCCCAAGTAGCTGGGATTACAGGCATGCACCACCACGCCTGGCTAATTTTGTATTTTAGTAGAGAGAGGGTTTCACCATATTGGTCAGGCTGGTCTTGAACTCCTGACCTCAAGTGAACCACCCACCTCAGCCTCCCAAAGTGCTGGGATTACAGGCTTGAGCCACTGCACCTGGCCCGATAGTTTGGATTGTTTCTGTGTAATCATTTGAACAAAACCATAACAAATCATTTTATGAAAAGCACCCTAGAGATGGTAAATCCAAGATAGGTTTCAGAATTCTTACTCTGCGAACTACATTTAAAAAATTGTAATGTAGTCTCCAGGTTAGGCCTTAAAATGAAGCACCCCCATTAATATCCTGCTTATGTTCAGGAATATCTAGGAAAAGGTATTAGCACAGAAGCTGAAAGCACACAGCCAGGTGCGTGCTGAGCTGATTCCTCACCCCAGCCTTTCTCCCAGGCTGCAGAAAGGAGTCAGGAAATGTGGCCCATCATTATTACTCATGCTTGTTAAACAGAAATTGACCAGATACCTCATTTTAACATTTTAAAGATATGTCTGTGAGAGAGTTGAATATTTGACTTAGGACTTTCAGAAAAAAAAAATATATTCTTGTTTTTCTTAAATGTAATGTTTTGTGTTTGTTGTAAACGTGTGATACAATATGTAATAATTTATGCAGCCTCTGAACACGCTGTCTTCAGAGTCATTTTGCAGCTGCTGTCTGAGTTTCCTAAGTCATTTGGATTTAGTTGGGTGTGTTCAGCCCAGGTAAAAATTTGGATTTACCTGAATGTGTCCAGCACCTGCACTGCTATTAAAACCAAGAATCTCCTGAGGTCAGGAATTACAGGGAACTGATTCTCTTCATTACTTTGGACTAATTTGCCCCTTCTTCCATTTTTCTAGTTGTGCACCTGAAGACCATGAAATAGAGGATTTAAGAAGAGAAGAAAAGGGCATTTTCACCTTTTTTTTTTTTCCTGTGAACATTTGGAGAGGATAAACTGATAAACTGAAACTTGAAATATTAGTGCTCATTTTAATTTTATATTAAATTAGTTCGTTAAGTTTCCTAAGGTTCTTTATGGAAAGGTTATAAAAAAGGTTTGTTGTTGTTGTTTAGTTCTAGAAAACCTAGCAGTTTACAAAGTTTTTAGGTAACAGTAAACATTCCTTTCTTTGATTCAGTAAGTTTTTCAATACCTGAGGCCCAGGAGTGTATAGACTACATGATAAATCAGTTTTTATTTTATTTTCACAGAGTTAATTTGATTTAAGATCAACAGACTTGATTTATGAAAGAATACTTGTATTTTTAGATCTGAACATTTTAGGTGGCTACAATTTTACCCCAAATTAAGAACCTTTGCAAACCAAGTGGCGGTGGTCTCATTCAGCTATACCAGTTCAGATGTGTTTACCTCTGGAGATGGAGTGAAAGTAATTGTATCTGGCAGATAGCAGAGGAAAATTGTCTTCACGGCTTTTTCAGTGACTTCTATCTATGCAGCTTCCCATTTTAATTCTGATGGTAAGTGTCTGCAAATGTCTGTGCTAAATATTCCTCTTGCTATCAGACAGGCTCTAAGTAAGAGTGTGTGTGTGTGTGTGTGTGTGTGTGTGTGTAAGAATTGATAACTTTATATTTTTTTCCTCCCTTTTCTCTGGTAGTTTATTTTTAGTAGTAAAATAGTGGCAGTGGATAATGCAGTAATGTTTTCCTTCTTTTTCTTCTTCTGGTAACCCCTTCCCAAGAGTGATTAGTGGGAAAAAGGGGACACAAGGGCTTAGCCCCACTAGAAGCACCCATAGAAGTGGCCCTTTATGATGGCAGGTGGCACTTACAGGCTTGGGCTGTTGCTGTTTCAACTGTCTTCTTATTTCTTTAAGCAAGAGTCTCAACCAGTTCTAGTAAATTAAAAATTAAAACGTAAGAAGTGACTCTTGTTCCTCTTGGGCCAGGATAGGCTGGATTTTGTAGTAGAGCGACCTTGGTTCCCTGACTGCTTGCTCAGGAGTTTATTGGTACAAGGGCTCGGAAGCATTTTTCCCTCTGCTTGTCATAAGGTACCGCATCTTTTTGATTTTCTTAGACTCGGCTCTAACATGGCCTCGCTAAGGAGACTAGAAGACTGAGAGAAAACCACGCCAGTCAGTAAACTGCATCACCAGGCCTAAAGAGAGAGCTTAAAGGCAAATACACAATAAAAGGCAGAGGTGTCAGACGGCGTACCATTCTGGGTTATAGGTTAAGCCTCCTCCTGTCCTCCATGGAGACCAGCCAGAGGCAGCCACATTCCTGGCCCTGGTGGGGGCTGCTGGCCTGAGGGCTCCACTGCCCACCCCAGGGAGACCCAGGGAGGAGCCGGGTTTGGTGTAGAACAAGTAATGGGCAGCACAGTCCTCATGAGGAGCAAACCTTACAGGACTGATTCTAATCCCGTCATGATCAATATGGAAATTTCAGTACTCGAGTATGTGTGTGTGTAGATCTTCTCTCTGAAATATAAACAGCTAAATTATTTTCCAGTTTGATCAAGGAAATAGGGAATCACATGTGAGCTATTTTCGTAATAGGCTGAGTTACTAATTTTTGTTTAACTCTTTCCATTTAAATGCTTTTGGCTGTTTTGTCATTGTTCCCATGTGGGCTGCTATTTTCAGATAGGGTACTGGAGGTCAGTAAGGCCCAGAGACGGTGAGCACTCCTCAGTGCCCCCCCTGTGTGGGCTGCACTCCGGACAATGGACACACACCTTGAACAACCGTATTCTGATTTACCAGGCTTTCCTTTAACCAGCCCTTTAACTTGATCAAGGTTTAATCCTTTTTGTTTGTTGTAAACTATGTTGAGGAAACCCTTACAAAGCAGAGTCTTTCCTGTTTGTATTGTCTGCATTTTAGGTTGATGGGGTGGGTTTCATTTCTCTCTTAGAGTCACTTCTCTAATCCAGTTTCTTTTGTCTAACGCATGGTAAAGAATTCACTCTTTGATACTGTGACTGACTTTGGTCTGTTGTTATTTGGAAGATCTCATATTCTTTCACTGCAGGACCATTTTTTTTCCTTTTTTTTTTTTTTTTTTTTTTTTTTTGTGGTGGTAGCGATATTAGGAGGAAGGCAGGGATGGAACTAATTTGTGTGTGGCTGGTTCCATGGGCGAGGCCCAATGCCATGTTCTTCTCTAAGCCACGTTCCCCTTCAGGAAGCAGGTAGGGCCCGAGAGCTGGGGTCTCAATCAGCATGTGACATCAGGTCCACCATGTTTCTCCTCCATACCCTCTGCTTTCCAGAAAACAGTGTGTATGAACTGCAGCTCACTTTCTTCCGGAAATGTTAAGTATTGTTAAAATGCTGGTGCTATCACTGAGTTAAATTTCTTTTTGCTCCTTCAACTTTATTAAGTTTTGGTTTAATTTGTTTGCTTTCTTCAGACTCAAGTTGTATACAAAAATAAATGGAGCTTTATTGAATCTCACTGCTCAATTGGTGACACACACCTTTTAGAGAAATCAAGTCAAGAATCATTTTTATGGGGCGTCTTGAGATAAACTCTTGAGGGGTTTTGAGTAGCCTGCGTGGGAGGGCCCTGGAGGTGGAAGTGAGAGACTGTGGGAATGAGGAGCTGAGGACTGTCTGTTCCATGTGCTCCAGCAAGGTGTCTTGACTTCCCTTCTGGGGAAGAGGGTAGGAGAGATGGAATTCTTGGCTTGCGTTGCTGGATTGCAGGCACACTCCAGTGGGCTCTGGAAGCCCTCAGAGGAACCCTTGACTTGAGATAGAGCGATGACTTCCTGTTCTGCTGTGATTCGTCCTCCTTGGGTGGATGGTTTCTGAACTGCTGCAGGAAGTGTCTGTTTAGCTGTGTAAGTATTGTTTCAGGAATTAGAAACTGCATTTCCTTTCCTGAAATGCATCTGCCTTTCTATAGAGAAGGAGATTTTTTTTTTTTTTTTTTTGTAGTTCTTATACCTTAAGCATGCCATTTTCCCAAACAGGAGACTATACGTGAATGCACTTAGCAGTTTTCCCCTGGGTTCAGTAAAAATGGATTTGTCTTAGATTCTTGTAGGAAAATTGTTGACAGAGAGTTGAGGGAAGATCAGGTAAAAAGTATCCAAGTGTGGAATCCAGTGGAGAACAGAGCTTTGCCCATTTAAGTGTCTGACAACTGAGTTATTTGTAAGTTATGCCAAGGATATTTTTAGAACTCAGTATCTTATCCTTAGGTTTCCAATTATTTTGATTCCCCAGCAGACTCCAAAGGGTACAAGAGAAGTGAGATTGGAAAAATTTCTGCGAAGAGAAGCTCAACTGAATCTTAACTGTGGTAATTAATTGGCAGAAAATCAATAATTCAGTGAGAAGTCTCTCAGCCAGTGGTGGCAAAAGACAATGTAGTGAATGTGAGTGGATTTGGGAGAGTATACAAGTACCAGTGAACTAATTGGGTGAATTTACATACTGTGTTACTGTAGTGTTACACAAGACTAGTCATTTGGGAAATTGATAGAAGATTAATGGAAATCCAAATGTTTAAATAGTGTAATCATTGTCTGACCCTAAAGAGAAACCTCAATGAATATGTATTTGGCTTAATGAATTGAAATGAAACTGTGTTTTGTCACCTGATGTTGAGGAAATTTTACCTCACCTGCTTTATGTCTCAAATTCTTTTCCATAAACCTGCCCCTGTGTTTCCTTGTGGGAACTGCCACCTAAATGTTTCTTTCAGATAGTGCTTCTGATTTATTTTAGTCTCATGCCTTTTTTCTACACTCTGGAAAATAATTGAGGACTCCAAAGAGCTTTTGTTTATGTGAGTTCTATCAATCACATAATCTGTCATATTAGAAATAAAAAAGGGATTTTAGAAATCATTACTGAATTTAAAATAACAATATACCCAACTATATGTTAACATAAATAATAAGATGCTTAATGAGAAGTATACTTCGTTATTTTTCGCAAATGTCTTTAATATCTGGCTTATTAGAAGACAGCTGGTTTCTTGCCTTGCATCTGCATTCAATCTGTTGTGATATGTTGGTCTGGTTGCCATCCAACCAAAGAAAACCTAGCCTCACACAGGTTTGTAGTTGGAAAAGGCAGTGTTTGAATTTCCTTTCAGATAATAGTGGATCTTCTTGGATGTTACACTAGAAAAGTGGTATCTCAAAGTTTGGTTGAGATATGTGTAGATCCTGAAACCATATCTATGAACTTTAAAACTCTGTTTTATGTTTTGAATATCATGTATTGGCCACTTGGAAAATCTCCCAAATGTTTATACATTTCACTTGTAATATCAAAAATTCTTGTCATGAATTAGAAAATTCTTAAGTGTAGGGAAATTGTCAAGATCACAGTGGATATTCAAGTTTTCAGAAAGTCTAAAATTTTCATAAAAGCTGAATCTTAGTGTTTTCCTCGAAAACGGACCCATTTTGTTCCTTTTCTTTAAAATGGCTGCCGGATAGCCTTGTCTAAATAGCCATTGTTTATATATCGCTCTGTCAAGTATAAGGTTGGGTTCAATGAAGAAAAGTGGCTCATCACCTCATAGGTCCACCCCACATGTGCTGACCCTTGCGACAGCCATCAATATACGCTGCATCGGGGCTTTCCCTTCCATCACACAGAGTCATAGAGTGTGTGTGCTCAAGAGTCAAGATGTAATAAAATCAGTTTTTTACTTCTCCATGGTATTAGTCTGTTTTCATGCTGCTGATAAAGACATACCCAAGACTGAGCAGTTTACAAAGGAAAGAGGTTTAATGGACCCACAGTTCCACATGGCTGGGGAGGCCTCACAATCATGGTGGAAGGTGAAAGGCACATTTCACATGGTGGCAGACAAGAGAAGAGTGAGAGCCAAGTGGAAGGGGTTTCCCCTTATAAAACCGTCAAATCTTGTGAAATTTATTCACTGCCACAAGAACAGTATGGGGAAAACGCCACCATGATTCAGTTATCTCCCACTGGGTCCCACCCACAACATGAGGGAATTATGTGAGGTACAGTTCGAGATGAGATTTGGATGGGGACGCAGTCAAACCGTCTCATCCATCAAGGACAGTAAGTGAGGTGACGGACCTCTTCATTTATTTTAACTGCAGTTATGTGGTGAGATGACAGCTAGTAAGTACAGTTTGGGGCCACTGACTTGCTGTGTGGTAAGGTACACACATTTTTACATGCTGTTGCTCTTGTACTGTTGATGCAGTACAAAAAGGCAAATAATAGCTTTAGAATTCTAGTTTGACCTCACAGATCCAGTTGTAGAGCCTTGGGGATCCTAAGGGGCCCATGGTTCATGCTTTTTGAGAACCACGGCTTTAAGACATTTGGGAAAGGTGCTAAATGGGATAGAACTAGACTTGATTCGTTATGAACTTAGTATTACAGAAATGGGTCAGATACCTAATATGTGTGTGATAGACGTGTGGGGCCACGTGGGAGGGATGCGTAAGAGAGTTCCTGGAGTGTGGCACTTTCACTGGGGCTGTTGACTCCTGTGTCCTGAACATCTAAATCTGTACCTGGTGTATCAGTTTATACTCTCTGTGGCAGTTTGAATAATTAGGGCAAATGTAATGACTGCGTAAATTTATTGGTTTTTAGAAAGTCAAGTGGGTTTTGTGTTCGTAACAAAGATTAGTCAAGGTAATCTTTTTGTATTATAAAAGTAATAAAGTTGTGAAATATAGCTGCACAGACCCTCCCATCCCACCTTCCTGTGATACCATCATCCTCAGTCTCCCTAGCCCTTGTATATCTGTTTCCTATTACCATCAAGGCCCACAACACCAACTGTGTAGACATACTCCAAAAATAATAGATGCAGCCTTTATCATTATTCGCTTAAAAAGCCAACTAGTGTTCTTTCCCCTTATTGCGAATGTGCCCAGTATGAAGGGACAGCATCAGATTGGTTATGTAATTGATGCTGTTTGTGACAAAGACTCCTGCTTCACTCATGTGTTCCCAGCGATTTCCCATTGTAACTAGGTAATGATGACGTTTGCTTGTTTTCTGTGTATGAAGAATCACAAGTGTGTTCTTGGGTGGCTCTTGAAGAGAAAGCTTTCACGCCTACAAGAATACCTTGCTATTTCTTTTTTTTTAAATTCTTCCTTAAAAGAAATTTTAAGTCATTGAGAGTAGCTGTTTTTGTGTGTCGATATTTCGGCCCATTTTATTTTTCTCTTCAGTTTTCTGATTTGTGTGATTACATGAGGAGCTCTGCCTGTGAATCTCAAGCACTCAGGTTGGAGTCGTTCGGTCTTTGGAGCCTGTTGGGAGGAAGCCAGGTGCCCTTCAACTGTCCTTTGCATTAGGACTCCCTGGTAATAACGGTGGTGTTGACGGACTTGTCTTGATAAAATGACATCTGATAAAATATTAATAAATACATTATAGTGGACACCTGCTTCTGAGGATGTGGATGTGCGAAACCTAGACATTCTATTTATGAATGTCTTTTTAATTGAGTCCCCTGGACACAGAGAGAGGACCCGCATGATCACCGAGAAAATATCAGAGTACAGGTGGCAGAGCCATGGCAGAATCCCCTGCTCAAATTGTATCACTGTGCGGAGACAGAGCTAACAAACAGGATCTCAAGGAGAAACCGAGTCTTGTGCTTTGCTTTCATGCGGGGTTTTTCTGAGTTAGCTGCTGAAACCAAGCTAAGTAAATATTATCTTGTTTTTGTGTTGGCCTTTTGTTTTGAAATATTCCGCCTTTATTTCCTGCATAGTTTTCTCTTTATTGCTGTTACTATTTTTACAGATTAGAAGTACCACCTTTTCCAGTCTTGCTCATCGTGGTTTTTCCTACTTCAGCCTGTGAACTATTTAATTCAGTTCAGCAAGCATTTTTGGAGTGTTTGCAAGTCAGTAGCTGTGTTATTACCAAACCTGCCATCTTTACTTTCTACTGTTGCTATAAACCCTTTGATTTGCATGTTCTGTATCAGCACTCTTAGCAGCTTCTTCTCTGTGTTTGCCTCCCTTGGTAGGTTTGTAGATTAAGGGGACCTTGTAATGGAGAATGAGGCTTCCAGGATTGGCCTTCTTCCCCCTTTGTTCTCTTTGTATGGTTTCATCGTTCTACTTTACTCTTTTACATGTGCACAGAGCTTCCAGTATCAAGCTGTCTTTTGGAGTTGGAAGAAGTAGTTTTGGAGATGAGAAACACAGGAAGAGAGAGGAGGGAGAATATTAGAGAAGAAAATTATTCTCTTTTGATCAGTTTCCATTATGCATTAACCATTGGCCTGTCCCTTTCCCCACTGTCGCCTTAGGCAGACACTGTACGTCTTCATCTATGCTTATATAATAAGGTCTGAATAGTTCTGTGGTGATCCTATGACCATTTCCGTAGCTGAGATTGTAAATATCTTCTTTTACTGTAGGGAGAACGGCACTCAGCTAGAAAATAAGCGTAAGCCTCCAAAAGAGTATATTCTGCTATGTTTATAGAATTGTCGTCTTTGGTTCTAATATATTGCTGCTGAGAAATTGACACAAGTTGTGTTTACTTGAATACAGCAAATTACCTAAATAGATAGGTAAAGATTATTCACTTTTATTACATTTCAAATGGTTTCATTGTATTTCTCCAAATTGTACATTTGTTACAGAAGTTAGCTTCGTGTTTCTACTCTTAGGTGTATAAAATCAAGATCTCTAGCCCAGTTGAGGAGATGTATAATGGTTCGGATCTGAACACTGTGAGGTAACAGGGCTTAAATGAAATACCCCCTTACTACTTAGTGAATGTTTGAGACAAATCAGCCGCAGTACTTCCTTTCTCCCCCATATATGGCAGCATAGTTATATAACCTTCTAATGATGGATTTATTTCTTCTCTTCCAGAAGTGCTCAAGCCTATTGCAGACAAATCTCTACAAATTTAGTTTTCTTTTTTATTTTTCTTCTGTCTCGTTGACCTAGCTCATCACAGCTTTCCATCTAGCGTTTTGTATAAGTAGTCATTTAAGTATGATTTAAGAGGCTCATCTGATAATGGGTACTTTCTCTTTATAGGGGCCAAGGGAAAACTTCCCTGTCACCTTCTGACGGTTCACTGAAAATCACTCACAAGAGGTAGATTAATGGGAGGAGAGGCATACTAATTTATTTGGTCACGGTTGTATATCACATGGGAGCCTTCAGAATGAAAGACCCAAAGATACAGGATAAACTGTCCATCTTTATTTATGCTTAGGTTCAACAAAGTATGGACAGCTGTGCAGAAATATGATTGGACTAGGCCAAGATGGGCAGATCACAAGGTCAAGAGATTGAGACCATCCTGGCCAACATGGTGAAACCCCATCTCTACTAAAAATGCAAAAATTAGCTGGGCGTGGTGGCGCACACCTGTAGTCCCAGCTACTTGGGAGGCTGGGGCAGGAGAATCGCTTGAACCTGGGAGGCGGAGGTTGCAGTGAGCAGAGATCACGCCACTGTACTCCAGTCTGCTGATAGAGTGAAACTCTGTCTCAAAAAAAGAAAAAAAAATGACTGGACTAAAAGGATATGATTGAATGCTAACCGATTGAAGGGGAAGCCCAGCAAGGCCTGTCTGTCTAGTTTCTTCCTGGCCTCTCTGAGCATGTACTCCTTCCTTCTGGGCATGGTGCAGGACTCTCTGGAATGGGCATCTTATGATCTACAATCAGACATGTGGGTCAGACAATTTCTTTATGGCCAGTTTTTATACAGAGAGCAGGAGATAGTATGTTTAGGTTTTATGGGTAGCTTTGGGCAAAAGGGATTCTAGTTTCTGTGAGCTGACTTGGGGAAGAGGGATTCTAGTTTTGTGGCTTGCTTCGAGGGAGAATGAGAGACCAGAGACAGGAGGGCAGAGAGAGCACCTTTTGAGGCCTTTATTTTGTTATGTCATTTTCTGAGCCCCAGCATCTGTCAGTGTCGGAAAACAGAGATAGTACTATTAGCAGAGTTACCATTTGAGACGTATTTGCCTTTCATGGACACCTGTAGTCATTTGAGTGAATTTAGACTTCCTTAATTTATTACAGTTGCTTTTAGTAGCTGTCCTTAAAATAGAGAATATTCTTGAATTTAACACGTACAATTTATTCTCTCCTCTCTTTATTGATTTAATGAGTACTATTTCAGGTTTATAATAGAATTCCCCAGTCTTAAAATGCTTATGGCATTGAAACATCGTTAAGTTAGAGCTTTATTCATTCTCCACAGAGAATGGAGGACACCGTGGTTTTCATTGTGCTCCGTTTGACCATGGATGGTCTTAGGGCTGTATCACTATTCAACTCTTAAGATAACAAATATAAGCTACTACTTTAATGAGTGACATTTTCTTATTTTTAGTGTTTTGCTTGTCTACAAGCAGATGGTAAAAGCAAACTAGTTAATGATGGAAAAACCTGTATCAGCTACATATGCTAAATTTTATGCCCTGTTTTTTTCCTAGATAGGCATGCCTGTGGCGATGCATATTACTTCCTTACTTCTATCTTTTCTGCTAATAAAATTGTCTCTGCTTCCCATACTAAAATGATAGCATTGTTTGTAATGTTTTACAAATTGGGTGGAAGAGGTGTGTGTTCACCAAGCAACATCATGACTTTTCACTGCTCCACCCTTTACCCAGGCAAGTTGGAAGAACAACTATTTGAGTGTGAGAACGAGAGCACCAGGACAAGAAGCTGGAAAAATAAATGGGAGATATTGCTAGTGGCCTGGTTGCCTTGACTGGAAATTTGCACTTTGTGTTCATTGTGGGGTAGTTAAAGCTTTTTAGCTTGAATTTAGCAGGGATGTATTGGTTTCCAACGAGTCTTCCTTATACATCTTGTTTGTGGGAAATACTGAAAGAGTCACAGAATTTTCAACACCACATGGAGGCTATCCCAATAATCACAATAACTTAATTATTTATTCTTACAAGCTCAGAGAAGAATTAATGTAAAAAATTATGGGAACCATTATACACTGTTGAGGGGAATGCAGATTAGTTCACCCACCATGGGAAGCAGTTTGGAGATTTCTCAAAGAACTTAGAACTACCATTTGACCCAGCGATTCCATTACTGGGTATATAACCAAAGGAAAATAGATCATATACCAAAAAGACACATGCACTCATGTGTGTATCACTATGCTGTTCACAATAGCAAAGACATGGAATCAACCTAGGTGCCCATCAGTGGTGGATTAAATAAAGAAAATGTGGTATGTATACACCATGGAATACTGTGCAGCCATAAAAAGAATGAAATCATGTCCTTTATAGCAACATGAATGGAGCTGGAAACCATAATCCTAAGCAAACCAGTGCGGGTGTAGAAAACTAAATATTACGTGTTCTCATTCATAAGTGGGAGCTAAATATTGAGCACCTATGGACGTAAACATGGGAACAATAGATACTGCAGACTACTAGAGAGAGGAAGGGAGGGAGGGAAGGAAGGAGGGGAGGGGGTAAAACACTATCTCTTGGGTACTGTGCTCACTGCCTGGGTGCAATATACCCATGTAACAAACCTGCACATGTACCCCCCGTATCTAAAATAAAAGTTGAAAGAAAATTGTGGAAAAAGCATAGACAGTGAATTGTGACATCATCATCAGCAAATGTTTCTTGAATGCAATAAGCTTGCCTGCTTATTCATTTCACCAGCCATTTATTATTATGCATAAGGCTTCTGCCCATTTAGGATTCACAGTTGAAGGTACAGACATGTCCATCAAGAAGTCACATAAGAGACTGACTAAAAAAACCTTCCAGCGAAAGGTACACATAGTATTCTAAGTGAGTACTAGAGAGGAAGAGACACTGTCTGTCTAGGAAGTTTTTCTTCAACCGTTTTTTCCCTTGGAGATGTCTGAGAAAGTTTTGTGGGGAATGAGGGGCTTTTAGGCGCAAAGGATGCTGTTTATTTTGGGTAATGGGCACGTCTTGATAGAAGGGACAGAGGCAGGAGCCTTTAGGGCATATTCTTTTGGGAAAGGTTATTTAATGTGTATTCTGACTGTCAGGTAGGGAAGTCAAGTTAGGAAGGTACTTGGGCCATAGTATGGAATTATTTGAAGGTTATTTTGAGATTTAAGTTGTGCATAGTATAGTTTTGAGTAGATGTGTCTGTGTGAGCTGTTACTAGTGAAAGAAACCCAACTTAAAGTAACTTAAGCAAAAAAAGAAAGGCATAGCTCAAGTAACTGGGATGTCTAGGGGTGGCATACTGCAGGCATTGTTGGATTCAGGGGCTCAAGCATTGTCAGAAGGCCTCTTTTTTCCCTCTCTCTCTCTGTCCTGGCTCTGCCTTCCCTGTGTTGAGCTCTGCATAACAGCCCTTTCTCTGTGATCTATGAGACAGTGGCCAGCAGCTGCAGCCCACACCCTCCTAGCTTAGTTCCTTTGGCAGAACTGAACTTCTTAAGATCCCGACATCATCCCAGAGAAGACTGTAGATGACCTTGCCATGGCCTGCACATATCCTTGAGCTAGTCACCGACCTAAGGGAATGGTGTGCCCAGAGCAACCCAGGGGACGACGGCATGACATCAAGGGCAGGGATGGTTCCTTCCAAGAACCAGAAGGGAATGTGGGAAAAGGGCACGAGACAGATAGAAGCTTTAACTGCCATGGTCGCAGCACAAGAGGGAGGGTAAGAGAAGACTGGAGCTGTTAGCCCAGGTTGGGAACATGGGTGGAGGAGGACATTTGTCAGGAAGGATGTAGACTCCATCTTCTGCATATTGAGCTATAGGTGCTGTGGGTCATTCATGTGGCAGTTGGCTGTGAGGGCACAAAGGAGAGGGATAAAGTTAGTGTTGTAGCAGAATAAGGGATTGATGATAAAGATAATGAAGGGAACCAAAATATTTTATCCTGAAATATACTTTGACATATTTCAAGATGGCTATTCACTGGGCTTGAAATACAAGAATAGCTGAAAGCTGTCTTTTGTAGGGGGGATTTGCATCTGTAGGGAATCTGCATTAATGCAGCCAGCCTTTCTCTAAGGCCCTCCCTTGTCCTGATGTAGGCAAGATTAACTGAGAGTCTGACACCTATAAAGGTCTGAAAAAAAAATTATCATCTATTCTCTCTGAGGGCTGCTACCTGTGTGAGGTTTCAGATGCATAACGAGGCCACCTTTGCTAGCCAGGATTCCTCCCCTTCCCATAACTGTCCTATCATCGTAAGTTGAGGCACCATCATAACCTGTTTTTGGCCGTGTTCCTGTCAGATATTTTACCCAGAGTGATTCCTTCTTGAACAGGGGCTGAGTACAATGAGGCTGACACCTACCGGGCTGCATTTCCAGGAGATTAGACATTCTTAGTCACAGGGTGAGACAGGAGGGTCGGCACAAGATACAGGTCACAAAGACCTTGCTGATAAAACAGGTTGTGGTAAGAAGCTGCCAAAACCCACCAAAACCAAGATGGTGACAAAAGTGACCTCTGGTCATTCTCATTGCTCATTACATGCTAATTATAATGCATCAACATGCTAACAGACACTCCCACCAGTGCCATGACAGTTTACAAATGCCATGGCAACCCCATGAACTTACTAGACAGTCTAAAAAGGGGAGGAACTATGACTTCTTGGGTTGCTTGCCCCTTTCCTGGAAAACCCATGAATAATCTACCCCTTATTTAGCATATAATTAAGAAATAACTGTAAGTATACTCAGTTGAGCAGCCCATGCCCCTGCTCTGCCTGTGGAGTAGCCACTTTTTAATTCTTTACTTCCTTAATAAACTTGCTTTCCCTTTACGAATTCACCTGGAATTCTTTCTTGTGTGAGATCCAAGAACCCTCTCCTGGGGTCTGGATCAGGATCCCTTTTCAGTAACACTCCAAGCCCCCATTCTTTCTGTAACCTCAGAAAAAGCTTCACCCATGTGGCCATTTCTTTGAGTTCTTTTATTTTGTGAGACTTCTGTTCAGATTAATATATTTGCCTTTTCTCCTGTTGATCTGCCTTTAGTTGATTTTTCATCGAGCTTTGGAGAGTGAAGAGGAGGTTTTCCCATGGCTCCTACAATAGCATGGAATAGGGAAGCTCATTGAGGAGGATCAGAGGTTAGATTGGATTGCATGAAATTGCTGCTTTTTTAGGTCGAAAATAGAGAACCATTGGTGGTTTCATATGGTTCAACCTGTTCTATGGATTCCCTTATGGGAATGGCTGTGTTCTTTCCGTCACTTGCTTATCCTGTAGGAAATGCCCTGCCTCTCTCCTTCTTTAGTCATCTCTTTTGGAAATATATACTGGGTGCTTTTTAAGTACAGAGCATGTGCTTAGTCCTGGATATGTGGTCATGAACTGGACCTTGCTGGCGTCTAGAGTCTAGACCGGAGTGTTTTGGGGCTAATAGAAGACTCTGAGGTGCAGTGGTACGGGGCTGCAAAACAAACACAAACAGAAACAAAAAGTAGCCTTTTTTTGATGCTGGCTTTCCCCAAATACTAGCAAATCCATCCTAACAGTAAGTAGAGAAACAGAGCTTGATAGAATATTTGTGTTCATTTCAGTGGAAAGAAAATGTTTGCCTTCACTTTCTCAGAACTTTCTTTTGCTGGAAAAACAGCTGATGAACCTGCAGGTAAGAACAAAGAGCCAGACCTCTGTTTGTCTGCAAATCTGGTTTTCACACAGAGCTTCCTGTTGAAGTGTGAGGAGTCTCCTCTCAGTGATAGACTAGGGAATAGGGGAGAACCTTCCCCCTTCACACTTGGCATCACAGCACCTGGCCCCAAGCTCTGTTGCTTGAGAAGACTGTGCGCTGAAAGTTCATTTCTTTTTTTCCTGTCTCAAGGCAAAACAAGGTAAAATACAATAGCCAATTGCCTCATATAAACCACCTGCTCAGTAGGAAATGAAGTAAAACTCTTGCAGTCCCTATTGCTACTTGAAGAATTTGTGGTTTCCTTTCCTGTCAGTAAACAAAAGCAGTCAGTTAAAAGAGTGGAACATTAATTGTTTACAGGATGTTTGCTGTATCAAAGGAAGGAAAAGTGCCTTTTACAGACGGTTCATTGTGTTGGGATATTACAACATCGAGTGTCTCCGAGAGAAGAGACATTAAGCATAAGAGCATAAGATATTCAGTCACAAAACACAGACTGTTTCATTAGCAGGCCTTTAAAAGACTTATTTTGTAAACTCGAGGGCTTCATGATGTATCAGGATAAAGAATATAGATGAGAGTAGAAAGCTTCCTTAGAGAAAAAATGGGATCCCAAAATTTTGAAAAATATTGATGCTTCAGAGGCTTTGAGGTTTTTTGCAAGAAACATTTATCTTTTATAGTTCAGTAATGTATTTTACCTAGGCTTCCCCAGGTTGCTTTTCAGTACCGGCATACTTCGGAGGTTTGCTTATTTCCAGACAACTGCAATGAAACAAATGTTGCAGTATAGCAAGTCACACAGTTTTTTGTTTTTTCCAGTGCATTTAAAAGTTACAGTTCACTATACTGGAGTTTATTAGGTATGTAGTAGCATTATGTCTAAAAAAATGTGCAAACCTTAATTTAAAAATACTTTTTGCTAAAAAATGCAAATGATTATCTGAGCCTTCAGCAAGTCAGTCTTTTTGCCAGTGGAGAATCTTGCCTCAGTGTTGATGGCTGTTGACCGATCAGGGTGGTGGTGGCTGAAGGTTGGGCTGGCTATGGCAATTTCTTAAAATAAGGCAACAATGAAGTTTTGCCACATCAGTCGGCTCTTCATTTCATGAAAGACTTCATGCTGTTTCATAGCATTTGACCCACAGGTAGAACTTCTTTCAAGACTGGAGTCTCTCCTCAAACCCTGCCAATTTATGTAATATCCTAAATCCTTTGCAACAATGTTCATATCATCTTCACTAAGAGCAGATTCCATCTTCAGAAACTAGTTTCTTTGCTCCTCTGCAAAAAGCAACTCCTCATCCATTCAAGTTTGATCATGAGTTTGTAGCAATTCAGTTAGATCTTTAGGCGCCAATTCTAATTCTAGCTTTTTTTGCTATTTCTTCCTCTATTGAAATGTTGAGCCCCCGCCCTAAAGTCATCCTTGAAGGTTGTAGTCAACTTCTTCCAAACTCCTATTAATTGTTGATATTTTAACCTCCATGCATGAATCATGAATGTTCTTGATGGCATCTTGAATGGTGATTTTAAAAGGGTTTCGGTTTATTTTGCCCAGATCCACCAGAGGAATTGCTATCTGTGATAGCTATAACATTATGAAAATTACCTCATACATAATAAAACTTAAAAGTCAGAATTGCTTTTTAATCTGTGGGCTGCGGAATGGATGTTGTTAGCAGGCAAGAAACAACATTCATCTCCTTGTACACCTCCGTCAGAGCGCTTGGGTAGCCAGCTGCATTGTCAATGAGCAGGAACGTTTTGAAAGGAATCTTTTTTTCTAAGCACTAGGTTTCAATGTGGACTTAAAATATTTAGTAAACGATGCTGTCAACAGATGTGCTGTCATGCAGGCTTTGTTGTTCCAATGACAGAGCACAGGCAGAGTAGATTTAGCATCATTCTTAAGGGCCCGAAGATTTTCAGGATGGTTAACTAAGCGTGAGTTTCAACTTAAAGTCACCAACTGCGTTAACTGCTAACAAGAGAATTAGCCTGTCCTTTAAAGCTTTGAATCCAGTTGTTGACTTCCTCTCTCTAGCTATGAAAGTCGTATAGGACATCTTCTAAGAGAAGGCTGTTTGATTGACATTGAACATTTGCTGTTTAGTGTAGCTCTCCTTGTACCTCATGAACCAGCCTCTGCTACCTGCAGACTTTTCTTCTGCGGCCTCCTCACCTCTCTCGGCCTTCATTGAATTGAAGAGAGTTAGGGGCGTGCTGTGAACTAGGCTTTGGCTTAAGGAAGTGTGGCTGGTTTCATTGACTATCCAGAACACTCAAACTTTCTTCATATCAGCAATGAGGTTGTTTTGCCTTCTTATCATTTGTGTGTTCACTGAAGTAGCACTTTTAATTTCCTTCAAGAACTTTTCCTTTGTATTCACAACTTGGCTGTTTGGCACAAGAGGCTTAGTTTTGGGCCTGTTTTGGCTTTTGACATGTCTTCCCCACTGAGCTTAATTGCTTCTAGCTTTTGATTTAAAGTGAGTTATTTGACTCTTACTTGAACAGAGAGAGGCCGTTGTATTAACTGGCCTAAGTTCAACATTGTTGTGTCTCAGGGAATAGGGAGGTCTGAGGAGGGGGAGAGAAACTGGGGAGGCTGGTTGGTGGAGCCGTCAGAACACAGTATTTATGGATTAAATACACTGTTTTATATGGGTGTGGCTCATGCCAGCCCCAAACAGTTACCCTAGTTCCATCCAAGATCGCTGATCACAGGTAACCATAACAAATATAAAAGTAATGATGGAGTTGAAAGTATTGTGAGAACCACAATATGACACAGAAGCACCAGCTGAAAACTTTGTGTCAGAAAAATGGTGCCGATAGACTTGCTCCATGCAGGGTTGCCGCATATCTCCAGTCTGTAAAAGACACAGTATCTGCGAAGCACTGTAACGTGAGGTTCACCTTCTACCTAGTACTGTGTCTGAGTCCCTGACGGTACTAGACGTCCACTGATGTTACGTAGATTGAGACTGTTGTGCAACCGTCACCATCATCCATTTTCAGACCTCTTCATCTTGAAAATTCTGTATCTATTTAACAGTAACCCCATTTCCCCTCACCCTAATCCCTGGCAACCACCATTGTGCTTTCTGATTTTATGAATTTGACTTACTCTACATACCTCATATAAATGGAATCATGCAGTATTTGTCCTTTTTGTGACTGGCTTATTTGCTTAGCATGGTATCTTCAAGGTTCATCTATGTTGTAGTTTGTGTGAGCCTTTCCTTCCTCTTTAAGGCTGAATAATATTCCATGGCACGTATTTCCCATATGTTGTTTCTGCATTCATCTAATGGGCGTTTGGGTTGCTTTACATTTTGAGTCACTGTGAATAATGCTGCCGTGAAAAGGGCTGTGACAATTCATCTTGGAGACCCTGCTTTCAGATTCTTTTGGCTGTATGCCCAGAAGTAGAATTGCTGGGTTATATGGTAATGCCATGTTTAATTTTTTTTTTGAAGTACCCACTATATTATGCATCAGATTTTTAAACTCAGAACTGTCTATATTGGCTACAAAAATTGTCAGTGAGAATTTCTTTCCCCACCCTAACCGCCGCACATAATCTTACCTTCAGCCACAATTGAGGGGACTAGTAATTTTTCATCTACTGTTTCTGTGCTTCATAAAATGGAGACAGGTTGAAAAGGAGGGCTTTTTAAAACTAAGACTAGTCATAGCCTTCTTGGTAGGTGACCTTACAGTTTATCGCCTCCCAAAGTGAATGCGATGCTGGGTTAACAGTTGTTAATGCTATGCTGGGTTAACAGTTGTAAACTGGGACTGTCTCTGGGGTGCCCTCCTTCTTGGGGTCTGTCTTGTCTTTTGTAGGAAGCAGTGCTGGATCTTGCCAGCATTTACAAAGCCACACTGTCTTCGTAAACCTATGTTTATATGGTTTTGTCTGAAGTGTATTCTCCACATTGTTGCGTTTTGAGTCCATGCAGTGTCAGATCTGAGTGTGAGCCCTGGGGCGCTTGGATGTGGTTGAGTTTGCAGCAATTCTTACGTTGTTTTAAAAAATGGTGTGTTGAAAGCATGATCTTAGGAGTCCGGCTAACTTGAGTTCACATCCTGCGCTTGCTGATTCGCCTGGGACAAATAACCAGTCTCTTGAGTGCCAGTTTCCTTAACCAGGGAGGCAGGAAAGGCCAATTGTTTTTTTCTTTTAACGTGCTGGTGAGTTTGGAAATAACACATATAAGGTGTTTTAGTAGAGTGTCTAGTACGTAGCACTGCATACCTAATATTGACCATTGCCATTATCATTAAAAGAAGATGCAGTTCAGCAGAATTTAGTACCAAAATGGATAACTGGAGTTCTCAACATTTTTGGTTTTAGGATTCCTTTGACGTTCTTAAAAATTATTGGAATTCCATAGAGCTTTTGATTATGTAGCTTATCTCTGTTGATGTTTACCATACTAGAATTAAAACTGATAAATTTAAAAAATATTTATTATTTAAGAATGATAACTGGGCGTGGTGGCGGGCGCCTGTAATCCCAGCTACTTGGGATGCTGAGGCAGGAGAATCACGTGAACCCAGGATGCAGAGGTTGCAGTGAACTAAGATCGTGTCATTGCACCCTAGCCCAGGCCACAGTGCGAGACTCCGTCTCAAAGAAAAAAAAAAGGACATAGCTGTGGAGTGGAGTTTAGCTTGAAGAGGTGACCTTGCAATTTCACGTCAACTTCTGGCTCCTCAAACAGTAGGTTGGCAGTAAGGCAGGGTCCCCTTTCTCACTGAGAAGATTGTGAATATTTCCATATGGATTTTCTATTACTAATGTTACTCCGATTTTTTTGTTTTAAAATAAAATTCTGAATGTAAAAAAAAAAAGACAGTAGTAACCCTTTTATATTTTATTATAAACAGCATTTTATGAAAATAAATTATTTTCAAAACAGAAAATTAATGAGCAGAATGATATTGCTGTATACTTAATTTCATTAATGTGTGGCTGAAGAGAAGACAGCTGGATTCTCTTACCTGCTTCTTCATTCAATCTCTTGTGCTAGCGTATGTTCCTCAACCTCTGGAAAACTCCATTGAACATTGGGGAGAGATGAAGAGTAGAAAAGATAAATAGTGCCTTGGTGTCAACATGAAGATGGTTTTGACCTTGTGGACACCTGGGGATTCCTCAGGTCTGAGGAACCACATGTTCAAATTGCTGACCAAGAGTTGTTCTGGGAGTCTGAACGGGGTCTCTTTCTTCATTTGTAGGTTCTTGCCAGGCTGTGTGAGCAGGAGCCCGCTGCTCTTCCCCACTCAGGTAAGCCTGCAGGCAAGGCATTCTCACTTCGGAGGGGCATGTTGATTTTTAAATTGGGGATTTGTGTCCCACTAATTTGTTTTTAAAAGATTGTTTCAGTTTCCCTAGGCTGATAGAGTATATGTTTTAATTTGTCACTTCTCCACAGCAAACATGGGTGAGCATTGTTTTAAGAAAGCTCATTTGAATTTTGGAGTTGCCTAGTTTCAGAGCCTCTGGGGGCTTTGAAAGGAGTCACTGAAGAGTTCCTGTGAGCATCCCTGAATGTGTTTAAAAGCACTGGCCTTTAATAATTGGTTTCTATGTTATCTACATGGAGCGTCTGTTATATTAGAGGCACGACCAGTGAGCATGTTGGTGGATAAATAGCTGCCAAAGGCTTCTCTCCCGGTATAAGATGTGTCCTGGACCCACTGAGAGCAGCCGCTGTGAGGAAGGTGATCAAGGGAGTGGTGGGGCCAAGTCCAGCCTTCTCTGCCCGGGGCCAAGGGCACTGTCACCTAAATCCCTTCCTTGGCTGCAGAATAAAGGCAGAGCTGCTCCTTCACTTGTGTGTGTGCACAAATACTGTATTTCCTGTAGCAGCAGGAAATAAGATGAGCTTGTGAAGGAGCCTGTAGGAAGTAACCACCCCCAGGACATTTGTCCTCCAGCCTTGGATCATCAAAAATGGATCCCCATCCTTTCCTCTCAGTCTATGTCTACACAACAATGCACACAGGCACATGGCACATGCATGCACCCATACACTCGGTTTTCAAGTTATACACTTCATGACCTTTTACCCCTAAGCACTTCAGTGCGATAGAGATAATTTGCTTGTGTAACAAAGGTTTAGTTATCAACTTCAGATAGCTTTATATCAGTTGCTTACTCAAACCGAACTATTATTTGTATCCCAGTTTTACCATTTGCCCGAAAATGTCCTTTTTGCAGCATCATTCCCCTCCGTATAGGGTCCCTCTAGGGTTAGGCGCTGCATTTAGTTGCTGTGTCCCTTGATCAATCTTTATTTCCACAGCCTTTGTCTTTTACCCGTGTTGTTGCATTTTGAGGTCTGTGGCCTGGGAGCTTGCCTTTACAAATGATTTGAGTGGCCGGGCATGGTGGCTTACACTTGTAATCCCAGCATTTTGGGAGGCTGAGGCGGGTGGATCACCTGAGATGGGGAATTCGAGACCAGCCTGACCAACATGAAGAAACCCCGTCTCTACTAAAAATACAAAAAAATTAGCCAGGCATGGTGGCGCACACCTGTAATCCCAGCTACTTGGGAGGCTGAGGCAGGAGAATTGCTTGAATTCGGGAGGCGGAGGTTGCAGTGAGCTGAGATCGTGCCATTGCACTCCAGCCTGGGCAACAAGAGTGAGACTTGGTCTCGAGGGAAAAAAAAAAAAAAAGATTTGAGGATAAACATTTAAACTGTGGCAAAATACCACTGAAGGAGGGGGTGGATGTCCACTATGAGTTTCTCATAAATTATGAATACGTAAGTACAAACATGTCGAGTGGTGAAATTGTGAAAATCCTTACAAGAGAAGAGGTGGAACAGAGGAGAGAACAATAGAGACAGACTCTGCCTGAAAAAGACTGTTCCCTCCTAATGGGAATCAAGAGACTTGGCCGAAGTGCTAATGAAAACCCTTGAGACTGAGTAAATTCTGATGTGGAAATAAAACAAGGGAGATAGTGAACATTTTCAGCATAGGAAATGGGAGGTGCTTCCCACCTAGGTTTAAGGAAAAACCAACGGCTGCCCTTGTCCCTCCCAGTTCCTTGGTTTCCTCTGAATCTAAGTGATGAGTTCTTTCTGTTACTAGCCTGCTGGCCAGCTAAGGGACACCTTGTGCTGCCTGGACACAGCTGGGGACATGGCCTTTACTGCACTTCGGAGTACTGTGGGAAATAGGCACTGCTTGGACTTCACACTTTCTGAATTTTCCTTAGTCAGGTCTATACAGAAGTGCACCTAGAGGACATGGTCTCCAGATTAATTTCTTCATGGGTAATTTTGAGGAGTGAAGTTCTGGAATATGCTACCCTGTACAATAGGGAGCACATTTGTGATGCGTTGTGTTAACCCCTTTTTGTGTTGGTATAAAGAAATACCTGAGGCTGGATAATTTACAAAGAAAAGGGATTTAATTCACAGTTCTGCAGGCTGTGCAGGAAGCATGGTACTGGCATCTGCTTGGCTTCTGGTGAGACCTAAGGGAGATTTTAGGTGAAAGGCAAAGCGGCAGCCAGCACCTCACATGGTGAGAGTGGGAACATCAGACAGAAGGGGGAGGTCCCAGACTCTTTTAAACAGCCATATTTCACGTGAACTAACTGAGGGAGAACTCAACCCCAAGGGGACGGTGCTAAACTGTTCATGAAGGATCCACCTCCATGATTCAGTCATCTTTCACCAGGCCACACCCCCAACCCTGGGATCACAGTTCAACATGAGATTTGGAGGGAGCAAACATCCAAGCCATATCATATGTGTTCACGATTTTAGGCAAACTTCATTTTGCCAAAAATTCTTTAGTTTTTAAATTCGTAAGTGTATTAATTTCAGGTAACACAGAAATGTATAAAATGGAGCATAAATCTCTCCTGCAGCCTCATTCCCCAAATGCAATCACTGTCAACAGACTTTTCAGAAATCCACATGCACACTTAAAAAATTGACTTATTCAATATGTACTATTTTTGACCACAGATATGTTGTACATTGCTTTTATTTTCACTTACCATTGTAGTGAATTATAGTACATTGTAGACATCTTTTCATTGTCTGGTTTTAATGTTAAAAAAGTGTTTTATCATTTTAGTGTTTATGTTCTAAAAAATTAACACTGAGGTTAGGTTTATATGCTTATTGGCTACGTGTATTTGTTTTGCTCATTTATCTTTTGGAGTTTTACATGTACTGATATTTTTAATCTCTCTATTCTGGGTATTAGTCTTTTGTCACGTGTAACAAACAAGTATTTTTTGCCAATTCTTAGTTTGCGCTTGAGCTTTCTGGTGATACTTTTTACGATAGAGTAGTTCTGATTTTTCTTTTATGAAGTATGTCAGTCCTTCAGTCTCTCCCTAAGTTTAGCTCTTTTTTTTTTTTTTTTTTTTTTAATAGTTTCTGGCCTGATTCTCATGCTAAGAGAAAACTTCCCCACTCCACAATTATAAAAATTACTTTCCATATTTTAGTTTTAAATTTGCATATGATACTTTTTTTCTTTATTTTTGCATGTGGTATAAGTGCCAGATCTAAAATTTTTCCAGTCTGTTAGTCCAACTCCAGGTATTCTCTCTTGTTTTAAAATTAAATTTTATTTGTATTTTTACGGTTTGAGTTGCTTTTGATTTGGATCCATATGATGTCTTTAAGAGCATAGAGGGAAGTAAAGCTGTGCTTCCTTGAATAAGCTGCTGTGTCCCAGGTAGTCTCTTTTGTCAGCTGAAAATCCATTTCAAATGCTGTTTTAACATGGGTTACAATTGGGCTCTAATTAAAGGGGACATCACAAATCTGTACAACATATCTGTTGAGAAAAAAGTATGAATGAAGTTCAATTGCTTTGGTTCTTTTAGTTTTTCTTTTGCAGTGACCTTTATTCCCCAGTTAACTTGTATGTAAAGAACACCTTGTTTAAAATCTACAGATTTTGTGATAGCGTCAGAACCAAGGAGACGGCATGCTTGTTTAATTACCGACTTGTGTACTCCTTCGTAGATGACTTTCCCGTTTGATGCCCTCATTTTCCCATTGGCGAAGTTAGGATTTGTTCACTTAACCATCTTAAAGGCTTAGAAACTTGTTTATCAGAGGATTAGGAGACTTGTTCTGTGGGAGAACTCAAATTATTATCATGAGAAGTGACTGAGACAAGTTTGGGCTGAGCTCCAAATTCTTGTCCTTACAAAGATGAATAGAATTTTCTGAGATAGCTGGCACTGTAGTGTTATAGAGGTCTGTGTTTCAGCTTTCAGATTTCTAGTAAGAATTTTGAACTCCTTAGGTGTTTTCTTATCAGAAAGGTACTGTTTTGATGCCTGGAATATTTTGTTCCTCCTCTCTGCTTTCAGCTTTACCTTCCGCCTTTTACCCTTTGGGAATCAAAATAAGTATTAGAGGGATGCTGCTAGGCTTCCTTTTAATTCTGCACTTTTTTATTTTATGGTCAGTTTCGTAAGGCCAGTAGAATTCTATACTTGAATGGATCTTTACAGGGTCCGTAATTTATCTTCATTTATTTATTTATTTATTTAGAGATGGAGTCTCGCTCTGTAGCCAGGCTGAAGTGCAATGGCGCCATCTCGGCTCACTGCAACCTCCACCTCCTGGGTTCAAGCGATTCTCCTGCCTCAGCCTCCCAAGTAGCTGGGACTACAGGCATGCGCCACCACGCCCAGCTAATTTTTCTATTTTTAGTAGAGATGGGATTTTACTGTGTTGGCCAGGCTGGTCTCGAACTCCTGACCTCAGGTGATTCACCTGCCTCAGCCTCCCAAAGTGCTGGGATTACAGATGCGAGCCGCCGTGCCTGGCCTTCATCTATTTTTAAAATGTTCTGAGACTGAGTTTCTCATTGTCCCGCCCAAGTTTCTGAACAAACATTCTAGTTGCTAGATCTCTACAGGGGGAATGACAGCATTCTTTGCCTGCTTACAGCAGATGTGTGCCATCTCTTGCCAGGATCCGGTTGTCAAGAACAAGTCAACAGGGCTGGTGCTTGATCCTTCACTCGGGGGTTTGACCATTGGGAAATGCAGTTGCCTATATATAAAATGTTTAGATGATTTCATATCTCTTCCTAAATTCCATTTTGTTTTGCTGCTTATACACAGAATTTCAGGGTGGGAAAACACAAACACTTTCCAGATTATGTTTTGAAACATTTTATTTCATATTGCACTGTCAGCCAAATTTAGAAAGCTGTAGCCACCTCAGGCAGATGGTCTTAAAATCTGAAGACCTCAGGGGAAGGAGACTGGGCTCCTTGAGAGTGATTTTGTACAGTAAATATTTACTGGATGATTTCTGTAAGTGCAGTACTCTGCTAGTTGCTGGGGGAAACAAGGTGATGAAAAGGCAGCCCTTCCCCATCAAGAGTTTATAATCTAAAGGGGAAAAAGCAAATGTACACAAATAGCTAAAAGATAAAAGTTCAGTTGCTGTAATCATGAAATACTGGGGGAATACTAGTGATCTGAGATGACCATGGATCTTTGTGTCCTCCAGGGCGCCTGGCACGTTGTAGGCACTCAGTACACACGTTTGGGTGGATAAATGAACACATGTAGACATGTGCATTTTGGTGTACTTTATTCAGAGTAAAAAAGATGTATAGAAAGAGATAATGTGTTAGATTTGTGTATGACTTCATAGGGTTTGAGGATTTGATGAGGTCATCAAGGACCTGAGACAAGCTGAGCAGAAATCCAGCCCATGGGCCACTCCATGTCCTCTTGTACCCAGGACAGCCCTACCTGTTCCTTAGCCTCCTCTTCCCAAGGCTTGGAACACTCTTTTTTTCTGCAGCACCTGAAGCCATTGCACAAAGTAACATTTGGTCCTTAATTCAGTAGGTCTGTGAGAATGAAAAAAAAAGTGTTTTTTCTTCTGCTGCTGTCATACCACAACAGTCAACAAAGAAGACTTCCATGACCACGTGTTTGGTGGTTTCCCCCCCACACCAAGCAAGCAATTAATCCTGCAGCAAACACCAGCTGGCTGTCTTCTAATTCAACTCAGCTCTGATACTATTTACCTGGAGATAGTGTCAGATCCCACAGGTTAAGGGCCCAGTCCCAGGACTCTCCTTCCTTTCTCTGCCGCTTCATGTGCCAGTCTCAAGCTCCAGGTGGATTTCCCTGTACTTCTGATTGACTACATTGGGGTTTCCGCAACCCCCTCCTTGGATATGATTAATTTGCTAGAGCGGCCCACTGAACTCAGGGAAACTCTTAGATATGCTGGTTTATTACAAAGGATGTTACATGTCTCTTCCACGGATGAAATGCATAGAGTGAGGTCAGGGGGAGGGACACAGAGCTTCCATGTACTTTGCGGTCGTACCACCCTCCAAGAACCTCCATGTGTTCAGCTCTCTGGAAGCTTCCGGAATCCTGTCCTTTTGGATTCTTTGGGAAGCTTCATTACATAGGCATTATTGATTAAACCATTGGCCATTTGTGTTCAGCCCTTCTCTCCTCCCTGGAGGCTGTGGGATGAGGCAGAACATCTCAACCTTCCGATTAGGCCTTAGTCTTTCTGTTGACCAGCCCCATCCTAAAGCTACCTCAGGGCTGCCATCCATCAATTAATTCATTAGTATACAAAAAGATGTCACTGGACATTTTAAGTATTTTAGGAGTTGTATACCAGGAAATGGGGTTGAAGTTCAAATACATATTTTGCACTATCACAGTCCAATATGCTGGTTTCTCATGGACTGATTCTTGCTAATCAGACTCAAACCAAACTCCTTTATAACTTGGAATTTTTTTTTTTTTTATTGACCAGGTAGGATATGCTTTACTTGGTAATTAGAAATTTCTTTATTTTCCTTCCCTTTTTCCAATCTCTGTTCTTACCGTTAGGTTATAGCTAGTTGAATAAATGACAATGTAACTTATTATATATCTTGATTATATTACTAATAAGGTTTCCCAAAATGTAATGCTGATCAACTTGATCACACAAGACACACTCTATGACTGAATGTGACAGATGCCGTCTCTCATTTGCAGTGTATTTTCAGGCCATTTCCTCTTCTGTTGAATAATTACTATTGCAGCTTTATTTGCTTACTGTTCACTATGTGACAGGTAATATTTTGGCATTTTACCTTTTTCATTTAATCTTTCATTAGTGCTTTGAAGTAGGTATCTCCATTTAAAAAATAAGGCCCAGGGAAGCACCGTGATTTGCCCTAAGGGTCATATAGCTAATTTGTAATGAAGCAAACTACCAGATCTCTGTGACAGTGCCTTAAGGGTAGTGACTTAAGGAGACGGCCAATTCATCCCGTTAGTCGTATTTTATAGATAATTTCAGAATGTAGTCTTATTTTGCTTCTGCAGGCGGCTAGGAGAAAAACCAAAAAGAAACATCTGTACAATTATATTGTTATCTTCTATATGTTCATATATTGTTCGTGCAGGAAGATAAGCATATTGATATTGTGCAAAACCAAACAGAATCCTCATAAGACTTCAAGAATGTGTACTAGAGTAATATGAAACAATTATTGCATATTCTCACACTCAAATGAAATTATTGATTCATTCGTAGCCTAAAGCCCTGCTTGAAATAATCAGACTTCTAAAAACACATTGACCCCTGAGTGTTGTGAACGTTGGATTCTTTTCTGTTTTGCTGAATCTTCAACTTAAGTGGAGATTAAATGGTTAAGATATCTGAAAGAAGTGTGAAATGTGAAAGTCAGTATATTAAGGATTATCCCTGCAAATGTTTAAAATGCATTGTCATGCTTTGTACAAGCCTTCTACGGTGTTATTTGGAAAGCATTTACAGTACCATATTATAAAGACCATTTTGTATATTCCCTTAGTGAAAAACCACTAATACCACTCTTAGTTCATGAATCCGAAATCCAGCAGGGTTTTTCCACATACCACATTGTAATTTTATAAGTTAAGTCTCAGTATGTATGGTTTGTTTTCTTTCCTTTGTTTGTTTGCTTTTATTAAACATTTCTCTTAGGAGGAAATATTGGTGGAAAGCTTTATAAAGGAAGAATTCAGTGAGGAACAATGCATAGTGTTAAGGTTTTGATTCTTTAATGAGATAACTGTTTTTCCTCAATGAAAGCACTTTCTGAGGTAATGAGCAGTGTGTCTGATAGAAGCTGAGAGGCTGAGACTCCATCTCGAAACAAAAGAAAACAAAACAAACAGAAAAAGCTTTGTTACTTTAAGCAGTGGTCTAAGCCCTAGCTCTGCACCTCAGAAACTTAAAACTGAATTTCCAACATCTATATTTTCCTAAACTGCCCCAGGTAATTCTTAAAAGCTATGAAGAGTTGAGAACTTCAGTGTAAGGGCAACTTGAAAGAGCCATAGTCAATAATTATTATAATGTAATAATCACCTTCGTGTCTATTTCAGTGGGCGGGTAGAAGTTCTCTTAAGCGTGACAGTGTACTATAGGAACCATCCCATCTTGAGAGTCCTTTCAAACTCACACATTCCTTCTGCCTCATACATTTCCGGGGTATAGGAAGTCACAGGATATTGGATCATTGTGTCCCCTTCATACCTTAAGGCGCACGCAGTAGAAATAAAGGCCCTGCAGTTACCCATTTTAAAAGTTTGTTTAGAGAGAGAAAGGAATAGAGAGAATCTATATGTGCAGTAAAGGGTTGTAATTTTCTGTACTGATTTTCTTACTAACAAATGGTAACACGTTCTAAGTTCAGATTTAATTCTTGGTAATAATAATAGCTAGCATTTATTGAGTACTTCCTGTTCTAAGTCTTGCTGTAAGCATTTTGCAGGTATTCTTTCTTTTATTATTTAGTATAAAACAGCTCCTGTTGCTGTCTTTCTTGCTCTGTGGATGCATTACACAGAGGCACAAAAATGCCTAAGGGACTTGTCCAGGTCGCACAGTCAGTAGTTGAGCAGGCACTTTGGCCTGAAGGAGATTCTAGTGTCAGGCTCTTAGCCATGAGCCTATGTTGACACCCGTGTATATGCAGAAAAACATCCCGGCAGTTGGGCTTGGTGGAAACAGTGAAAAAACCTGAAAGAACCTTAATTTGAGAGTTAGACAACAACCTGGTTTGCCATCCAAGGTGTCAGATTGTTAACTTGATGTAACACTGGGCAAGTTACTTCACCTATCTAAGGTTTTTATCCGGATTCATCCAGACGATGCTTGTTGATCTAGCTATTTATTTTATTTGAAAAATCAACTAAACTGTGTTAGAAAGACACTCATTTTTATCTTTAAATTTCATTTAGTGTACTTATTATCAATTTATTTACTTTAAGTTCTGGGATACATGCACAGAACGTACAGGTTTGTTACATAGGTATACATGTGCCATGGTGGTTTGCTGCACCTATCAACCCGTCAGCTAGGCTTTAAGCCCCGCGTACATTAGCTGTTTGTCCTGATGCTCTTCCTGCCCTCAGCCCCCACCCTGCGACAGGCCTTAGCATGTGTTGTTTCCCTCCCTATGTCCATGTGTTCTCATTGTTCAGGTCCCACTTACGAGTGAGGACATGTGTACACTTATTTATTACTTCTCCCATCTATATTAATATGTATTAATTTATTAATACTTCTGGGAGAAGAGTGATACTTCTTCCATCCTGTCCCCACAATAAAAATCCAGAGTAAGAATCTCTTTTCAAATAAATATATTGAGAAAAGGAAAAGTACATGATAAATTAAAATTGGAGATTGAGGAGTGTTAACATGTAGCTTTTAACTTTGCATTTTCTTATGATCTCATCTGATGGTTTCTTGTAGCTGCCTGTTGTGGCCTGATTTTCATTCTGTCCAGGAGTGCTCGCTAGACGGGTGACACTCCTGGCCTCTTGGTGGCCCACCCCTTGCAGGCAGGCTTCGTCTTGATACTGACCACGTCCCTCCTGGTTTTTGTTGCCTGCCTCCATGACCTGAGAAGTCGACCTGACGTGGTCTAAAAACCTTTGTTGGCCGGGAGCGGTGGCTCATGCCTGTAAGAAGTTGCAGTGAGCCAAGATAGTGCCATTGTATTCCAGCCTGGGCAAGAAGAGTGAAACTCCATCACACACACACACACACACACACACACACACACACACACACACACACACTCTGGCCGACATGGTGAAACCTCGTCTCTACTAAAAAGCAAAAATTAGCTGGGCATGGTGGTGGGAGCCTGTAATCCCAGCGACTCAGGAGGCTGAGGCAGAAGAGTCTCTTGAACCTGGGAGGCAGGGGCTGCAGAGAGTGGAGATCATGCCACTGCATTCCAGCCTGGGCAACAGAGCGAGATTCCATCACAAAACAAAACAATAAGCTTTGTTGTTTTAAGCAGTGGTCTAAACCCTAGCTGTGTACCTCAGAAACTTAAAACTGAATTTCCAACATCTGTATTTTCCTAAACTGCCCAGGTAATTTTTAAAAGCTATGAAGGGGTGAGAACTTCAGTGTAAGGGAAACTTGAAAGCCATATTCAATAATTATTATAATGTAATCATCACCTTCATGTCTATTTCAATGAGAGGGTAAAAGTTCTCTTAAGTATGGCAGTGTACACTATAGAAATGTATGGCACATTCATGCACCTCACCTCTGTTCGCCTGCCTAGGTCCCCCCCCGCCCCCCCCACAATCCCTCTCATTTTCTTGTGTAGCCTGTAAGGGCTCAAATTTAGGTTTGCTGTGTGTTCAGACAAAATGCGGAAGCTGGAGGAGTCCAGGTGAAGAGGTGACCACAGGAGCTTAGGTGCAGACTGAAAATACAGTTTAGTTTTTTTCTATTCCTTTGTGTGTTGTTTAGGAGTTTAGTATGTAGGATTATTCCTAGGTATGATCTGCCTGCCGAACCATACTATTTTTAGGCACTACACCACACAATAGGTTTATAAAAAGGCTATTGAATTGAGGCTGCTGTAGTCTGTCTGACAAGGGCTGAGTTACAAGGAGGCTCCCCACCTCACAGTTCAGGCATGTAGGATTTTTATTGTTTTTTCTTTAGAAAGCATCTGAATAGCTTAAAAATACAGTGGTTTGGCAGTCTGACAGGTGATGCCAGATGTCTACACAGCTCTCCTTCCATGCCCGGGTTCTCTAGACACAGCCTCGCAGGTGTTTGTTAGGTTGCTAATTTTTATTTTTTCTCCTTTTTAAAATGTGCTAAAATGTGCAGTTAGTGGTGCGAAGGGGAAAAAAGTGCACATGTGAAGCATTTTCTTGTTTGTGGGTCTCTGTCCTCTGTCTGATGATTCGTTTTATTTGCTGAGGGGATCCCCTTGTCCAGATCTGGTTATCAAGTGAACTAAACAGAGTCAGTAGTAAACCTTTATTATTTTACATTTGTTTTTAAAATGGCAATAAGATCTTGTCTTCTCATTCACTCTTGGAAATATGCATCAGTACGTTAGGGTGAAAAAGTGTTAGGTTATTAACAGTTGCAATGGGAAAAAAAACCTCTCGTTATAAAATAATGTGATGCCTTTAATGTGTCCACATAATAGATTGGGTATTATTTATGATTCTTTTCTTCTTTTATTCTATCTCCTTCCATTAAAATGCTATAATAATAGGCAGTGTATTAGAATTACTATGTAGCTTTGACTTTTTAAAGCACGTATCTTTATGCAGATCATCCCCAAACTAATTTTCATCCAGGCAATTAGCCAAGTAAAGATTTTTCTTTAGCTTAGGGAGGGGATAGACTCTAAGTTATCTTTGACGACTTCATAATTAATACTGAATATACTTAACTCCTTTCTGCTGCTGTTACAGACGCATGCATCTCCTTGGCATTCAAAATGTGCAGTTGACATATCTGCCACTCTGTAAGGACAGGCCTGGGCAGTCTTGCCAAGGGCAGCATTTTGGTTTTCCTAACTACATTTGGGTCATTTTCCCCATTTCTCCTCATCGGTACTTCTCCAGTGTCCTCTACCCTCCAAAACTCCTTGGGGATTTGTTGGTGATCTCAACAACTTATCCATATTTGATGCCATATGTACTCGCTCAGGGCCTCTCAGAGCAGCTGGCGCAGTGAGACCCTTCAGGTGGTTGGCTTTATGGCCTCCTCTTTACCTCTGGCCCTGGAAAAGGTTTAGTAATCTCTAAGCCTGCATATCAAGAGTCACCTGAGGCCTTTGCTGAAGTACCCATGCCCAGGCACATTCCACATGCTGCCCTGTGTATCCCTCTCTCCTGCTTCTGCATTTTGACTCAGTAGGTATAAGCTGGGGCTGGAAAGTGGAATTTTCTTTCATCAAGACCCTTCCCATCAAAGCCTGCAATGATAAGTAACTTATCCAGAGTCACTCTGGACAAGCTGCCAGTCAAAGGTAACAGAGCACGTACTCTACTTTTGTTTTCTATCTGTAGAATAGGAAAGGACCAACAGGCTCATTGGACTGTTCATCCTGGACACAGGCAAAGGGCTGTTTTGCTCATTAGTGTTTCATTTCCTGTTACTAGGGGTGGGCATTGTGTGTGTCTCCCTGTGATAGAGAAGGACATCAGATGAACATGTGATCTGTGTATCCAGCTCCAGCCCAAAAGGTAATGAAAATGGGATCCAGTTTGTGGTTTTGTATATGGAAATAATTACGTTAATCGCAGGTACACATCAGGAGCCAGTCGGAATCTGGCATGAGAATGTCCAAAATGTAGTCTTCTGGTCACATAGTGACAGATACATATTTGCAAACCCATTTAAAATAATCAAAAGCTGACTTCCTGAAAATTTACCTGAAACTTTGTTCTCTTTTACCAGGATACATAATGATAAGGAGTTGGGAAGAGAGTTGAGAAAGATGCTGTAGCCATTTGTATCATTAATCAAAAAGGTTTAGGAATTCCTATTATTTGACTGACTTTGTCTTTTATTATCTTTATCGGTTGACATGGAGATTGCAGTATACCTCCCCAGGAACTGGTAGACGGTGGGAATGTCTAAACCAAACGACTTTTTATGTACGTGAGCAAATGTGTAAGAGTCATAATATATCTGTCTGGAACATGGTAGATTCTTAATAAATATTTGAATGAAAGCGTAATGCTTTAAGAAAAGGCTCCTTTTATGTCTACTAAAGTTCTAGCTCAGGATACTGTAGTGTTTTTATTTACTTTTTTTTCCTCTTCATGAAAATCTAGACTCTTAAAATCTAGTATCTTTAGTGGATAATTTGCATTTATTTATTATCCAAGTTTTACATCTTGGTGTTTTTCCGGCATTGGTACCTCTCATGATTCTGTTCCACTGCGAGAAATTATATGCACTTACAAGCTTCGATTTCTGGTTCATGTTCATGTTAGAACTTTTCAGTACATGGCCCAGGGCTTTGGGGCTGCTGTGTCCTGGTCTGGCCATTGAGGCTTATGAAGGCTGAGGCCTCTGGGCCTGCCTCCCACATGTAGAGGAGGCAGGTGAGAGCTGGAGGGCCTCCCTGCTGGGCAAGGTGACCAGTACGCAGCATTTTTCTTCCCATGAGGATTAAACAATCACTGAGAAACCTTCCTATGTCTAAGGAATTATGCCTTCTTAAAAGAATCTTTAATAAGTACTCAACTTGATGAGCAGATGATCCAAAAAGATGACTCTGAATTAGATTTTTTATTCCCGAGGGCCTTATTAAATACCAGTGTAGCATATGAGCAACAGGGCATAGCAGCTTCTTTCAAGTGATATTATTGGTTAAATCAATTGTTAATACCATACTACTGATTTCTTACTAATGTTTTGGTGTAGTGCTGGTAGCTGGGGATGTGGTTTGGGGTGGGAGGTGGTTAAGCCATTTTATCCTAAATAGCTGATGGACAGGAAAATGGGATTGCCGGCTGCCATGCTACTACCAACTCACAGGGAAAACTGTTTTTCAAAACACAAAGTACGTTTCTTTACTGTCAATGAAGGACTGGCCAAGGGCTATTTCTGTTCTTAGTTAATTCCTTTGTGGGCCCTGAAAGTCCATCAGTTTCTGTGTGTGAGAGAGATAGCAGATTAGGCAGGAATCAAAAATCAAGAATGAATTGAGGGGAACCGACAGGAAGGAAATTTGTTTCCAAACTGATTTGCTGATGGGTAGGTATTACTACTCTTTGTGAATCACGGAACTTTTATTTCCCTGATGAACAGATAGTCAATTTATATCTGCATTGAATTAGCTTATAGTAGAAACATTGTAGCTTACTCTAACAATAGATCAATTTATTTATTTAAAGTAATATACACTAATCTTCATTTACTTATATTTCGAAGCAAGGCTTCTTTGTTTTATAGGAGTAACCTGTTAAAAGTAATATATATTACATATATACTATTTGTATGGAAAGAAGGAAATAAAATCTCCTCAATTGTTGACACCCAATGATGAAAACAAAATTTTGGAGAATTGTCTTCTTTTTTGTGTAAATATATGGTATGTCTGTGTATGTATGTTTGTGTTATATTCTGTTGATATACTGCATATACATTTTGGTGTGCCTTTTTTAAAGCATATTTCATTATTTCATGGTCTTTGTAAATAGTATTTTTATGCTAGAACATATAATGTATTTATTTTACAGGAGTTGGCACATTTCTTTTCAAGAACACAGACTTGGGCAAAGGGAGGTTTACACTTACTGCCTGTGCAGTTCCCAGGCTTAGTGCTCGTGACGGCGGAACCTAAAGCACTCTACGTGCTGGGTCTAGCTGGAGCTGATTGAGTTTATGTTGTTATTTGTTCATATTGGAAGCATCCCTTCTGTGTTAAGATGTAGAAGAAAAAGTTTATTAAATGGGACGCTGGTGCCCTATTATTGAGCTCTGCATAGTGAAAATATTTACTCAGTCTGGCTGACTTCTAGGATAATCCCTGCTACCCCATGGGCTGGCAGGAAGGAAGCTGAGCTCTGGCTTCCTGCTGGGCCTAGAGTGCTGATGTCTGGGGTTGCTGGGGTAAATTCAGACATTCTTCTACTTTACATAATTGAGATCACCCACCCACCAGTGGGATGAGGACTCTAGAGTGTGAAATTAACACATCAAGTGAATTTTATATCATGGTAGCCTTGGGCTGGTTTTTGCAAATTAAATTTTTTGCCTCAGCCCCGCAAAAGCAGTATTAATTTAGTACTGGTGAAACCGAACTTTTTCCATGACACTTCTACCCGGGGACGTGAGAGGACTGTTTTAAAGTAGGATAGTGAGTCTTACTGAATAAATTGTTATATGTTTGGTAAAAACTACTGTTGACTGAAAGTGATTACCCTCATAAAACTTGATCCACATGGTGTAGAAATTTAAAGAAAATATGCATAAAAACGAAGATTTAGGATCACGCATCAGCCAGGAGAAATGCCAGTTAGTTCTTCCTGAAGACTTTTATGGGAGATAACTCATTAGTTGGCAAAATTAAAACAAAAAATTTGGGGGGGGGAGGGGCACTGAGAATGGATCTCTCTCTCAGACTTAGTTGCTTTAACCAAACTCACTAGCTGAGTATGTGACAAGAATGCCTACTTAGTAATGTACAAAGATAAATACACTCATCATGGGAACCGGAATGCCAACCTTTTCTCAGTGCCATATTCCCTCCCTGAAGGTAGACAGAGGTCTGCAGGTTGCTCGGCACATTTGCCATCAGAAGCGGGGCAGGGGATGGGGCACGTTTACCATCAGAACCAGGGAGAGAAGTGAGTTGAACAGTTACTGGCTCCAGACAAGGACTGCCCAGGAGAGGACTTCCCATCTAGTGGCTGAGGGTCCTTCTCCTCTGGGTGCCAAAATTTCCTCTAGGATCCTCTTTTCATGTCCCCAGTTCCTGACCAAAACTCTGTTTAATTATGTTTTGCCATTAATTAGGGTACAGTCAAATCTTACAGACCTCGAGGCTTCTTGCTCTTTGAAGTTTAACTCTCAGCGGGTAATCTTTTCTCCTCATTCCAAGCTGTCTGGGGAGGTTTCACTGTGTGAGATAAAAGCCTATGGCAACTGGCTTTCCAGGTAGGGTTCTGTTTGAACAATGCAGCTACGACTTGTCACTTTTTCCAGTAAGGCTTTTGTTTTGGCTTACTCTCCATACAGACACTGCTTTGATAACATGGAAAAATGATCCTTATAAAAATAATGTCTAAGTGTTGTAAACGTGTGATTTATTGGACTGGAGATGTTACAGTCAGTTCATGCTGGTCCAGGGTGTTCGGCTTGCTGACACTTCTCAGCACATGCTGGCAATGTTTCATTTAGCTGACGATCTTTTGTGTCTTCACTGTGCCAGGTATCTTGTTAGGCAGGGCGAGACAATACCACATTGACTAGGTTTCTCTGATTTCTACATCCTCAGTCTAGTGGGGTAGATAAACATGTAAATAAATAATGATAATGTTGGGTTATGTCTCTCAGAACACAGAATAGGACAAGAGCTGTGGCTTGCCAGAGACGGTGAGAACACATGGAAGTCACAGTAGCTGGAGGGGGAATATTCTTTGGAATATTGGAATTTTCGAAGTGCCTGGAGTTTGGGTTAACAAGAGTGGGAGAGGCAACTCACTGGCTGGGAATGGAAAGACTGGTCGAAGTCATTGTTTGGTGGGGCCTGATGTGTTGTGCCGTTAAGATAGTAAATGATTTGCATAGAAAGAAACACACAAGGAGATTTTTTTGTAACCTTTGACCAAAGTTAAACACCTACCCCTGCTGTATGTGGCTTCCGCTATTGAAAAGTGCCTAAACTCTCAAGAGTCCCTCATCGCTTATCTTAATAGAGAGACCGATAACCACATTATGGGGTGTCTTAGGTAGAAGCGAATACAATAAATGGAGCCCAGCCCCTGGCAGGCATTCACTGTATGTTGTATCTTCCTATTTGTCCTATACGCCTGCTGAATCTGTGATAGCAATGAGACCAACTCCACAAACATTTTCACCATAACTTACAGTGGATTGCACTGGCGCTGTGCGGTGTCAGCGTCTCGCCTCCTAGTTCAGTATTATTAAGCTGCCCTCATGCGTTTTTGTTAATCCTCTTTTGCTCACAGGACACAGGTTAAAATTTACCTTTGTTGGCTGTGGGATTTCTTCCACATGGCTTCTCTCTCTCTGTTGTCCCAGAGCTGGCCTGTGTCTCCTGGTCCAGTGGATTGCCTCCATCCTGAAAATCTCAAAGATTGCAAAATCCTTGAGATTTTGATACCTGAATCTAAAAAATAGAGGGAAATTAAATGAGCTTTCAAAGAAGTGTGCCTTAACTTTCCCTGGGTAAATTGTCTTATCTTTTTGCAGACTTGAGTCTGACCCCAGTGTTCCCTGACTTGGAGCTCTTCCATTTTTTTTTTAAACTGTTTGTATAAGAGAGGATAAGATCCCTAGTTTTACAAAGCAAAGTTCAAAGATTCTCAAGTGTGATTGATAACAGCTCCAAAAGACACATAATTTCTTTTGGTTTTATCTTGTTTCTGTCTCTGTTAGTTTTTCCCAGATGACACACTTATCTATCTGGTTTCTCCATATCTGAAGGGGGTTTATGTGCCATTGATAGCTGCCTTTTGAGTTGCATGGATTTGGTTTCAATCCTTGTCTATGCAACATCAGAGTACATTTGTGGAATTTATCATCTGGTGTGTTAAACTGCACTATGGCCATACCTTGTCGCTAAAGGGAGAGAAGTTGTTTTGGGTTCACTCTTTCTTTTAAAAATGTAGTTGAGATAATTATTGGTTATCTTTAACTTAAGCAATAGCAGCGGCAACAACAGAAAACCTGCCATGCCAACAGATGAAATAGATGTTGGGTAAATTCGAGGGGCAGGGGCTGCCAGCAAAACCCTTGATGAGAGAAGCTGAGTTGAGTTCAGTTCATTGCTCTGTAAGTTTTGTAACAGGCAGAAAGGTAAGCTTTTATCACGGTGTACACATTAAATTTCTTTAAACAGCTTAGTGAATCCTGAGTTCTTGCTGCAGATATTTCAGAATGTGTGCACTCATGTTATCTTTAGCAGTAATGTCATCTTTGAGGAATCCTGTGTTAGCTCTTCGTGGCTCTCACCAAGTTTAGGTGATCCTTGAACTGTTGACAGTCTTCTGGGTTAACTATGGCTTGTCGTCTCTGCAGAATGCTATTCAAGGACATTGTTGCAATGTGGAGGTTGCTAGGGAAGCAACTTTTTAGTTAATACCCTTGTGAGCTAATACCTTTGTGATGGATAGATTTTTTCTGTAATAGAGAATTTGCAGAATAGTTTTGTTTAGAAATGTTGTATTGTGCTTTCTAGGACTTAGAATGTAGGGTTCTCTATCTCCTGCTGTTCTGTTCTTTCATGGTTTCATTTATTTAGAATTTCCAAAGACTGCATAGGCTCCATGGATCTTTTTTGAATCTGCTGATTTTTCTGTGAAGCTGATGTCATGGTCTGGACCTTTACTCTTCCATATGCTAATTATTAGATTACATTTGGCTGTTGAGGCTTTGTTAGAGGGGCTGAAGAAGGTGGATTGTTTCTCAGCTGTCTGCTTTGTCTTAGACTTGGTAATGCTTCAGTGAGAGCCTCTGTGTGGTGGAGCAGCTGGAGGTTCTTCTCCCTGTTAATTAGGCATTTGGTTATTCTGTCTTGAGGAATTCTGGTGAGAAGTACACCTTGGGGAACCTGACTCCTCACTCCAGCTGGAGGTGGTAAAGATCAGGGTGGGGTTATGCTGCCCTGGGTTGGCTGTAGGGGGGCAAAGCATGGCATTGTAAATAGAATTACATTCAGACTTAGCTCCACAAATACCTGCTCTCCCACTCTGGCTTCAGATTACCGGTAGAGGTGGATTGTTGAGTCTGAAACCTTTTTTCTGTTTAATTTTGGGCATGGGAGTGGTGCAGCTGAAAGATAAATAATGTTTGGGTGGTTTCATTTGTTCGAAAGAAGAGTCACTTGTTTTCTCAGAACTACTGAGATTAGTGATGTGATTTAGAACCTAGAAGTTTTTCAGATGTTTGTATTGTAACTGATTTTAAAGTAAAAGCCTCTGCCAAAATTGAATAATTAATGTCCATAACTTTGTAAACTCAATTTCTTGTTTAACTTGTTTGCTTTTGTTCCATGGACAGTTATTGTAAGGAAGCAAGCCAAATACTTTACAGAGAGAAAGGGACATTTAATTTTGCTAATTACAGACACAAATGTATGATGTGCAGATTCTTTCACTTAGCAATTCATTGTTGGAAGTTATTTCCTTATTGTTATTTTGATAAAAAATAATTGTACCCCTTTTAGCCTGTTAGATAAAATTAAACCAAGAAACTCCGTGGAATGCCTGGGAACAACACCCAACTTGCCAGCACAACAGCTGCAAGGCCAGGGCGCACACCAAACACGGCTGATGCAGATCCCATTTCTAGAAAGAAAACATCAGCACGTGTGTGATAGTGTCAAGATATGTGTGCGTTACATAAATATTGCTCTCTAGTTAAAATAAGTGGTTGTTTCATCTTCATGACACCAGTGTTCTTGCAAAAACAAACTGAAGGGAAATCTGCATGGTACCCTGAGAAAGAATAAAGGGAACTATTTTTAGGGTAGCATTGTGGAAAGACTTTTCCTGTTGAAGGCTTTGGAATTTGAGAGGCTGGATAAAGTAAGTTTGTTAAAAATAGGACTTTAAATGTAAATATTTTATTTCATAATCCCTTCTTTTAGCGCAGCCACTTAACCATATCCTTTCCTGTATGAGCATTTCTCCTTTGTATTGTGTCCTGTTATTGAAGTTTCAGACTGTCCAGCCACTGATGTGCTATGTTTCTCTTATAGATTGTTCTCCATTTGTCCTTCTCTTCTGGTTTGGTCTGACGACTGCATTTAAATAATTCTAGTGCTTGTTAACATTTATCTCTGAGAGAGGCAGACAGGAGATGAAGATAGAAATTTAAAACCAAATGTATCCATTTTGATTCTTAATAGTTACTCTGGTGGAAAAAATAACTTTTTAGAGATTGAAACCAATGTTGTGGAAAGATGTGTATGTTAATCTTGCCTCCTGCAGTAGTTTGTAAATGTCCTGGAGTCAGGATTCATGCCTTAGGTATTTCTCATTGCCTACCATGGGACCTTGCTGCTTGGTCAATTCTTCATGCTTAAATGAAAGAATGAACATGGGTTATCAGAATTTTCATTTTGTTGATGGGTTTTATGTTCTTTGTGAGAAAATTTGTATTGATCACTTACAGATGGCTCACCTCTGTAATGAATATAAATATGTTTTTGTACTCTTGGAGTTTGTCTGATAATGGAGATAAATATTCACGAACTACAGAAAAGGCCGATTTTTAAAATGAGTTTTATAGTAGAAGAGGATTTAGATATATATTTTATAAGGAGAAGAAAACATTAAATGGATGCTCAGGGGTAAGAGTATAAATATAGGAGACAGTTGAACAGCTAAATCCTCTATCTAAGTCCTATGCTGGCTCCTTGCCTCCTGGCAGCCTGGCCACTTTCCATGTGTAGCTGAGACCAGAGACAACGTGTCACATAGTGATACGGGCAAGAGACAGGAAACGGAAATACTGGGTAGAAGAGGGCAGTTCCCCAACAAAGGCCCCACCCCCAAGCCTGGAAACCCACGGCCCTAAGTGGGAACAGGCATTCCTGTTTGCATGCTCAGATGTTGCCTTTCGGCCCACTACGTGCCCCATCCTGTACCCATATAAACCCCAAACCCCAGGCTCCATGAGCCGACGGGCAGATGAACAGAAGAGCAGAAGGGCAACAGAACAGTGTAGCAGAGGAGAGACGAGGAGGGGCATCTGAACCTCGAGAGAAGTTTGGCTAGGGACTGTTGGGGAGGAGATCAGCCACTGGATGGCCAAACTCCAGAGGAAGATTATCCTCCTACTCTACCCCCCTCCAGCTCCTCATCCATCCTGCTGAGAGCCACCTCCACCACTCATTAAAATCCCCGAATTCACCATCCTTCAAGTCTCTGCGTGACCTGATTCTTCCTGGACTCCAGAGAAGAACCCGAGTACCAAGAGAGCACTGAGCTGGTTAACACTTAGGCCGTCTGCAGCTGGCAGAACTAAAAGAGCACTGTAGCCTGCCCACTGGGGCTTTGGGAGTCGCAGGCACGCACCTCAGATGCTTCTGTGTGGCGGGAGCCCAAAAGAGGTCACCCTGGTTCCTGCACCTGCCCGTATGCGTGCTCCCCCATCCATAAGGGGTGCCACCCCCCTGTCGCACATCTAGCGAAGGGGGTCAGGGAACTCTTCTGTTTCAATTGTAGTGTCCATTTTATGGTGTCAAAATACAGGAATCTGCTTTTTATTTCATTAATGTTCTCTTTTATACCATATTTGCTAGATATAATCCTTTTACTTAAGCATTCTTTGATTCAACAGATACTTATTGGCTGTGTGTGGTAGTTCTTGCCCATAATCCCATCATTTTGGAAGGCCAAGGCGGAAGGATCACTTGAGCCCGGGAGTTCAAGACCAACCTGGGCAACAGAGCAAGACCCCAACTCTACAGAAAATACAAAATTAACCCGATGTGGTGGCGCACGCCTGTAGTCCTAGCTGCTTGGGGGGCTGAGGCAGAAGGATCTCTTGAGCCCCAACTATGATTGTACCACTGTGCTCCAGTCTGAGCAACAGAGAGAGACCCTTTCTTTGAAAGAGAAACAAACAGAAACAAATATTTACTAATTACTGAGTCTGTGTCAGGCAACTTACCAGCTCTGTGTCAGTGAGAGCCGCCAATCTCCTGATTTCAACCTTTTACCTAAGAATTAAGAAAAACCTATAATGCCTGGTAAATGCAGTATATAAGCATATTGTTGTCAGTATTAATAAAAGCTGACATTTAATCACTGCTTGCTCTTTGTGAGGCACTGGACACTAAATACTTGATATAAATCTAACCCTCTCTGGCTTAAAAACGTACTGTTCTCAGCCGGGCATGGTGGCTCACGCCTGTAATCCCAGCACTTTGGGAGGCCGAGGTGGGTAGATCACCTGAGGTCAGGTATTTGAGACCAGCCTGGCCAACATCGTGAAACCCTGTCTCTACTAAAAATACAAAAATTAGCCGGGCGTGGTGGTGTGCGCCTGTAATCCCAGCTACTCAAGAGACTGAAGCAGGAGAATGGCTTGAACCCAGGAGGCAGAGGTTGCAGTGAGCCGAGATGGCACCATTGCACTCCAGCCTGGGGGACAAGAACGAGACTTCCTCTCGTGGGGAAAATAAATAAATAAATAAATAAATAAATAAATAAATAAATAAATAAATAAATAAATAACCTTATTGTTCTCATGGAAAAGTTAAAATTCCTTGGCCTGGCTTTTAAGGCTCAACTCATCAGCTAAACTATCACTCCGGCTTTAGCTTTTTAGAAGGCTTTTACAGTTCACAGGAATCTGAATCATTTGCTTCAGCACAGCCCTTCAGCCCTGCTGCTCTGTGGGGCTGTGCGCAGCCTGGAGCGCTCTGCCTCTTCCCTCTGCTGAGGCTGGAGGGTCTTTCCAGGCCTTCTTCTCACTTCCCCCACTGGGGCCTCTCTCCTTCCTGGAAATTCCCACCGCTCTTCTTGGGAGTACTACTGCTTTGTCAGTTTGACATATTGTCCTTCATTTTAAAAAAATTTTCGAATTCTCCTGGCTCATCCTCAGTTAGTTCATTGTTAAACTAGTTTGTTAATTAGGCCTCCCCAGTGAGCATGGAGCAGTAAACCTACTAGTAGCCAATGTTCCTTAGATACTGGGTGTTGAAGTTGTGAGGGCTCCTCTCTCAGGTAGTATTTCAGGTCTACTCCTTTTCTCTTACAGATGGAGAAAAAGCTGGTTCTGGGTCATATAATAAAAACAAGTGATTTTAGGGGAACATGACAGAAGGGACTAAACCGGTGTTTTGTGGTTTTCGTTTTTTGGTTTTGGAGTGCCTATTAGGTCCCAAACACATGCATTCTATTATCTCATCTAATCTTCCTATCAACCCTACTGTTTGCTTCATTAACTCTTTACAGATGAGAAAACAGACATAGAAACGCACGGTAGTTTGTCTGGGGCCACCTAGTAGCTAATAGGTGGTGGGAGGAGGATTCCCATTCAGGCTTGACTTTTTTCCAGTCTTCGCTGTTTTCACTCCTGGTTGGTCTTTACCTGTCTCCTCACTCCCAGTCCACTGTTTCTGTTTCATTGTCCTCAATTACATTCTCTGCTTTAAACCAGAACCTAGTGAGTTGACTTAGCAATACCTCTTCCATGTTGCTCTTCCCCCTTTTTTCCATTTAAAATATTCTTGAATATTTTAATAGTCTTCACTATTTTAACAGTTTGGAAAGAGGACTTTAGTGTTTCTGTTTTAGCCCACGCACCTCTCAAGTTTTCTGAATGCATCACCTCCCCCAGGGGAGAGGAGTTGCCAGCCTTGGTTCTGTTGTCTGCATTATGAAGACAGTAGTGTTGGATACCTTTAAATGAGATTAACGTTGCTGCTGCTGCTGCTGCTGCTGCTAATTTTGATCATAGTAGCAAAAACAGCCACAATTATTAATGTTCCAAAAGGCAGAATCAGCTGTTTTTCCAAATGTTCTTCTGATTTGTGTAATGGTATTTAACTGCTTTTCTGGTTGAAAATATTGCTGCAGTCAGGATTATTTGTTATATAAATGAAGGTGGCTGCACAGACTCTTTGGTTGGCAATCCTGTTTGCTTATGTTTAAGCTATCCTTGTATTGAAATTTCTATATTGGTTTGAAAATAGATAGTAATTAAGTCTGACTTGTGGGTGGCTGGATAAGAACGTTCATATTTAAAATACTGAGAAATGCAAATATTTGACTAGATATAATGCTGCCATACATCCTGCACTAGATCATGGTTACTTAAACCTTCTGTTGAGCTCTTAGACAGATGGTCTTTTGAGTAATGAACACCCTTCTTTGAATACACCCTCCTTTGTGCCATTTGGTAAACTAATGAAGTAGCGTTATTAATAACTATTTCGTGCAGCAACCACAACAAAATTCTGAAATGGATGTGGGTAGTTACAGTTTAGAAAAATTCTGAGTTTTGTCTTACAGATAGTTAAGTGTGTAATCCCTCTTCAGGCATTTGATCAGCTATTCTCTATTTCTACACAGAAATGAAAAAGAAATTCACTGTCACAGTTATCACCATCGCACTGTATTTATTATGAGTCTCTGTCTGTGGGTGACCAGGCTTCAGAATGATTTTAGAGCACCATTCTTTTTGCCTGCTGGTTATTATAATCTAAGGCAGCAGTGGTACAGTCAATTAGCAACATAAGCAAAATAAAATGATCAAGAAAATAATATTGACCAGTGATTTTATGTCAAAACTTGAAATGTAAGTTGGATCAGCAGATTTTTCACTTTCAGAAAGAGCTTAGTTTTTCCTCCCTTATTTGTGCCTCAGATTCCTCTCCTCAATCCCCCCTTCTGCCAATTTTAGGTGAATAGTGGTACCCTGCCTCACTTATTTATAATCATTAGGGAAAAAGTGTCCCACTTACGGAAATTTCCCACATAATATGAGCTCCCGTCAACATCAGATAACATGCTGATTTCAATCACTTTGCGTGTTAACAATTCTTAAGAGTTTTCTTACACTACCTGGCTTCTTCTCTACCAACTGCTTATACTCTAAAGTGGTGAGCTTTAATTTTATATACCTTTTCTACAACCTTGAGGATTTGGCTTTCAGATCTCCTCTTTTGGGATTAATTAGAGAAAACTACTGGGAAGAGTGGCAGGCAGGTTGAAAAGGATGACGGTGTAAGACTAGGAACATCTGCAGTCCTAAGAGGAAGAAAGGTGGGTGGTCAAAGAGGAAGGTCCTGTGTCAGCTGAAAGGAGTGCGCTGGGAGGTCGTCCAGGCAGGCTGGAAGTGAGGGCAGTGGAATGGGAACTTTGCTGGCTGCTCCTGCCACCTCTGGTTGGGGGAGACCTCACTTGAGTTGTGTGGAGGACAGGGTGCTGGCGGTGTAGGCCCAGCATGAAGGCTCCGTGTCCCTTTTGGTGTGCAAATCATGACCAGTAAGAGCAAACTCCTCCTGTTTCCCAGGTTATTTCTTGCAGAATTCCCTTTTTCAGTATTATTCAAGCCTCTGGCTGTACACCAGCCCCTTGGGCTCTCCGGAAGCTTCTGCTCCTCCCTGCACAGCTGGCCTTGGCCCTTCCACTTCTGTACCTCATCTGCCACTTGCTTTCCTCCCTTGTCCTTGCATGGATCTTGCTCGCTCTCCCTTCATGTCTTTGCATAGGCTGCGTCCCCTGCCTGGATCCATGCCATCCCTCTGTGATGTATTCTGTCCTGTCCTCATGGTTGATCTGGGTTCCCTCTGTTCAGGGGAGCTCGGTTCCTGTTGGAGTGTGAAGTTTACACTACCCCCCAGGCTGTGGGAGGCCTTGCCGTGTCCCTCTTTTCACTACTCTGCAGTGCTGGGTGTGTTATCTGCCTTCAGGTAGGGGTGTTAGTATATATTTATTAAAAGAGTAAAAGAATGAAGTATATTTATTGAATTTATTAGTACATATTTATTGAAAGAGTAAATGAATGAAGTACATTGAACTTACCATTGTTTGGGTTTGTAAAACAAATATTTTGTCTTCTATGAGTCTTAGTATTGTGGGAAGGTGGATACTAAACAATAAAGATAGTTCGGGTTCCACACTAATTATGAACTGAGACAAGTATGTACGGAGGTTGGAAGCAAATGGAGGTGGGAGGTTGGAAGCAAATGGAGGTGGCAAATACGGTTGTTTGTAGTCTGAGAATATCCCCTGGGGAGTCAGGGTGGCTCTTCAGCTGTGTTTGCTTATCATACCAAGCCTGCCTCTTGGGAGCTGCAGAAGGAAGCCATACAATTCTCAAATCTGTGCTTTATAGAATCCATTAGAACCCTTGGAGATTTGGGCTCTACCTCCAGCACATTCATGATTACTATAGTAATCATACTAGTGTTTATTTTTCTTTTACTCAAGTAATTGTAGAAGAGCCTTTCTGTAAAAAGTGGATTATGTAATTATTTCTCTAGAAAATTGGCTTTCTACTTGTTCTTGGGATTAGTGTTTGAGAAGACTGGGAATCGCGTTTTGGGACAGCCCGTTGTGTGTCTGGCCACAGTGTGTGCTGTTGTGTACCAGGAGGCCACCTTTGAACAGCACAGACCTTGAAGCTGCCGCCGAGAACAGTTTCTTGTGCCTTTGTCACTGCATTCCCAGTCAGCCACACTCAGCAGGTTAGGGATCTTTACTCCATGTTTATTATTCTGAAGAAGACTGCTTAAAGCTTGAGGGATTTGGAAGTGAGGTATGTACTGGGTGAGATAACATGGGCTAATCACTTATCAATAGGAATTGTTCCGTTAAATGCTGTAGAGGCCTCCGAAAGTCTTTGAATAACTTAGGATTTGGATGATACCAATGCTGATGTTCTTCCCTAGATTGGTAATTTTCAAACTTTTTACTTTTTATCACTCTTACCTGCCCTACTCTGCCCCATCCAGCCCTCACCCCAGCCACAGTGATCATTAGGGCACATTTTAAATACTGTGAAAACGATGGCTCTGGAAACATGCTTGAATAGAATGAGACCTGTGATTCTGCCCCTAGGGCTTTCCTGATTGTTACACTGGGACCACCTTACCCCGAAAGGCTTATTTCATCTTGGGAGGGTTGCGTTCCCATATCCCAGGGCCCCTCAGACATGATTTGGGGAAGACCTGTGTATACCAGTCTCCTCCCTGTTACTTATCCCAGCTGCTGTGTGTTCTGCATAAAAAATACTGGATTTGTTTTATCAGGGGTAGGGGGCAAGAGTTAGTTTTATTTATTTATTTATTTAAAATTCAATTTATTTGGAGAGATATATTCACACTGTCTAAAGCATAGCCAATGAAAAGTTTTTTCCCACCCTCTGCCCGCCATCCACTTCCTTACGGTATTATTAGTATTAGCAGTTTATTTGTATTATTGGTTTCTTGTGTATCCTTTCAGAGATTTCTTTTGCATAGTCAAGCAGGTACTAATTTACATTCTACAATTTGCCAGTGCTCTATCACGCTTTAATTTGGCCAGCTGTTCCTTCTACCTGGAGTGCCTTTGCCTCTTCTCTCCACCTGGCACACCTCCTCCTCATCCTTGAGGATCTGATTGTTCGTTTCTTCTGAGAAGCCTTCCCGACCAGCCCCACCCTGACAGGTGGCTGTTTTCTTCTTGATGAATTCATAGTGCTGTGCAGTTACCTCTTTCACTGTATCGCTATCAACATGTCTTAATGCCTTTACTAGACTTGTTTTTAGGAACTGAGCTGTTGTATTCCAGAATGCCGACTGTCCTACACAGTTACTGAAACAGCCTAGACATTTAGTCAATGAACAGAATGGACTGTGTTCACTAGTGCACTACTTTGTGTTTTTTTGGTGGAACTGTGTTCAGTTTGCCATGCAGAGTAGGTTAGAGCGTGTCTGTGATTACCCCAGGCATCTCTTCAGAGTCGAGTGCCATGTTGTCTGGTACCCTGTGTGCCATCATTTAGTGCCATTGATTGCCCCGCTGGACAGTCTTCCTGTTAAATCTTACTAGACAGAATGGGAGGTTCATAAAGTGTATTGACTCTTACTAAAGAGGAGTGGACCCTAAAACCCTTTCGTAAAAGTAGATGAAAAATGGTAAGTCAATAAAGGTGAAGTCTTGGCATCATAGTGGCCTTTCAGGGTTTTCTTTCCTCTGTCTTATGGAGGCCAGTAGAAAAATCCTTTTTCTAGAGAAGAGAAGAAGGTGAAGGGACGTCTTTACATGCAAAAGTAAGGTTATGTTGTGTAACTGGCTGACTGCCTAGGAAATGTGGAGTGCATTTTCTTGTCTTCAGTCTATTACAATTTATCTATCCAAATCACTCTAGCTTTCTTTAGCCTCAAGATTTAGACAGGACTCTAGGTATACTAGAAGATTAAAATGATGCTTTTCTGTGATCTGCACATTCCTAACATATTGTAATGACAACATGGCTGCCGATTGTGCCTACATCAGTGACACCAGAAAGAGAAGGGAAGAAAGAAACTGCTTGGTCTGTAAATAACTTACATTCTGTTTAGCAATTCTGCATAAAGATCTGCATCTATATGGTTAACTCTTAAAGGAAGCTGAAACTTATTTAAAGAAGTAATATAGATCTTTATTTATTGACAGGGAAAGTTATTAATACATTAATTGAAAAAAGATTATACAATATTATTGCTTATATGCTCTTATGTAATCCTGTTACTGCTAAATTACAAACATTAAGAGAATTATAGGTGAATTAGAAAACTAGAAGGCTGTATATATCAAACTGTTAATAATGGTTGAGAAAAGTGTTTTCTTTCTCAAGATTGTTTGAATTTTTAAAAAACAATTATGTTTTATCAGAGTAAAAGCTATGAATTTTCAGCTTATTAGTAAGAAAACAGTCCAAGAACAAGAGGTTAGTAGAAGAAATAGACAAAAATCATAGCTTCTGTAAGGGTGGTAGTATTACGTGTGATTACATACTTATTCTTCAGTCTTATAGTTTTGTAATGTAAGTAGATTACTTTCGTAATTAGAACCAAACAAAGCCCAACTGTGGTTCTTCTAGAGCACTTAGGCGCCCACACAGAGCCTAACAGATATGTGAGTGAAGAGCTTTAATTCAAAGTTTTAAGCCAGATGTGAAAAACAAGTAATGTGTCTAATAGAAAGTTAGAAATCATATATGTCTGGACGGAGGGAGAGGGAAACAAAGAACAAAGGTGACTAAGATGGCATACTTCCGGGTTCATCACCACCAACTTTTCCCGCACGCGCGAAAATGTAGCCGGTGCCCAGGAAGGTGCAGATCAACCGGGCATGCGCCAGGTGACGTCAATCTGAAGAGACTGAGATTTACCTGGCCGCACCTACAGAACGCCCCCCGACATGCCCGTGTCCCGCCTATTGCCCTCCCACTCCCAGAAAAGCCGCTCCGGGCAGGCGCGCGGCGCTAACTTCCTCGGCCCCTCCTCATACGCGGGACCTAGGAACTTCGCCGGAGAACGCCGGAGCGACTTCCTCGGCCTCCACTGCCAGAGACCGGTGAACTTCGCCCTTTTTTCCTTCACATTGGCTAGCTAATAAAGTTTCTTTTTACCTTGCCTACTTGCCTTTTCTCTGGCGCCTGCTCTGGTGGTTGCATAAAACAAATCAGTTGGTGCCAAAACCCGGGAGGAGACCTCTCCTCAGGGCCCCCCAAGGTCGGAGGAGCCTCCTCCTTCCACGCCGCCGACGGACCAGGACCTAGACATCGCTTTCTGCACCTCCAAGTCTCCTAGGGGTGAGTACCTCTTGCCTTCCTCTCGTACTCCTTGGCCAGAAGTCCTGTGCAGGCCCAAGGTTTTTTCCGATCACCAGGTGACCCACAGGGGAGTTCCCAAAGGCAGAGACGTCTGCCCGCCCAACAGGAACTCATTCAGTTCCGTGGGGACCCTCCAGGACGGAGACGATCCGCCTGGAGGTAATCTCCATTCCGGCTCCAGGAGCCTTCCCACGGTCTCTAGTGGGCTCCAAAGATGCTTTGTAGCCAGGTATACGTTGGTTTCCATTCCGCCTAATAGGCGAGAGGAAGGCAATGGCGAAACCCCCCAATCCAAAACCTAGAGACCCCCTTTAGGGTAATCTTCTAACTAATCTCAAAAACTTTACAATTAGAACAGAATTCTTAGCGAAAAGCAACTGGTGTTCTCTCCACTGTGGCGTGGCCACAATATAAATTAGACAAACAGTCTAATGGCCGCTCGAAGGGCACTCTAACCGTAACATTTTAATCGACCTCGGTTAATTTCTGCCAGCACTTAAGCAAGCAGTTAATAAATTCATATACACGAAGTTTTAAGACTTGCGCGTTCTCGACAGACTTGTAGCCCAATGTTCTTTGGCCCAAGTCAAGTTGGCTAAGGCCGCGGACCTAGCGAAAGTCAGAAAAGGAAGAGTCATCTTTCCTGTCCTTGACTTGCCCGTGTCAGCTTCCCCCAACCTTCCACTCGTGCCTATACTGCCACCTCTCTCCCGCTTCTGCGCTCCACCTCCCCCTCCCACCTCTGCGCTATAGTTCCATCGCCCTCCTCCTCAGTCCCGCCTACCATTGTTGAGGCTGCCCCTCCTTCCATCCCTGGCACTTCCCCTACCCACCTTTGCCACACTCCCTCTCAAATTCTGCTTATCCCGTGCTGTCTCTTAATCTCATTCCACTTCCTCTGTCAGTCTATCCTGTTCCTACCTTCCTCGGCTCCTTCCTATTCTGTCATCATTCTATTACTGTCATCATTCTATTACCTGCTTTTTATATCTCCTCTAATAATTGTTTTAGACCTTTAGGCACCTAAGGCACTAGGCAAACTGGTCGCATGATCGTCCTGCTATCTTAACTAAAACTAAAAAATACTCCCAGACCTAGGCAACCGGTGTCCTCACATTAAAGGGCAGTGGACATTATGTCTCCTAGAGCAACTACTCCACTACGTCACCGACTGTTTGCCTATCTAATACCAGGTTAAAACCATTACTGTTATCTGATTCTTCTTCTCTTTAGATATTCTGCTGTCTCAAGGTCTAATACGGCTCACAAAACTCTCCGCTGTTGACTAAGTCAACGTCCTTCTCTCCCCCTTAAAACAACACCAAAATGGAGTCCCTACTTTATACTTTACATTAACTTATCTTCTATACACTCCCAACCGCGCGGAGTAAAAGGAGACTCTACGGAGATCCTATTTAAGATTCATATCCGACTGCACCCATCTTAATAAAAAGGACACCTTGTCAAGACAAAAATCCCTCCCTAATAATATACAAGTCATACAAAATTTAACCTTAGCATACAATCACAGGAAAGCCCTACACAGACCAACTTACATCCCCTCCATAGAAGACCCCCTTCTCAATAGTTAAAGCTTGTCCGTCAAGGGTTAAACCTAAACACAGGCAGCTCACGTAAAAGATACTCCCCCAGTGGTTTACCTATATGGGTTATTACCGGTAGTGCAACAGATGCTCCCATTTCTCATCCCTATACTAATTCTCTGTCTTATCCTATGTTTGGCCCTCCTTTTAATCAAATTTCTCCGAGCCAAAGTTCAAGAGATCACCTGTGTCGCCTTCAACCAGATGCTCCTACATCCCTATGTCCAGGTGCCAACCATAGACCCTGATGACAACGCCCCCTGACAGCAGGAAGCAGCCGGACAGACGACGACGCCCCCAGTCATCATAATCAATAAAAGGTTGGACTGTCTGGACGGAGGGAGAGGGAAACAGAACAAAGGTGACTAAGATGGTGTACTTCCGGGTTCTTCATCACCAACTTTTACCGCACGGCAAAAATGTAGCCGGCGCCCAGGAAGGTGCAGATCAACCGGGCATGCGCCAGGTGACGTCAATCTGAAGAGATTTACCTGGCCGCACCTACGGAACGCCCCCCAACACGCCCCTGTCCTGCCTATTGCCCTCCCACTCCCAGAAAAGCCACTCCCGGCAGGCGCGCAGTGCGAACTTCCTCGGCCCCTCCTCATACGCGGGACCCAGGAACCTCACCCGAGAACGCCGGAGCGACTTCCTCGGCCTCCACTGCCAGAGACCGGTGAACTTCGCCCTTTCTTCCTTCACATTGGCTAGCTAATAAAGTTTCTTTTTACCTTGCCTACTTGCCTCTTCTCTGGCGCCTACTCTGGTGGTCGCATAAAACAAATCAATATAGTCAGTAAGTGTAGCTTGTTTGTGGCCAGGTTTAAGTCCATGTGAAGGCTGTGCTTTTTCAGTGCTGTGCTGCAGGGAACCTTGTACAAGAGTTTACACTTATGCATTGCTGAGTAGTCTGGTAAAAATTGAGGCAGTAAAGTTGCTATCAGATTTTTTGTAATTTTAAAAAACATTCTTACAAATCAAAATATTTTATTTTAGTATGAGGTTGGCTCCTCTGCTGCTTCTGTAACCATCCACCACTTTGCCTGGTTTTTTCCTCAGGAAGAAAAGGCATGAAAATGAGCAGACAGTTGTGTCACTGGGCCTGTCCCGTTTACAGGTGTTTAATTCCTGTTAACGCCTTTAAAAAGAATTCATATGCTGGATTCAGAGTGTAGGAGACTTTATGCCCCTATACAGTGACCCCCTGCCTTAGAGAACAGGGGATCTGCTTTCGGAGCTTTTTTGATTGTGATAATAACAATGATAAAGCTTTAGGCATCTGGTGCTTATCTGTCTTTTTGTGCAAGAAGATTTGGCTGTGTTGTGCCTTAGGTATCTTTTATTTGCTAGTAAAATAGGTGGCTGCAGGGCAGGGATGTTCCAAGCAACCTTTGTATTGTTTTCTTCCTTTCCCCCAGCACATTTCTTAATCACTTTGACCAAGCCTCTGTCTAATATGTTAGAGCAGATGCTCTTTTTGAGAGATAAAGATCATTATTGGCGTTCAAACACTTTTATATTAGAAAGTCATTACAGCCGTTAAATAATGTAAAACATTGCCTATTTCCCAAGACATCTCAGAATGTGGAAGTAGTTCAGTGCTTACTCCATGCATTTCAATGCTTATTCCATGAATAAGAGGAAAATAAAAAAAGGAAGGTTTTTGTTGGGGGGTACATAAATACATGCACATGTTTTTGTGTATACCTATGCCCATATTTAAAACATTTGTTGTGAAAATATTAACCGTAATTTTAGAAATTCCAGTCTTTCTAAAGTACAGTTGACTTGAACGATGTGAGAGTTAGGGGCACCAACCCCCTCCCTCCAAAATTTACTAATGGCTTACTGTTGTTTGGAAGCATCCTTAATAATATAAAGTCAATTAACATTTTATATTTTATGTGTTTTGTTTTTGAGACAGGGTGGAGCTCTGTCACCCAGTCTGGAGTGCAGTGGCGCAATCATAGCTCACTGTAGCCTGAAACTCCTGGGGTCAGTGATCCTCTCACCTCAGCCTCCCAAGTAGCTAGGACTGCTGGTATGCGTCACCACTCCTGGCCAATTTAAAAAGTGTTTTGTAAAGGCAGGGCCCCCTGTGTTGCCTAGGCTGGGCTTCAACTCCTGGCCTCAGGCTATCCTCCCTCCTCAGCCTGAGATTGTAGGCAGCTTGAGCCACTGCACCTGGCCCATTGTATGCATTATATACTGTAGTCTTGCATTACAGTAAGCTAGAGAAAAGAAAATGTAAAAATGTATTTACTGTTCATTCAGTGGAAGTAGATCATATAAGGTCTTAACATCGAGTAGGCAGAAGAGGAAGAGAAAGGGGTAGCAGAGGTGGAAAAGGTGGAGGAGGTGGAAGGGGCCAGGAGAGGCAGGCACACTCAGTGTAACTTATTGAAAAAAATATGTTAAAAGTGGACCCATGCAGTGCAAACCCATGTTCAAGGGCCAGCTCTGTTGATTCACTTGAATCATGACAAAAAGTGTTTTGGTAAATCATGCAAATTAATGTTTGTATATGATACATTTCGATTACTAGTTAGATAGACCTAGATGAAAATATAGTAAGGATAGTAGCAAGGCTTTGCTCTGTGCGTCTCTTCATTTGATTTACTTAGCAGCATAGTCACAGGCTGTCCTGTGGAAGACAGTGACTGGTTGTGTTAGATACACTGTGCAATGAGGGACCCTTCTAGTACAGATTAAGCCTCCTGAAGGCACACACATTTATCAAATTACTTAAAATAGCTTCTTGAGGATTCTTGGAAAACTTAGCTGTTTTTCTGAATCTGAGGCAATTAGTAGGTGGCAAAGCCTGATTTTTGTCATGTGCAAATACCAGTGTGTACAAACAAGGCATGTTCCATTCATAGTCTTTGGCTATTTGCAGACACATAGAGAGGAGTATATATGAGCGAAAGGAATGTGCAGTTCCTCACAGGGCTCAGCTGGGCCCTGGAGACAAAGTGGGAAGACCCAGACTACCAGAATTACATGAGATCGTGTAACCACAAATACCTTGCCAGTGCCTTAGAGCATAGCCGACCTGAGGTAAGCACGTTTTCTTTTTCCTTCACTCTGTGGGGTTTGGCCTCGGTTCCTTTAACTTAGTCCCTGACTTCTTGGATAGTGGGAAGTACAGTTGTTTGCAGTCAGGTTTGGAGGGCCCTGATTACTAGGGTGGGAAATTTGCTTTTATTTTGTGGCAGAGGGAAAATGAAAATTTTTGCATGTTTTGAAAGACTAGACATGAACAGATACATGTTTATGAAAGTTATTCTGGTATCCTGTCTTAAGACTAGAGTAGATATTCTGGTACCCTATCTTAAGACTAGAGTAGATGCATTTTGGAACTTTATGATCAATACCCACTGTATATGAGAGTGCACTTTGCATACAGTAAGTGCATCTTATTTAAGCTACTAGAAGTGAGTAATTTCTGATAGATGAAATGCCCACATCTTTAAGCATCTTTAAGCATGGCATAGATGCAGGCGATTGTGCCCTATCACCTCAGTATCTCTATGTTGAATATCCTGGAAATAATTGTATTGAGGATTAACTAAATTAATAACTATTTAAAATAATCATTTTTCAGGCTGAAGAGAAATTAGTATATATCGCAGAGCGACTTTCCCTGGGTTACATAAGTAGATGGTAGCAGTCCAGTCCTATTTGTATGTATCATACTGATAACTTTAAATCCTTACATCATTCACTACAAATGCTAAATATTCAGAGACACTTTTATATATCAGATGTAATCTTGTACAAAACAGGAATAAAATACTGTGTGTCTTCTGTTAAGAGTTTGATAGGTATTTTTAAAACTCTACAGATTGAGAGAGAGAGAGAGAGAGAGAGAGGTTTAAGGCTCAGCCCAAGATTGAACATTCTTTCCCTGCCCCAGTTCCCCCTCACAAATTACTTTCTTTTTTTTTTTAAATCTATGGGATCAAGCCAGTCCTTGCCACCCAGATTGTAGAAATGTGCTCTGCTCTTGTCAAGAATGTTCCTGGAGAGGGCTTATTTGAGAGGGTGTACTGAAAACTGGGTTTCTGAAGGTCTTAATGTGTTCTTCTTTCATTCATTCTTTCTTTTTGTTAAATATCAGTAAAAAGCATCAAATGAGCGGATAAAGTTGATGGGGAAGTCTAAGTTTAAAACACTTTTACTGTACAAGAACCAAAATACCGACTTACTGTCTTAACTCAGAGATGCAGATATTGTCCAGAAAAGAATTTAGGACTTGTTCAGCATCAGTGAACCTGGAGTTTTGGGGGAAAAATAAATTACCTATCTGGTTTGTTAAAGCCTTATTTGCACTTGGGCCTTAGAGTTCAGGAAACCCATAGAACCTACTGTTAAAGGTTTTAGGTCTTCCTTATTTTCAAATGGTATTTTGTTAAATAATACCTAGTAGACTTCTAGAGCTATTTTCTTGTTGAAAATAGTAAATTATTAATAACTGGCAAGCCCAGAAGATATATTCTCTTATTTTATTTTATTTATTTTCTGGAATACATGTGCAGATTTGTTACGTAGGTAGACGTGTGCCATAGTGGTTTGCTGCACATATCAACCCATCATCTAGGTATTAAGCCCAGCATGCATTAGCCGTTTATTCTGATGCTCTCCCTTCCCCTGCCCCTCCGACTGGCCCCAATGTGTCTTGTTCCCCTCCCTGTGTCCATGTGTTCTCATTGTTCAGCTCCCACTAACAAGTGAGAACATGTGGTGTTTGGTTTTCTGTTCCTGTGTTAGTTTGCTGAGGATAATGGCTTCCAGCTCCATCCATGTCCCTGCAAAGGACATGATCTTGTGCCTTATTATTAGAGATACATTCTTAAAGACTTGATATAACAAACAACACACAGTGAGTGCTCTGTAAGTTAATGGCAAGGTGCCTGATGAAGGCATTGACTATTGCTTATAATAATAATGATAATTCTGGTCAAATTTTAAATTTTATCACCATATTTCACCAACTAGATCCATATTCTTTCCTTTCTCTCTCCCTCTTGCCTTTGCCTGATTTCTTGTCCTCTAGACCCAGTTTTTTTCTTGCATGTTTCTGTTTTTTCCCCAGTTGCTTGCCCTTCTCCCTTTCCTTCCATTCTATCTTTCTGCTGTCCTCTAACACTTAAGGAAATTGCTAGAGATACCCCTGGTTGGCCTTTGCTCTCTTACTTATTTTCCTGACTCACTTGAGTACCCTCTGACTGTGAATTCCTTCCCTCAATCAGAGGGAATGGGCAATGGAGGAAACAGGTGTTGTAGAGTCGGAGCCAATGAAGGTTTGCAAAGAGGCTGTCATGGGAGAGGCTGATTCAGTGAAATGAAGACACCAGTTTGAAGGTGCCACTTCATTGCTATCTTGCTTTCAGTGTTGATGCTTTCTATCTGAAGTGTTTTTTTTTTTTTGAGACAAAGTCTTGTTCTTGTCCCCCAGGCTGGAGTGCAATGGCGCGATCTTGGCTCACTGCAAACTCTGCCTCCCGGGTTCAAGTGATTCTACTGCCTCGGCTTCCCAAGTAGCTAGGACTACAGGTGTGTACCACCACGCCTGGCAGATTTTTGTATTTTAAGTAGAAATGGGATTTTCACCATGTTGGCCAGGTTGGACTCGAACTTCTGACCTCAGGTGATCCATCCTTTTCGGCCTCCCAAAGTGCTGGGATTACAGACGTGAGCCACCACACGTGGCCTTTATTTGAAGTTTTTACTTGGTGGGAGCTGGACACTATTTTACATGCTATACAGGCATTGGCATTGGGCACCATGCAGCTTTCTCCATCCTGCAGGGACAAGTTAGACACAGACCTTTCATTTTTGTTTTGACCTTGTAGTCTGCACAGAGGAAAGAATGAATAACGAAAACTGGTAGAATTAAGCTCAGAGGAGCCAGATCTAGATTGACAGGTCACTGGGGCTTTCTGAAGTAAGAGGGCTGTTGTCAGACTCGTGGTAGAAAGAAGCTGGCCACAGGGTACAGCTGGGATCCCAGCTCTAGCTGGTTCTGGAAGGTGGGCATGGGGGAATGGGGAGGTGCAGAATGAGAGAAGAGCTGCTCCAGGTCAGTTCTCTCTGCTATTCTTGTACAACCTGCATAAGATCCTCTTCTCTAAAACCTCAGTCTTCATGCGTATTGGCCTGGTGATGCTCTGTACCAAATTTCTGAGGTAGTGGGCCCAGATCTACTCAGAGGAGTGCAGAATTGAAAGCAAAGATGCAGAAGGGGAAGTCTCTTATTTTGTCTTCTTCTGTTCTTGAAGATGTTAGGTGGTTTTCAGGGCTGTTTGACTTTTAGGAAACTACTTAGTTTCTCTTGGCCAAATGAAGCTTAAGTGATTTTGAATATTCTAGTTTGTCCTTTGAGTGGCAGACCCTTAGATTTTTTGTAGTTGGAAGTACTAGGAAGGACTCAGATTCTTTTGAACCCCTCAAGGCCTTGCCTAAGGTGTCCACTAGTTACCAAGAAGCCCTAGGTAAGACCGTACCCCAAGGGTTTCAACTGGCATCAGGTTAGACAGAGGAATTGAGCTGCTTCACCTGCAGTGGTTTGTGTAGTCAGCATGGTAGAAGGCTGGAGATCGTGAACTGAAGATGATGAATAAACAGATTTGCTGTTTGCTTGACAAGGAGGCTCTGAGTATAGAATTTTCATTCTGTGCTGCCACAAACAGAACATGTGACTGCTACTTCCCCCAGCAATCAAAACAGGATTAAGTGGAGTAGAAAATAAGGTAGATAAAACTTGCATCTCAGGAATATTCGTCAGCTGTCTGAATAGGTAACAAAAATAGAAAAAAGAACATGATATTCTATATACACTTGCAGGTTTAGATGCTGAGGTCAAATTTTGTCTTTCTCATTAGTGGTGAGTCAGCTCACCCACCCACTCTCACATTCTTGATGGTTGGGAAATTTTGAGCTCTTCACTGAAGTTGTACCTTCATGTGACCATCAAGTTATTGAAAGTTTTTCTTCTCAGTTGTATGTGTGTATGAGCACGTGTGTATAAGGTGGGGAGGGGAGTCACAGAACACTAAGGCTGGGGGACTTTAAGATTGTGTGAAGTAGGAATTCACAAAATAAAAGATCTTAGGGATGGCAGTATTCTCTGGACCGCTTCTCTTTGGATAATTTGAAACCAGCAATTAATTGTACATATGCTATTTGAATGCCAGTGGTGAAAAGGTTTTAATGGAAAGTGGTGTCGGGGAGCTCTGTGGAAAGGGAGCTGGTGCCGTACAGAGTGAGTGCCCTCATGTGGAACGATGCTTTGAAAGGATCAGATATTGTGGAGGTACCAGGCATTCTTTCCCTCTGAGTCATTCTGGAGGTATAACCCCTGCTAAGGGCCAGTTACTGTTCTCTGTGTTTGAGAAGGGAAGTGGTTGTTTGTAGGGTTAGGAGACCTTCCTCATCTGCCCCATATCCCCTCCTCTTTTGTCTGACATGCATGAGTGTTTCTGGTTCATGCCCTCAACAGCTCCCATGGCCTGCCGAGCCAGGTATCAGCAGAAGATCCCCATCCTGGCCCCATCCTGGCCTGACCGTGATCCCACCTGTGCTAAAATGGAGATATTTCAGCTTCATGCTGCTACCTTTGAAATTACTGAGACTTTTTGTTGTTTCTGTTTAACCAATGTTAATGAGGGTTTGAACCCAGCATTTCCTCACTGTTGGGGTAGAGAACTTGCCTGGGAGACTGTCACAGATAACTTAAAGGGTTACACACTTAGGATATTTTTGTCATTTAGGGTGTCTGTAATCAGTGAATGAATAATGGATAAGCTTAAATAGCGTAGTTAGAGGTAGAAAGGTTGTATGTAGATGGTTTAAGGATCATGAATGAACAATAACTGTGGAACACATTTGCACATGGGAGGCACTATTCTAAGCCTTGCCTGCCTCAGTGCATTTAATCCCCACAGCAGTCCTGTGAGTTAGGGCCTATTAATTCTCCATTTTGCAGATGAGAAAATCGAGGCTCATGAAGGTTACCTAACTTGCCTGTCTACACGTGGTCCAGTAAGTAGAGCTGTGGTTCTGACCTTGGCGTCTGACTCCACAGCCCATCTGTGCTACTAGCCATTATTACACCATTTCTCCTGCTGAACAAGGGTGATGGACACAAAATCAAAGCTTCAGGGATTTTTAAATTAAGAAAATTTATCATTTTTCCCGTATCATGAAGTATTACTTGTTGCTTCATTTTTTTTGGATCTTTTGAATTTTAGTATATTTTTAATGTGGGCACTGTAAAGGGATATATTGCTACTACCGTTCTTCTTAAGCAACTCTAATGTTATGCTGTTATACTATTGGTTTAGTTGCATGCTTATGTACATAGAAATAGTTCTTAATTTTATTGATCAGAATTTCTTGTTCCAAGAAGTAGGGCATGCTATATTTACAAATTGCTTGGTACCACTAAATTAATACATAATGTAATTATTATTATTTATTTGTTTTTGAGACGGGGTCTCACATTGTCACCCCAGGCTGGAGTGCAGTGACACAGTCACAGTTCACTAGCCTCAACCTCCCACGTCTCAGGTGATCCTCCCACCTCAGCCTCCCAAGTAACTGAGACTACAGATGCAAACTACCCCACCTGGCTAATTTCTCTATTTTTTGTACGAACAGGGTTTTACCATGTTGCCTAGACTGGTCTCGAACTCTGGAGCTTCAGCGATCCACCTGCTGTGGCCTCCCAAAGTGCTGGGATTATAGGCATGAGCCACCGTGCTTGGCCCATAATGTAATTATGACATGATGTGGTATAGAAAAGAATAATTCCAAATTAAAACACATTCTTTGAGATAAAACATCTTCAACCATCAGACATCCCAAATATTTGGACACAAGAGAAATTGGTTTTTGACTCTTATCACCTCAACTACTCCTCCTATCAGTCATCATATTTTTTTTTTAAGCAGAAGAACTTTTTATATATTACTTATATAGTGAAATCATCCATAGCAATATTGCAGTTACAAGAAAAAAAGAAAGAACTTATTAGACTTAGAACTTCTGTCATTTTGTCTGTTTGTTTTCTTTTCATTTTGGAGAACTCTTTTCACCAATCCGTTTACAGATTTTTTTAATGACGGTGTAGGCTGTCTTTCATTTCAGCCTAAAGGCTTCTTTATTTGGTGGGCTGATTGCTCTCTGTCCCTGGGCTTCATATCACTGGTGTCACACCATCTGAAACAGGGTGAGAGGAAGGTGGAATAAGCAGTGATTCAAGAGACCAGGAGAGTGGTTGGTTAGGACCCTTACGGTTAGAATATAGCTTTGAGCATCTCTTGAATTCCCAGGCCTTAAGTTAGATTCCGTCTAGTTTTCCTTAAAGATGTTGTGCCTGTGCAGACCATCTACATACACCAGACGTTGGGAAGAATTTTCTGCTTAACGGTTACTGAGATGAGGCTGCATTGCCAAAAGAGAGCGAGGGATTTAGGGAGAGAGGCGGGAGATGCCGCAGGCCCAAGCTGGAATGGGATAACCTGACTTTTAGATAAGAGACTTGTTTTCCCCCTTTCCCAGCTCCTGCACTCTCACATCTGTCGTGCTTCATTGGTCTCCTTGTCTCTGACCTAGCAGCCAAACCTCTTCTCACCAGATTCCTTGGCAGGTCATCAGTATGCCTTCCCAGACAGTGCATGCCCTTTGCTCTGTCAGCCGCCGGAATCCAAGTTTCAGAGAATTCTCGCCTGTTTTAGCTACAGAACATATCCCTAAGGAGAAAGTCACTTGAGTCTCCAACATTTATAACTTTGATGGAACATTAAATCCCTTTTATGAGCAGTCTGCCTCACTTATGTTTGTTTTAATAGGTAAAAAATCAGTAGGCCTAATAAAAATGACTAATACCAGCTTTTTGTTGCTTTTCAACATTCATAATACATATCTCACAAAGTAACTTCTTAAAAGGCATCAATGGTAGAGTACAGAATTCCTTACTGAGAGGCACAGTGCATCTGATGTGAACTTAATGACTGGCATTCAGTTGCATTTGGACATAGGCTCATGGTACATATTCATATTCAGGTTAAATGTAATTTCTTTAGATGTGTAACAATTAATATTAATAATAACTTGGCAGATTATTCTTTTAGAACCTGGGGTGGCATTTGTAACTGAAAACTTTTCTACAGAATTTTACTTTTCTTTTGCTTAGATTAATTTTAGACATTTGGCTTGAGAAAACTGCGATTTTGGTTTTGTAGTAAAACCATTTTGCCAATGAAGAACATTAAAATGCCGGCTTCTGCTTGTGTCATATTTCAGACTAAAGACATTTTACAATCAAACCAGGAAAATGTGAAAATAGAGATTTATAATGGAAATGTTGATTCAATTTGAGCTGAAGCCAGACATTCATGAGGGAAAATTAGATTAAACAGTAGATGTTTAGAGAGACTTTAAATTATGACAGCTTTAAAAAAAACATATGTTGTGGATGTTTCTCAGGCATACGCGTACTTTCTCTGGCAGACTGGGAACCTAGCTCCTTGATGTTTCAGCCATTTATTAAATTCCCTTTTATCTTTCTTTGGACTAGTGGACTCAGAACTTACAGCTTAGAGTCTGGTGATTGGGAACTGTATCTTGTACATTACTGTAGGATCAAAACCTGATGTTGTCAGTGGAAATAATTCTGTCCTGTCATAGCGTATTATATTTATGAGTATAAATTGCCATTTTTAGATTATGAGTACAAAGCTACCAGTTAGAACTGATTTATTCCATTTGTCAAAGCCTAACAGATACTCCATGCAAATAATTTATTTTCATACACTGTTCAGATAGAGGGGGGATGTGCTTGAAATTGTGAGGAGCTGGGATCCGTGTCGGGGGAGCAGTGTAACAGGAGGATTCATGAGCCTGGGTGTAGATGCTGGAATGATGAGTCTTCCCAGAGATCCAGCCCCAAAGGACTCAGTCTTGCTGGAGTCAGCAGGACCCCACCGTGGTGGTGATATCCCAGCCTCAGGCAGGCATCTGCGGCCAGTGGGACACAGTGTGCAAGAGTATACCTTTGGATGTAGCCAGACAGACTTGCTGCTGGATTCTTGCTCTGCTGCTTAACTCATTGTTCGGCTTTAGATAAGTGTCTTTGGAGTCTCTGAGCAAAGTTTTCTTGTCTTTACATGGCAGTTGTGGAACATTGTAGGTTGTGTATCAAGATTCTAGCTGAGGGTGTGTGACACCTTTTTCTTTATCCCCTTCTGCCTTCCTTGGACATCTGTATGTGCCTCAGCTTTATCCTCTGTGATTTAACTAACAGTTTGCCTGTTATCTCTCCTATTTTTAGATTGAACACTGGCCTAGGACACCTGCTCCAACTGAAACCTTATATCCACTATCTCATTCAGTTTATTCAACTCAGGTGCTAACTCCAGTTTCAGGGGGATGATAGCTGCAGTCCACCTTTCTGTAGAGATCATTGCCCAGCCCATTGGTGGACCTCCTGGGATCCAGCACTTGGAGAACAACTGTGGTCTTAAACAAGCATCATTATACGGTGATAGGGAAGGAAGTATGGGGTGACTTTAAAGGGTAACTCAATCATTAGTGCGACTTCTGAATTAATGGTTTAATCATACCATATTGCCTGTGTAATGTTTTATATTTTCCAAATTATTTTTTTACCCCGTGGATCTTAAAGATGAATCAGCACCAGAAACACCTGAGGAACTTGTTAAAACTGGCTGGGGCCCCACACCCAATCTCATGAGTCAGGATTACTAGGACAGTGGCTAAGGAATTTGTGCTTTAAACAAATTCCTCAGCTAATTCTCCAGCAACTGACCTGGCACTGGTCGACACACAGGCCTTTGGGAACCTCTGACCCATGCCCTCTTATCAGTTCAGGAATCTCATTTTCAAAATCTGACAGGATTTAAAGATCTGGACAGCTAATGTCATTACAGAGCATTGCACCACAGAAGGCATGTTTTGTCTTTACCCCAGCCTCATCTTGTTCTGTATTTCAGGGACCTTAATTCCACAGTTCTCTTTAGCATTTCTCCTACAGTAGAGGTAGGCATCTCATTGTCCTGCTGTACCTCAGCATTTTTAACAAGGACATGAAATCTGGGTTTTGTTTTGCTTTTTTCTTATATTACTCTGGGCATTTGTCCTGATTGGGTCATATAGCAGCTAAGCCTCAGGATCTTTGTCTTTTAAAATACAAATTCTGACTCCTTAGACATTTCAGTTTGTTTTAAGAAGTGTTGTGGGATGCGCGTTACTGCCTTCAGGAAACACAATTCTGGAAGCTAAATTTATTTTTTTAATCCCCATTGAAAAACTGCACAAAAATGCAAGGTAAGTCAGCACTTATTATGTGCCCAAATGTATTGAACAGATAGCTGAGTTTACAGTAAGGAGTGATCAGTGTGAGCTAGAAGATTCAGGGTTTCATGTGGACAGATGATGACAACAGCAAAAATACTGTTAGTATTTATCAGGTTCTTCCTGTGTCTCAGGCCTTGTGCTCATAAGCATTTTGCACATGTGATCTATTTAACCATAACCCCTGCTCCCTTCTACAATCTTCTCTATCTTAATAAAGGTCAACTTCACCCTCTCAGTTACTTAGGCCAAAAATCCTGGAATCATTCTTGACTTTTCTTGTTCTCCTGCTCAGCCCAGTCATCAGCTGAAGCTGCCGGTTCAATCCTCCCACCCAGAAGCTGTCTGCTTCTCACCATCTGTACTGCTGCCACTTGGTTCCAGACCCCATCATGCTCTCTTGCCTGGATTATTGCAGTGGACTTACATCCCTCTTCCTATCTTAGTTCCCTGGAGCCTTTCCTCATCACCGCAGACAGAATGGCTAAGTCAGATCTCACTCCTCTGCTTAGAACTGTCCAGAACGAAAGTCAAATTCTTCCTGTGGCCCATCAGTCCCTCCCGGATCTGAGCCCACTACCTTTCTAACCTGTGTCCTTACTGTCTTTGTATGTACCAGGCTTGCTCCCAATTCCAGTCCTTGATTGGAGCTCCTTCCCCTCCTCCCTTTCCCTTCCTGTTTATCTGTGTGGCTTATGTCCTCATCCTTTTCTTCAGGTATTTCCTTAGCCACCTACCCTTCCATTAACACCCATACCGGCATCTACATGTCCCCAGCCTTTCTGATCCTGTCCCATGATAGCAGTCGCTTTGAACAAGTTATGTAGACCCTACCCACATTCAGTTGCATTCTACCTATCCACCTTACCAACTACAGCTACTAAGAAGAACCAAAAGATGTTCCTCTATTACATGACTTCTTATGCCAGAATATGTGTCCTGTGAGAGCAGGACCTTTTCCAGGTCCTTTCATTACTGCATCTTTGATCCTAGACTAGTACCTGGAAGGTAGTAGTCACGTATAAGTATTTGTTGAAAAAATAAAACCTCTTTTACATATGATGAAACAGATTCTGAGGGTTTAAGAAATGAGCCTAGAGGAGCAGAGTGAGTACATGGCTAAGCCAGGATTTGAACTTAGGTCTTATGTCAATGTCTGCGTATTTAATATCACAAGAAATGAGATGGAAAAGACATTGCAGGAAGAGAACTCCAAGAAGGAAGCTAGGGAGGTTGGAGTGGCTCATGTGTATTTGAGAAGATTTTAAGGTGGTCTTAGTGGTTTTGGTTGGTAAGATGGATAGGTAGAATGCAGCTAAATTTGGGTAGGGCCTTAAATGCTGTATTAAGAGGATTGAGAAGTTTTACTCTAAATTGGGGATAATAATAATTCTTATCGTATAAGGTTATCAAAATTCAAATACTTAAAAGGCATTTAGAAAGTGCTTGGCACCTACAGAATGCTCAGTAAATGTTGCAATTTAGAGTATATTTTGACAGCAGAGCAAATCCAGGCTACTGTTACCAGAGTAGAAATTTCCAGTGTTTTGGACTCATAAGTGATTTCTAGAGTGTTGCCAGTTTCAGATTTTCATTTCTTCCACACTCAAGAACCTTGTGAGTAAATAAATTGTACTACATTTAGCTGTTTAAGTGGAAGATGGTTCAGTACTCGTGAAAGGGGAAAGCAGGGAGATTTTAGAGTCGTGTATTTACCTTTAGGTTTCCTCTATTAGAATTCCATTGAAGCCAGTAGCTTCCAATCCTATTTGTGCATGGCAACTTCCTTCTGAAACTCTAGGTTCCAGGGCTACTTCAGGCCCTCTGAACCAGAATCTCTGGGGCCAGAGTCCAGGAAGCAAGGTATAAACATCTGTTAGGTAATTCTGAAAATGTGTAGTCAGATTTGGGAACTGCTGGTCAAAACAACCCCAAACTTGTTAACTTTTTTAGCGAAAAGGAGTATTTACCTTTTTGCTCAGAAATCTGTTCTGAAGACTTAAGAACCCTTTCTAGTTGTACTGCACTTTTAGGGAGGGTCTCAGGCCTGTGCTTAAAGGAGAAACTCCATGGCGAAAATGTGACAGGGGTTGCAAATGCAAATAGAATAAATGGTGGCCGGGCACAGTGGCTCACGCCTGTAATCCCAGCACTTTGGGAGGCTGAGGCGGGTGGATCACGAGGTCAGGAGATTGAGACCATCCTGGCCAACTTGGTGAAACCCTGTCTCTACTAAAAATACCAAAAATTAGCCAGACGTGGTGGTGTGTGCCTGTGGTCCCAGCTGCTCAGGAGGCTGGGCCCCGTGGGGGAATCGCTTGAACCTGGGAGGTGGAGGTTGCAGTGAGCCTAGACCATGCCACTGCATTCCAGCCTGGCGACAGAGCAAGACTGCATCTCAAAAAAAAAAAAAAAAAAAATGAATGGTGAAGCTTCCTGCCCCTAGAAATGATGAGGATTCTGGTTATACAGGAAAGACTGCGGGAGAAACAGGTTGGTTCACCTTCAATGACTAGGGTCAGAGAAGTTATGCTTTAATCACCAGTGACTGCTCATACTGAAGTCTGGGAAGCAGCACTTCTCTCCCAAACTGTGGGGTTGATGGTGAAATGAGGCTTCAGGTTGCCGATGACACATCATTCTGCAATAGGTGGGACCGTGCTCAAGAGCATAATACTGATCTCTTATGGCTTTCTCTTGCCTTCTGTTGGCCAAAGTTGGCAATACCTTTTTTTCCTCCGTAAGAATAAAAGCAAAACTTAAAACTGTTTACTCCTAGCTGAGGAAGGAGAGAAAGAAATTATGATGTCCGATTTGCCATCCTGTAGTGATATCCCTTGCTGCTTTCCAGTTTTGCAAATGTATGGGCTTTTAATCTTAGCAGCTAGAATATGGATGAGAAGGTACACAACTCTGGACACTATTTTAGCTAGCATGAGCCAAGAGCAACAGCAGGAAATCTTAGCAGGACATTCTTTTAGCCGAACTGTATTCTGGCACCCTTGAGCCCTACTGGCCTCCCCCAAGCCAAGAGCCATGTCACCCATTCTTCTGTGCCCAGCTTCATACTTAGTAGGTCGATAGATACTAAGTGGTATGTCAATGTCAATGGATGAATATAATGTATGCCGTTATATAGTAAAGGAACACAAAGTACTTTGAAGGTTAAGGTTTAGAGTAAAGTTAGAGGGGAAAAGAGTCATAGATTATGGCTTTGAGTGTGTTAGATTTGCCATTTCCAATGGAAGAAGAAAAACATTCCAAGCAAAGGAACTGAATAAGCAAAAAGAAAGAGGTGGGGGGGCATACAGGGTGGTCATGTAGGTATTTTCAGCCCAACTGAGATACCTATGTATCATAACTGATCTTTATCAGTAATACAACATTCAAATAAAAAAGTATAAAGGACAACGACCTATTAGTATTTTGGGACTCCAGTGGGACATCCATTTTGCTCTTAACTAGTGTTGTAACCTTAGGCAAATCACTTAATTTCTGGCTTTATAAAGTGGGGGGTGAGAATAGATTATCTCTCTTAAGATCTCATATTATGATTGTGAGTCTAAGGGGGTGGTTAACACCCAGAACACCACACAGTGCTGTCTGTACAAGGGAAGAAAAAATGTTTCTTTGAGGCAAAACCCAAAAGTATCAGTAAAATGCGTTTGGGAGTGGTATTGTGAAGTTTTGATGTTATTTTGGGGGTGGTGTGCCTGGGATCATGTCCAGTCTGCTCTGCCAGTCAAACACTTGAGGTTTCCTTGGGTTATATGGGTAACTAGCAGGAGCCAACTGGGAAAAAAGTGCCACACTTGATGGTAAGCCGGGTCTGTGCGTGGTCTCACCAGCGATGTGAGGCTGGAGCAGCTGCCACCTTTTCCTGGGCCTGTCTAAATCTGCCCTTAGTCTGGCTCTAAGAAGGATGAAGAGGAGAGTTGCCTGTTGCAGGAAGGAGGAGCAGGAGAGTTGCTTGAAGTTAATGAATTTTTCTGAAGTTAACAAATTTGGGTTAGGTTGGGTTCTTTTGAACAGATGAAGCCAGTAATGTTTGTGTTCTGTTTTTATTTCTAATTTTAAAAGCTATATGTAAATTTGAGAACCTGTGACAGTAGAAAAAATGAAGCAACTTAGATTCTAGTTCTGATTCTCTCGAAACACAGTCATTTGACTGCAGGCAAATGCTTACTTTCCTGCCCCAAGACTTTTTCCTTGTCTGTTTAATCGAGAGAGGTGTCTCTTTCTTGTCTTTTCGGAGATTTTTTATGGATCGAATTAACCTACAGGGGTTTGGGGAATAGTCAATCCTTCAATAAATGTAATTATGTTAATACTAACATTTTATAAGAAAATATTCAGACAAGTTCTTTGGGTATACTTGTGGTTTTTAGAAAGTTAATGGTGATGTATATATATATAAGAAACTTGCTTACTTGCTAACAAGAGATCAGTTTTCACTGTTGGATGTTCTGTTTGACTCAGAGTCATCATAACTACAGTTTCTGCATCCCACTCTTATTCATTAACTTGGAAATGCAAAGAAAGCAGCAATTTCCCATGATCATGTTTTTTATAAGAAAATGGGATTTTTAGTTTAAAAATTATCTGGGCATGGTGGGATATACTTGTAATACCAGCTACTTGGGAGGCTGAAGTGGGAGGATTGCTTGAGCCCAGGAGTTTCAGCTGCAGTAAGCTATGATTGCATCTCTGCACCCCAGCCTGGGCAACAGGGTGAGACCCTGTCTCAAAAAAAAAAAAAACGAAGAAGAAAATGGGGATTTTGGTGTTCTTGTTATTTTAGAAAATGCTATATATCATATTAAGTGATGATTCTTTTTTCCTTTTTTTCTTCAGGTCAAGATCTGTAGTGTTATGAACTTCTTAAAAATAAGCCAGATTAATTAGTGGTCATCTGTAATTAAAAGTGGTTTAAGTTTCCTTTTCATATTTAGCACTCAGTTCATACTTGAAACATTCCAAATCTAGTATGTTTAGGGAAGAGTCTTCCCCTCAGTGCCCTTGAATTTGTTCCCTGTGCCTAGTGAATTGGAATGGTATCCCTCTGGAAGCAAAACCTTCTAAGGAAGTACATTATGGGAAAACGTTTCTTGAGGATTTATCCTACATTACTCCTGGATTTGGGTTTCCAGGAAACTTTGTTTTCTGAAGAATTGAATGAGCTAGCCAACAAAGCTGGTACAATTATGAGTCAGCTGGGACAATTATGAGTCAAACCAGACAACTAAAAAGTATGGAGCCCCTTCTGCTCCTGTCCTCTTTTCTGCTTTTTAGTTTAGTGACCTTGGAAGTTTTACCGGAAAGTTTCTTGTTTTATTTTAGGACAAGTTTATTGCTGAAGAGGGACATAGAATTTGGACTTGACACAGTGGAGCCAGTATGTTTAACATTTTTCTTCACCCACCAGGTCATTGTGCTGGCCTGTCCTTGTGGGACTGCTTTATTTCGACAACAGTTCCTGAGTAGTTGGACTGACCCCTTCGTACTTTGTCTTTATTCTGTCAGGCCCCCAAGAAGACAGTGGTATGGGAAGCTTTGGAGAGGCTTCCTCGGAAGAGGACTGTACTGACCCCTCAGCAGGAGACTTCAGTCTGGGAGGGAAGAGTCCTTGGTTACAGTCTTGATGTGGGCAGACACATCTGCAGCGAGAGGATGTCGAAATCCACAGCCCTGGCCTCCCAGTCTCACATACCGGTCAGGGGGACACAGTGTCAAATGACTGACTTGCTGCCCAGGCCCACCTTGGAGAATCAGTCCAATTTTAGGGTTGTCAACTCAGGGCAGGGCATGTGTCACATGCCTACGGTATGTAGATTCTGGAGTTGGAAGAACTCTCAAGCAGTGGGTTACGGCAGGGGCCCATGGCCTGTTAGGAACCTAGGAACCGGGCTGCACAGCAGGAGGTGAATAGCAGGCTAGCATTACCACCTGAGCTCCGCCTTCTGCCAGATCAGCTGTAGCATTAGATTCCTTTAGGAGTGCAAACCCTACTGTGAACTGCGCATACATTTAGGTTGAGCACTCGAAGGTCTGATGATCTGAAGTGGAACAGTTTCATCCCAACCCACCCACCCTACCCACCCTACTCCAGTCTGAAAAAATTGTCTTCCACGAAAATGGATCCTGCTGCCAAAAATGTTGGGGACCGCTGGATTAGGGGATCCCGTGAGAGGTGAACACACCGTCCGGCATGCTTTTTGAGGAGTTAGACTCAGGCGCTGCCAGGCACCAGGGTCCCAGGTAGGATGACAGGTACAGGCCTGGGGAGGCCGGGTTTGTGTTTTCCTGCAGCACAGTCCACTTTAACTGGCATTCAGTATTGGCACTACAGGGACTAGGAGAGTCTTAGGCACTTCTCAGAGAGGTTAGGAGGTGGAATATCGGTCTAGAACCTAATGGCAACCTTTTATGTAGATAATATGGATTTCTTCAGTTGCAGTTTTGCCAGCAGCTTGGTCTGTCCCACTTCCTGATTTGCCTTCCTCTCTCGGCTCCTCAAAGCTGTTTTTAATTGGGCACAAGTTATTCCTCAGTGAGATGGAAAGAACACTGGCTAAGGACTGGGCATACCACGGGAGTAAATGGCTCCACGCTGCCTCTCCGGGCGTCTGCTAGCTCAGGCATCAGGTGGTGATTAGACTCATAGTTTGCATCTGTGGTGTTAAATTTTCTGGAGTGCTTATGTATGCTTCCTCACTTGGTCCCACAACATTTATCTAAGTGTACTAAGCAGACATTCTCCCCATTGTACAGATGAAAATGAAGTAAGTGGCCTGCTGAGGGTCCCAGTGTCAGTCGTGTCCCCAGAGGTGTGATGCAAAGCTCTTAATTCTTAATCTTTTGTGCCGTCCACCACATGAGCAACCTTGCAGTGCACCAAGCGTCTTGTGAGGTGTAAGGCCTGTGAGAATATATTTGAGTATAAAATATTATTGGCCAGGTGTGGTGATTCATGCCTATAATCCCAGCACTTTGGGAGGCCAAGGAGGGCGGATTGCCTGAGGTCAGGAGTTCAAGACCAATCTGGCCAATGTGGTGAAACCCCGTCTCTACTAGAAATACAAAAAAAAAAAAAAAATTAGCCAGGCGTGGTGGCGGGCGCCTGTTATCCCAGCTACTCAGGAGGCTGGGGCAGAGGAATTGCTTGAACCAGGGAGGTGGAGGTTGCAGTGAGCTGAGATCACACCACTACACTCCAGCCTGGGTGACAGAGCAAGACTCTGTCTCAAAAAAAAAATGTTATTCTAACTAACAAACAGTAATTTCTGTTGCATGGGAATGGAAAGGCGGTGTTCTTTGTAATAACCCTGGCCATTTAAAAAAAAAAAAAAAAAAACCCGTTAAATTAATCCAACAGTAAGGATATGCGTGTTTATTCAATATTAATACTCGCATGTTTCATCCTGTGGGACTTTAAAAGGGAGAAGAAACAGCTAACAGTCCTCTTCTTATACAAGGAAAATATTATATGTTCTGTGTAATTTAAACATCCATTAGTTTTATGAAGGATTTTTTAAAAATTCGTTATTTATTGAATTTAAAGTTTATTTGTATATATGTAAGTTAGCATACATATACAGTTACGTAATTTGGACACAGTAGAAAAATGCAAGGAAGAAAGCAGAAAGCATTCCTAAGGCTACTTACCAGAGCTAACCGCTATCAGAATATGAGGGTGTTTCTTTCCTGTATTTTTACGTATATAGATTTTAAACATACTTTGTTTCATGCTTTATATAAAGTTTTTTGTATATGGCTGTTTACACATAATATTATAAATCCTCAAGTTCATGCATATTCTTAAAACACTGGGATTGTGTCATATTTTATTTTTTATATGTACCACGTTTATCCCTGACCACTGACTGTTAAGACTGTTTCCAATTTTTCATTCTTGTAGTTTTGGATGAATATTTTTCTATATTAAGTTTTTTATTTTCTTATTATGTCTCTTATTTTCTTGGGTAGATTTTTCAGATGTAGAGTATTGAGCCAAATGATTTGAACAGTTTTTTAGGATTTAATATATATTATCTTATTGGTGTTCAGAGAATGCTGCCAGTTTGCATCTGTCTGTAGCATGTGGGATATGCATCCCCCAGACCCTCACCAGCATGGGGAGTGAGTGTGTTGTGTGTGTGTGTGTGTGTGAGAGAGAGAGAGAAAAAAAGAGACTGCATGTGTGACACACTCATGGACAGCTTTTGTAACTTGCTTGGTCAGAAGTGGTATACTATTGTTTTAACTTCATCTCTTTGATGACTCATTATTCATGCGCATGTCTTACCCAGCTAAGCTTCCTGAGGATTAGGAAGCTCTTTCATTCATCTTTCATGCTCCTCCCCCCCAACAGCATCCAGTACAGTGCCTAGTAGAACTGAATACGTTGATTTACTGAAGTAACAAGAGGGTTTTTTATGTCAGACAATAAACCACATAAAACTGTTCAACAATACTCAGTATCTTATAATTCAAATAAACAGGGGAACAGTGCAAAGATGGCTTTCAGTGTGTGTGAATAGTGAATGGAGTTTGTTGTGTATTTGCTGCTAAAATTACTGTTTTTAAAAAATCAAATACTAGACTGTTGTATGGATTGGCAGGGTTTTCCTTTCATGTCCTTTATACTAAGTTGAAAGGAAGCATCTTCACATTTGAAGGCTTCGTGTTTACTTGTTGCATTTTAATAAAGAATACAGTGATGGTACATGCTTTGTATAGTTTAGTTCAGTTTTTAACAATATTGATTGATGTTAGTTTTTTTGAATACCATAATACAGATATTTTGCAAGAGTTTTCAATGTGGATTCAATGGAAAATAATATTAGTGAGAACAGAGTGTTTTTTTAAGGCTCCAGCCTGCCAGTTGTCATTATAAAATGCTCATGTTCTCTTCTTTGCTACCATTGTCACTAAACATTCATTTAAAGATTAGGACAGATTTTTTTTTATGATTTCTGAATGAAATTAATAACTGCAGTCTATATTGGTTGACATTAAGTAGAAATTCTTTTCTTCTTTTGCTGTGTTTTCCTCAGACACAAATGCCTCTGCTTAAATTATTAATTGGGATGACTGATTTCCTACCGTGCCATCTGTAATTCAGGGGTCACATTGCTGAAAAGATGTATTAATTCATAACCTCCTGAGAGAAGGAGGTGAGGGCTATCTCTTTTTATCTCTTTCTGATTTAAAAGATTTAATGGGAAGCAGTCAATACTCGCAGCTGTTCTTCTGTCTCCTTCAAAAAACTCTGTGATCAAAATTGTCTATTTAACAAAACAGCCCTTGTTTATTCTATTTTTGACTTACAGAATGATGGGCAGGGTAGCAGTTTACTACCAGAAATTGGTTCTTATTTTTTATTGAGATACAGGAAATTTAAAACTTTAGAAAAGCTATATTCTAATACAGTATAAAGTCTCTAAGATAATTTCAAAAATAAATTGTAATTGAGAAGAGAATAGTGCCTCCCTGGAGATTGTTTTGGGCAACTCACTCAGCTTCTAAAAGCTTTTCTTTGCCTCTTGGAGAATCAGCTTAAACACTGCAGTCAGTTACTGGTTTGTGTTGTCTTATTCTTTGTGTGTAAATCAGTGAGCAGTCATCCCATATTTTGTAAACCTGACTTTCCTTCACTGTGTTCCTTTGGAATAGTTACGGGCCTCATTCATTTGCTCAATTTCAAATCAGTATGTTTGTCAATAAATGTACACTCATATGTTACATTTTCAGCTATTATTTTTAGAGCTTTTGGTCCCATTGAATTTTTAGAATAATCCTTTGAAATAGATACAGTTATTCCCACTTTACAGATAGGAAACTGAGGCTCAGCATTTACAGGTGGCTTTATCACCATCTCAGCAGCATGCGGTAGAACTGGATATTTGCCAAGTGTCCATATGCCAAGACATGTCTATGCCTTCACCATGCTTAGAGTTTACAGGAGGATAGCAGCAAGTAATAAACTGGTATAGTCTGGTGTAACTTAGAGTAAGAAAGAAAAAAAAAAAAGGTACAATGGTATGGCGGCCAAAAGTAAGATCACTTACACCCAACCTTAAGATTTGAGAAGGCATTTTAAAAGCATGATATGTGAACTGAGGTGTGATGGATAACACCTCTTAGCAAGGCAGGAAATAAACACGTCTCGAAGAGATGTTGGCAGAGGTAGTGGCATGTACAGAGGATAAGAACATGAAGGTCAACACATGGGAGCATAGAGGGTGGAAATCCAGCAGCTGCACGAGGGGCTGTAACTCATGGATCAAATCATGAGTGGCGTGTGCTGTCTTAAAGCAAGCAGCTTTATTCAGAGGGAAATAAGGAACTGTTGAAGGGTTTCATTATAATCTAGGAGAAATACGATAGTGGTTCTAACTCTGGTTGTAGCAGTCGAGATGGAGAGATTGACATGGATTTGAGGAGTATTTGGAAGGTAAAATGGGCAGGATTGAATGTGGGCTGTGAAGGGAAGGCAGGATGAACACTGGGTGTTTGGCTTGGGCACCTGAGTGGTTGGTGATGCCTTTCCCTGAGCCGGGCAGAGGAGGAGCAGATTTGGGTGCAGGGAGGGGTAGGCAGGAGAACCTGGACTATCTTAGTGCAACTTGGAAATGTCGACTGTGAGATGTCTTTGGGCTTGTGAATAAGGATTTATGAGTCATCAGCATAGAGATGGCATATGAGACTACAAGGATGGCACAAGGGAATGTATAAAATTAAAAGAGAAGGCAGGCTAGGGTAAACCTGAAAAACCTCAGCATTTAAAGACACCTGAGGAGGAGGAGCCAGCCAGGAGACCAAAAGAGACAAATGAGAATCAGTGTGCTCCATGCATTATGATAATGTGTCGACTCAGGACTTTGGGATACTTTGGTCTGCGATCATTTCAATTTAAGTGGATAGATAGAGGTTAATGATGATTGTCAGCCGAGTGTCGGGCATGACTGGGAGTAGAAGCAGTGACTATGACAGACCAGGACCCCACTCCGATGGAGTTTACCAAGCTGCTTTACTTACAGAGTCACCCAAGAGCCCCATTTAAGAAACCTTTGACTGGGCCCTTTTCTTCACTATGAAGTACAAATCAATATAAAGGAAACTCATAGCATGGGTTACTTGTGGAGACTGAATCCTTCGGGGTTTTTTTTATTGAGGTCTTGCTTTACTCCAATGAAAAAATTCCTAACTACATCAAGGAGATCAGCTTTTCTGGGACATCACTTGAGAAATTCCTCCAAATAGCACATGGAGTACTTTAAAAATTTGTTGCCCTAACCCAATGTGAACTTTTCAGCAAGAAAAGATTCTATTCCCCTTCGCAGATCATAAGTTACCCCTGTGTTATAAAACCCCAAAGAGGAGAATTCTGCTGGTTTTTATGTTCTCATGTTCAAAAATATTTATCTTTGGTACCACTGCAGTGTTTAATTCAAGATAGATGTTTAAGAACTTATTTTCATGTTCAGATCTATCACAAACTTACCAGGCAAAAATATTATTGAACTTGTCTATCAACTTGTTACCATTATTATTTAATAGTAGCTATTTATCAAGTTGTCTTATAGCTTTGATTTTTCATGTTCTACTGGTAATAGGAATGTGAGTTAATGGGTTTTTTTATAGCTATTTTTTTTTTTATCATTTCACTTAATACTAGGCTTAGTTTTTGGTAAATGCATTTTAGGTGATCAGACCTCAAGTGCGAGCAGCACCTCAGCTCATTGATTGTCTTCTTGACCACAGAGAGAGGGTAAAAGTGGGATCAGTTTGTTCTTCCTTTTATTCCCTGTCCTATTATCCATATTAGTATTAGAGCTGTTGGGATACTGGCATGAAAAATAAGCATTTTTTTTTTTTTTTTTTACTGTAGTTATACTTGTATTATAAATCTGCTATATAATTTTAACCACTTTTTCCCTTGAATGGGGCTCGTAATTTGTGCGTTTTGTGGTTTTCAATCCATTTGCTACAGCTGCAGTCCTGATAAGTGGCTCAATTATAACTATAATATTGGTCTTAAAGACTCACTGATGTCTCATGGAAAACTTCAAAAAACATCCTATTTAAAGACAATTATGCTTAAATATCAAATGTTCTCCATTTATTTTCTATCCTTTAAAAATTATTACCAAGACAGTTAGCATGAGAACAGCTCCTTCAAGCTCTAAAATTCTTCAGTTTTGGTCGGTGGCCTTCCCTAGCCCTTCCTCACTTGGGGGCACCCCCACTACCTGTGGGGTTTCCATCTGGGTTTTTTAAGTGCTTGCAGAGTGTTGGTGACTATTTTCTATTTTTACTGGGGAGCAAAAGCCATAGAATTTCATGAAATGCAAGAATAATTGGAAACTATGGGGCGAGGCCAGTGCCTCTCACAGTAAAAATTAGCTTAAAGAACAGAAAGAAAACTGTATGTAGACACAATCCAGAGATCCATTTTTATTAGATCATTCAAAGGCAAACTCTTTCTTCTCACCACCTTCCAGATGGTCAGAATCTAGGTTTAGGAAATTACCTGGAAGAGAGAATATTCATGTTGCTGGCAAGGTCACAGGCCTCGTATAGATTAGTCTGTCATCTTTATAAAGTTCTAGGGAAGGAATTAAATGAGTCTCAGATTTTCCTTGATGTTTGTTTTTTCTTAAGCTATTCCAGCTTAGTAGTATGAGTCCATTTAACTATTCACTTAGGAAAGCAGTGAGTATCTTTGTGCTCTTAATTAGAATAAGGCAGGAGGGAGCAAGTGGTAGCAGTGACACTCACCATATACATGTACAATGAGGATCCAGTTGATGTTACATCTTTCTAATATTTCATTTCATAGCATGTTTGCTTTCTAAGGAGAAATACCATGGCCTTTTTGTTTGAGGACTCTGCATTTGCCAGTCTGAAACTCTCATAACTGGTTTTTTACAATCTGTTAGAATGACAAAATGATGTAAAATCACAGAGAGGGGAAGGACAGGCGCGACTCACAGCTGCTCACGAAGAAGGCATGTGTGGGCCCTCGCTTCATATGGCTTCTTCTCTAACTCGGACATGAAGCTGAGGTGGCCTTTTGACCAGGTCTTTCGATTGCATGGTTTCCATGTGCCATCCAGTTTTGGAGTGATACCATTCACGGGCATGCATCCAGAGTCCCAGGAAGCTGGCGACATGCCACCTACAGAAAACGGAGCTCTGCAAACAGCCGCTTAGCTGCGCTCACAAGAGGACAGAGACTGGTGACAGGATTGGCCGTTTAGGCCTCCTTATTACCTACCATGTTTGGGAATGGGCCTTGGGTCTACTAGAGGAAGCTGCTGAGATGCTTAGAAGATGAAGTATGGCATTCTTTTATTTCTATACAATTAGAAGACATGTCTGTAATCACCTCATTTGGCTGGTACGGAAGTGGGGGTGGGAAGCTCTCTTTTCAGAGTGGAATAGTTGCTGAATTTTGTGTTTACCTGTTGTAAAGATTTGGGAAAATGCCATGGAGCACATAGTGTCCTGCAAAGTGTTAACATCCCTTTATAGGTATCTGACTTTACAATGAGTGGTTTTCTTAAAAGTTATATCAAATGAAACATTTGTGATTACAATATATTGTATAATATATTCCTATAACCACCAGAATTTTTCATTTAAATATTGTCTAATATAAGGGCTTACTGCCTAATATATTTGTATAGTGATTTGTTAATTTAATAGTATTTACCAAACATCTACCACATACTAGAAACAGCTCCAGGCACCATAGATAAAATGGGGAAGAAAACAAACACAGTCTGGATTCACAGAGCTTTCTCCTGGGGAGAGACACACAGAAGCAGGAAGTCCTTAGAGGCATGGAAATGGGTGTTGGGGAAGTAGAGGACACTATGGGAATATGTTGTAGGGTCACCCCGTTGCGAGGAGAGAGATGATCACGAATGGTTGTCAGTTCAGCTCAGGCAGTGAATGATCCATTTAGAGGGAGCAGCTGGGACACAAGCCTGGAGAGTGGGCTGTTTGAAGACTTGAAAGACGCTTGGTATGTCTGGGGCAGGACATAGAAAACAAGAGAGGAGGGAGAGAGATTAAACAACACAGAGTTTCCACAAGCTACAGTAGAGCAAAATCTCAGGGGAGGAGTTGCAAGGAGATGGGATCGAGGCTGCATCCCAGGAGCAATAATTGTGGCCAGGGGATGAGGTATTCTTAACCGACCACATGTTAGGTGTGGAGTTAGCCTCACACAAATTAAATGATTCTCCAAAGCAATTCAAGCCACCATTTCCAGAAGAAAGGGGAATGGATTCTAGATAGGAAAAATCGGTAGCTGTCCCCTAAAGCTAATGTTCTTAGCACAAACAAATTCAAAATTCACAACAGAAGGAATATTCTGAGATACCTTTAGGAAAGAATTTCACGTGCTCTGAGTTTGCTATAGTTTTTGTCCTTTGTAGTGAACCTAGTGATAAGATTCAGCATAAATTCATCTATTTTTAATTTCATGTATTATTTATATTTTAAAATCTTAATTTATTTGAGACCAGATCTCACTTTGTTGCCCATGCTGGGGTGCATGGTGCAATCATAGCTCACTGCCACCTCTAATTCCTGGTCTCAAGGGATCCTCCTGCTTCAGCCTCCCAAGTAGCTGAGACTACAGGTGTGTACCGCCACGCCTGGCTAATTAAAAAAAAAATAAGTTTTTGTAGAGACGTGCTCTTGCTGTGTTGCCTGTGCTCATTTCAAATTCTTGGGCTCAAGCGATCCTCCTGCCTCAGCTTCTCAAAGTGCTGGCATTATAGGTGTGAGCCATCATACCCAGCTAATCTTTATTTTTTTGACTATATATTGGTGTATTCCATTTTTTCACAAGATATGTGTAATAAATATTTTGTAACTTTAATTTCATGTGTTAAACATTGAGAAAGTTACAAATGTTAGAGGAATGTGAAAGCTCAGAAGATAGATTTTCAAGTAAGAATCTGAGCCCAGTAAATTACAATCGCTGGTTAGGTTTTCCAGGACTAATTATCATCTTATTCTTGCTAATCCTAGTTTTAATATTTAATGTTTCTCTGGTTTATTTTGCACATCTATTAGTTGGTGGCCTAACCTCAGAGCTTCCCTGTGGAGCGTGGTGAATAGGTTACAAGTGTGAGGAGATGCTGGTTTTCTCTTCTCTCTGGGTGGTGGGTTGAGCCCAAGGTGGTCAGTCTATTAACTGTGCCTCTAGTTTGAGCATGTTCCTTCTTGACTCCCTTGTGCTGTACAGATACTGGTGTTTCAATAGATGACATGACATGGAAAAGAAAGGAAGGTAGGGTTTGTCCTCATTATTTGGATGGCATTTATTTCACAAATAAGAGGCTAAAGGAGTTTCAAAGCAACGATAAAAGTGATTCTTTGCCTTTCGTGGATGCGTTTGTTAATGTCATTTCTAGTTGGGGACTGGTTATGTACAAGAGTACAACTTTCTAGTGCGTTATGCACAAGTGACCTGTAAAATAAAGGCCCCCGGAAATAGAAAACACTGCAATTTACCCATATGTTTGTAGACACTTGATCTAATAACTCTTCTCTTTAATTACAAATATTTTTCTTTGAATTTATTCTTTCTTTATTTAGACACAAACATTTTCAGGTGTTGTATTTCCAAACTCATGACAGCCTATCTTACTCAGTGGCAGAAGAAAGAAAGAACCACTCTACCTCTTCTGAACATAATGATGGTAATAAAGCTATAGCCAGTTTTCTTCACCCTTCACCAAAGCATAAGAAATATTAATAACTGTAATTCGGTTTGAAAATGTTAAAATCCCGACTAGCTAAACAACGTAAAAACTCTTTCCAGTGGACTCTTAATGGCTTTGAGATGAGCATGTGGGGATGTCTTAGAATAGCAGGTATTTTCTTATGGTGGCAATTGTTTTCCCCCCCAAAAAAAAAAAAAAAAAAATTAGTCTAGGGATGACAACGTGTCATCTATTCTCAGAGCTGTTCCATAATGGAGGAAATAAAATGATATTTTAGGATATGGCAAACAAAGGGAAAATGAGTAGCCAGGTACTGACATGCACAGAACAGAACAGACACACTATCCCATGGTTTTCAGAAAGATAAGATAAATGATTGCATCTTACCTAATTCTCTTAGAATTACTATGTTTAAAAAGATCAAGGATGACTGAATTATAGTTTTTTCCTATACAGTTCAGGCTATTATCAAATCCATTCCTGGAGACTGAAAAACTGACAACTTAGGTACAAGAAAACAACTTCTTAACCAGTATCTCTCTACTCCAATGTATTTGATGTGTCACATACCAGATCCTTGAAGACCTCTTCCCACTTAAAGGAGGATCTGTGTGAGTTCTCATTTGACTACAAGTGATCATTGTGAAAACTCTCTTGTTAATGTGTTATATTGACCCTTTTGCTGTGGGCCATTTTGAGTTTAACTGTTTTGAAGGAAAGTAAACTAATAATACTGAAACCCGTTATATACATGACTTGTGCTACTCTTATAGCCAATTCATTCTTTGAAATACTTCATGAATCCCTAGTTTAGGCCAGGCTACCTTAATAGTTAATGCTGGTACACAACTGAAAGGCATGGTTCTTGGCTTAGAGGAAGTTGAAGTCAGTAAGTTGGTAAACAGCTTTAGAGATTAGGAAGATTAGAGAAGATTAGGAAGATTAGAAAATTAGAGATAAGGAAGAGTACTCTGTTGGATATAGGTGGAGTGCTGTGGTATCACAACATTCTTTGCTTCCATGCAATTAGGGTGGGAGACATCCTAGGAAAGTTTCTCAGATAAGTTAATACCTGATTGTATGATGTGAATTTTATCTAGCTATGTAGAGAAGGAAGATGGTGTTCCAGGGAGGAGTGTTACGAACAGTGCTGTGGATCATGAAACTTCGTGGGCAGAAGCAGAGGAGAAAGACAGATATGAAATCTATTGTAGAATGTGTTCAACTTGAAGTATGAAGTATATTAATTGCTAATGGCTACTTCCTATCTTTTAATTCAGGTGAAGGAAATACTCATGACCAGCCAGATGTCTTAAGGAATGCTTTTGAAAAGAACAGAGGTGTACAACATTATTACGACAACAGAGAAGCAAATTGGCTTTGGAGAAACTGTATTCTGAAGATGTTGTTTGCTTTGGGCTAAAAAAAGAAAAAATACAACTACAGACAAAGGCTTTATATCTGCAAGTATTATGGCGTGGTCAATAGCAATGTAATTAGATTTACATCGGTCTTCCTGGCGAGTCTTGGAGGCTCTTCCTCAGTAGACATGAGTGACCCAAGGCAGTCACAAGAAGAGAAGCACAAGCTCGGCAGAGCCTCTTCAAAGTTCAAGGATCCCCCTAGAATCATGCAGTCAGATGATTATTTTGCTCGGAAATTTAAAGCCATTAATGGCAACATGGGACCCACTACTTCTTTAAATGCCTCGAATTCCAGTGAGACTGGCGGTGGTGGTCCGGCTAATGGTACCCCAGCTGTGCCCAAGATGGGTGTGAGAGCAAGGGTGTCTGAATGGCCTCCTAAAAAGGACTGTTCCAAGGAGCTAACCTGCAAGGCACTGTGGGAAAGCCGGTCTCAGACCAGTTACGAAAGTGTCACCTCCGTCATACAGAATGGGCAGAGTGACCAGAGCGAAGGTCAGCAAGATGAGCAGCTCGATCTGGACTTCGTGGAGGCCAAGTACACAGTCGGGGACATCTTTGTCCATTCCCCCCAAAGAGGACTTCACCCCATAAGACAGAGGAGCAATAGTGATGTCACTATCAGTGACATCGATGCCGAAGATGTCTTAGACCAAAATGCAGTCAACCCCAACACCGGAGCTGCCCTGCACAGGGAGTATGGAAGTACTTCATCCATCGACAGGCAAGGCTTATCTGGTGAAAACTTTTTTGCTATGCTCAGAGGGTACCGAGTAGAAAATTATGACCACAAAGCAATGGTCCCTTTTGGGTTCCCTGAATTTTTCCGCTGTGACCCTGCAGTCTCTCCAAGCCTTCATGCAGCAGCACAAATTTCTAGGGGAGAATTTGTCCGCATCTCAGGATTAGACTACATGGACAGTGCCCTCCTGATGGGGAGAGACAGGGACAAGCCTTTCAAACGGAGGTTGAAATCAGAGTCGGTGGAAACATCCCTCTTCCGAAAGCTTCGAACTGTTAAAAGTGAGCACGAAACTTTCAAGTTCACATCTGAGCTGGAGGAGAGCCGACTGGAGAGGGGCATTCGCCCTTGGAATTGTCAGCGATGTTTTGCACATTATGATGTCCAGAGCATTTTGTTTAATATCAATGAAGCCATGGCTACGAGGGCTAATGTGGGGAAAAGGAAAAACATAACCACTGGGGCTTCTGCAGCATCTCAAACTCAGATGCCCACAGGCCAGACAGGCAACTGTGAGTCCCCTTTAGGGAGCAAGGAGGACCTCAACTCCAAAGAGAACCTGGATGCCGATGAGGGTGACGGGAAAAGTAACGACCTTGTCCTTAGTTGTCCTTACTTTAGAAATGAGACTGGAGGGGAAGGCGACAGGCGAATTGCACTCTCTCGGGCCAACTCGTCCTCTTTCAGTTCTGGGGAAAGCTGCTCTTTTGAATCGTCTCTCAGCTCTCACTGCACAAATGCAGGTGTCTCGGTCTTGGAAGTGCCCAGAGAAAACCAGCCCATTCACAGGGAGAAAGTGAAGCGCTACATCATAGAACACATTGACCTTGGGGCCTATTATTACCGCAAATTCTTCTATGGGAAAGGTAAGGAAGAGCCCTGGGCATTTGTGTGTGTCTCGGGAGTAATTTTTTTAGGACCAGTCACGATGTTTTGCTTTGTGTTGGAGCACCTTCCTCAGAGTGTACAAGGCCGTAGTCCACTGGGCCTGACCTTATTCTCCATCATGGTCCCTCCATAGCTTCCAGGCTAATTTTTTCTTTAGAAAACTGCAATTCCGTGCCTTTGTTGATGGGTAGTCCTTCATGTGTGAATGTCCTTTTGGTTTGGTTTCTCTTTCTGTCATTCTTTGTCTGCCAGTTTGTGAGCATCACAAATTTCAGGTTGATTTTAGATTTGGATTTCACTTGATTTAGATTTCACCCCTTGTAAGAAGTCTTCCCTGATTAATTCTGTCCTCTTCCTGTTCCTCTGAATAATCTCTTATGCTGCGAACAGTGGATAATTCTGTGATTCCCTCACCTCTCTAACCTTTCTGTACTTTGCTCCTCCAGCATTGCTGTATGTGTTGATCATGTTAAATCTTTGTTGAAAGAATGCGTGAATTACCACAACAGACAAATTTTGTTTTCTTGTAGTTCTGCAGATGGGCTTAAATGTTAAGACACAAATGATAAATTATTTAATTCTATGTCAAATGGTTTTTGCTTTACGTGTATCTTCAGGCTTGAAGGATGCGTTCTTCAGAGGTCATGTAGTTGAATCCTCAACCTTTAAATAAGTGTCCCTAATTATCCCAGGGCTAGGAGAATCTTCTCTGATTTAGAGACCTACAGAGAAACAGGTTCCACACGTGTCAGTAACACATGCCGAGGAAACACTCCGGCACCTCTCACCACCTTTTTATTGGGTGCAGCTGGTGTCCTTCACCCCTTCGTTACAGTGCAGCTTACTTTTTGGAGCTATATTTTTCTGTCTTCACTTTCACCTGTCAGCCGTCTTCCTGCTCCCAGGGATCCAGGGATAACCTCACAGAGCACCTGAGGAGGCACAGGGTGGGCCCCGCTGCTCTCCTCCTCCTGTTTCTTATGCATAAACTATTCTGCTTCTAGTGCAGATAACTGGGAGCTAAGTGTACTTTTATTTATTTCTTTACTTTTTTACTTTGCATCAATCCAGACTTGGCATGTCTTCCATAATCACATTATGACAACATGTAACTCAGAGAAACAATCTGATGCAATAAAGCTAAATAAACAGATATTTACACTGCATCTGGCCACTTACTGTGAATTGTCTCTCTGTCCTCATACTGATGACATAATAGGACTGAAATAATTCTGTCAACAGATCTTGGTCCCCTGTGTCTCCTTTCCTCTCCTCCACCCTGAATTTCGGTCTTGGCTTCAGGTGTGCCTCGGTGTTAACATCATGAGTTACTTCCTTCCAGCCAGTGGAATCAAAGAATCTTGGATCTGCTTTTTTTTTTTTTGGTCTCTGCTGTGAAAATAACTCATAACCCTCATGCCTGTGCTCATGCAGAGGTATCACATTATATCACATTGCTCAAGGATGCTCTCTAGGTGGAAGTTATTTTCGGAAAGGGAGATGGAGAGATAGGCTTCCTAATTAAGGTTATTTTTATTGATGAACCCATGGCTGCCAATTCTTAATAAAATAGAGTCTGTTAGATTTATTATGCCCTGAAATCCCCAGGTAATTAGTCATTCTGGCTAGCTGAGTTTTGTAAATAGTTTGTGATCCAGACTTCGAAATACTAGAATATAAAATTATATGTATATTAATATTTATGCCAAGACTTAGTGCTAGCATCTCATTCATATGCTGTTGCACATCCTAAGTGTAAGTGGGATGAAAAACTGTTGTTTTCTGCACCTGGGTCACCACCATTTGATTCATTAATGTCCCCAGAGTCTGTTCCCCGAGATGATTTCAGGTTGCTAGATTCTGTTAGTTTTCTTGACTGCCACTTGTAGTTTTTCTCTTGAATTCTCAACTGTCACTTCTTGGTAGTTTTAAAGACTTCTCCGCAAGTGATTTATTTCCTCCACCTTTTCTGATGAGCTACTTAATGTTTTCAAGAGCATCACAGATGACATCATCAAACTCCTTAGGTTTGAATGTGAAATAAATAAGCTCCACAAAAGAATCTGAGTGTAGACACCCTGTCAGTGAATTGTGAGTGGATGTACGCTTATTGTTTGGCATTTTGGTGCTGTTGGGCACACTCTCTGGTTCTCAGCTTTGCTGTAGATTTATAAACCAGTCAGAAAGCGGAATTCTAGACTACAGTCACACATCAGTTAACAACGGGGAGATGGTCTGAGAAATGTGTTACTAGGCAATTTCGTCATTGCGTGAACATCATAGAGTGTAGTTAAACCTAGATGATATATATTTTTACTCCTATATATATATTTTCATATGGAAAACCAAATGTCCCATCACCATTACTGAATATCAGACATTTCCCCTTATTCATCTGCACTGCCAGTATCAAGTGCCATGCATCAGATTTCTATATATGCTCCATCGTGATTTTGTGGAACCACCATCATGTATGTGGTCCATTGTTGACCGAAATGTCCCTATGTGGTACATCACTGTGTTTTACAAAGCCCATAAGATGAGGGAGTGGGGAGGCAATCCCTGAGGTTGCTTTGTCTTCGGTGTTCTGTGATTCTGTGCTGTGGAAGGTGCTGTTGTGCCAGCAGATGGGCTCAGGGGCTGGGGAGGGAGTGGCCACCAGGAGCGAGAAGAAGGCCGAGCCCCGGCTGCTCTGTTCTCTCTGCAGTGCAGCTGTGAACTGTGTCCTGCCTCCTGCTATATTTAGCTCTTCCCCTGTGGTCCAGTGTGACTTCAAAGTGAAATTGGCTATAATGGCATCTGCTCCTGCTCTGGCTGGTCTCTTGTTGAGCCATTAAGGACTCCAGGCAGAGGCAGCAGCCCAGATTCTTAAGTGAAAAGTACGGTGAGGTGGAGGCCTCCTATGGTGTGGGAGTAGATTCCCACCCCCGCTTCAGCCACTGGACACAGCTGTGCAAGACCCTTCTGTCTGCAAACATCACAGGTTGCTTGAGTTTCATTGTATTTAAAAACAGAGGGCCTGGACATACTGGCAGAGATACAATGTTTTTGAGATAGCTTTTTTCTTTTCCTTTTTTGCTTTTCCCTTCTCTCAAGAATTTTCTCTTTGGAAACTGGCTTTCAGGGATCTGTCTTTTGGTACTTTCCAGAGTGCTTTTATTTTGTTCTGTGCTTCAGGGTTCTGTGTAAAACTTCATTTGCAAGAGAATTAACTGGCTCCCGATCACTGGCAAATGTTTAAAGTGTAGAACTTTGATGATGTGATTTCTTCTTTATTGGGCAGTTAATGTGAAATGTCTGCCCTTGATGCTGAGGTGTATTTCTATGACACGTCATCACTGAAAGGCTGTTGAATAACTTTGTAAAAGGATTTCTGCAGGGGAGTGGCAGGACACAGGAAACTGTGTGACAACATCGCTTGCCCAGGCAAATCCATCTGTAGCTTTCGGTGAAATAGCTGTGATTTTTTTTTTTTTTTTTGAAGACAGAGTCTCACTCTGTTGCCCAGGCTGGAGTGCAGTGGCACCATCTCAGCTCACTGCAACCTCTGCCTCCCGGTTGCAAGCAGTTCTCCTGCCTCAGCCTCCCAAGTAGCTGGGATTACAGACATGCACCACCACACCCTGCTAATTTTTGTATTTTTAGTAGAGACAGGGTTTCGCCATGTTGGCCAGGCTGGTCTTGAACTCCTGTCCTCAGGTGATCCACCCACCTCAGCCTCCCAGAGTGCTGGGATTACAGGCGTGAGCCACCGCACCCAGCCGAAACAGCTTTTTTAAAAGCAGTGAGGATAGTAGCAAGTAGAGTGAATGCTCAGTAATTCCCTTCCTTTCACTGGCGATGACCATGAAGACACATTGGTGCCATTTGTCACACTACTGTTTCTCTGATGGGACTCATCGTGAATGTGCCATTTGCTGCTGCTTTGAGCTTTCCATTTGTGAAACAGGCCGTGACCAAGCCCCCTCTTAGATAGAGATTCTAGTTGTGCTTGACCATGGTCAGTCATAGGAGCATCAGTGAGTCTGGTTTCCATTGTAGCAGAGCATCAGGCTTTGCCTCCTTCTGGACCTGCTTGGTACTGCACACTGCCACCAACGGTGGGGCTAGCGCTGGAACTGTGTGGCAGAGCCCGGACACTGTCTTTGACACATAAGGGTTCCTGCTTGGTGTCGAAATCCTTAACTTGTTAAGAAGTTGTGGCTCAAGCCTGTAATCCCAGCACTTTGGGAGGCCGAGACGGGCGGATCACGAGGTCAGCAGATCGAGACCATCCTGGCTAACATGGTGAAACCCCGTCTCTACTAAAATACAAAAAACTAGCCGGGCGACGTGGCGGGCGCCTGTAGTCCCAGCTACTTGGGAGGCTGAGGCAGGAGAATGGCGTGAACCCGGGAGGCGGAGCTTGCAGAGTGAGCTGAGATCCGGCCACTGCACTCCAGCCTGGGCGGCAGAGCGAGACAACGTCTCAAAAAAAAAAAAAAAAAAAAAAAAAGAAGTTGTGCACCTACTGGGCTACTCGGGAGTTCTAAAACTGTTCTGTGCCCTACTTTATGCCACACAGACCAGAATAGTTCTGGGAGGCAAAGTGAGTAATATTTGGGTAAAAAGAGGTTAAAACTAGATGGGAGGATGAAGCTGGGCCTCCATGGTGACTCAGGAGTGAAGTGAAAAGTGGTTAAGTCATCATCGAGCCTTTGGGAACATTGTTTTACTAGAGGCATTCTGCTGGCACAGGAGCATGTGTTCCTCTCAATGTAGTAGGGGAAAATGCGGAGTAAGATTGACAAATCTATATATTTTTTCATTTAGAATTTTTAAATGGTATATAAATGTCATATGATGGTTATAGGAAAATAAGAAAATGTAGAGAAGCAAGAAATAAAGTCTCCTCAAATTCATCAGCTGTAGTCACCATTAACATTTCGTCATTATCCTTGAAGGCTTTTCTGATGCAAATAAATTATGTAAATGGAGCTTACTCCTGCTATTACTGTGGAACTTGCTTTTGATGATCATCCTTCCATGTCATTATGTATAGAACTGCATCTGAATTTTAAGAGCCATTATCAATTATCGTTATCTGCACTGAATGCATGAGGAGATACCAGGTATTTGCCAGCCATGATCTGGGCAGATAAGTTAATGACTGTGTTTACTTTACTTGAGAGAAAAACTTATCAGCTTGATAGAAGCACAGTAACAGGGGAAGATTCATTATTTCCTGCCCTCTTGTAGATGCTACAAAACAACTTACCAAAGACATTTTTGAATGTCCATTTTGTAAAGAAATCTTTACTTGAAAAGTAATTTATCATTATAAGAGTTTAAATCAGTGTCCCACCACCATCCCACTTGGATGTGGGCTGCATTTAGCGACTCACTTCCAAAAGGGAAGACAGGGACAAATAACTTTACAATGGAGTAACCTGGCAAATACTACCTCCCTAGGTCACCAAGGTCACCATCAGCAGTGACAAGTCCTGTGGATAGTTTGTACCCCAGGTATGAATGACTCTTCTGCAGTCTTCCTCTCCAAACCTATAACCCCAGTACAATTAGGGGAAAACATTAGAAAAATTCCAAATGAAGGACATTCTACAAAATCCCTGACCAGTACCTAAAACTGTCCAGGTCATCAAAAGCAGGGAAAGTCTGAGGAAAAAAAGAAAAAAATCACAGACCATAAGAGCCTTAGGGGACATGACAGCTAAATGGAATGTGGTACCCTGGATGGAATCCTATACAGAAAAAAGACATTCCATTAAAAACTGAGGAAATCTGAATAAAGTATGGACATTAGTTAATAACATAACAGTATTGATGTATTCATCATAACAAATGTACAAAATAATGTAAGATGTTAACAACTGGAAAACTGGGAGACAGGTATAAGGGAAGGAACTTTGCTATTCACAACTTTTCTAGACGTCTAAAAGAATTTTAAAATAAAAAGTTAAAAATTTTATAAATGTAAGTCATAAATGCTCGTATATTTAAAATTATGATCTATTTCTTTAAGACAAGAAGAATTTATAAGTAGTTCCTCTAAATAACAAACTTAAAGGTTTATGTTGCTTTATTGAATGACCATAGAATTCTTGTAAGCAGCCAACTTCACTGTTTCTGGTAACTGCTCTCTTACCTAGCTCTATGTAAACCCACCTTTTTCTCCAGTGCTAATTTTTATCATTAGTATTTTAACTGAAGAATAATATGTTGTATGTAAATTCTGCCAAATGAACGAATAGATTCTTCTAGAATTTGTGTAATAACCCTCTTACCTCTCTTGATACCAGTTTAACCGTTTGTTGGCTGGGGAATTGTCTGTCATTAGGTAAAAGTGTCCATCCATTTTAATTATAGTTGGAGGTCAACTCTTGGTAAATAGAGGTCTGTGAATGGTGGGCAGATAACATCACTTAAGGCAGAGTGCACACCGAGGTTCACATCCCAACTCAGTTTGGGGCAAATCCTTGAACTACTTTGTGCCCTAGTCAATCATCTGTGAAACGGGATGATAATAATACAAATCCCCCCTGCAAAGGGCTTAGAGCAGTGCTTGTCAATAACGTGCCCCCCTGCTTCCCAGGGTTACTTAAATAAATGTGTAAGACTTTTCTCTCTAAAAAGAAACTATTGTTCACATCACTGGTACAGGCTTTAAAGGGCAATACTTTCTTCTAGTGGTTCAAAGATGAAGAGAGAAACAAGTAGAACCATATGGCAGAGAGGGCTGGGGAAAGGTGTCTGGTGATGTCCACCACCGCATTCCAAACACACTCACTGAAGTGTCACTAATGTGACAGTTGTAGGCGGGCCTACACCTTTACATCTCAAATGAACTTCACTGCTGAGTGATGCGTGGCTGCATTTGCTTTGAATTTCATGCCTGGTGGCTTTTTTTTTTTTTCTTTCTGATTTTATACAGTCATTGATGAAAATTAATAGGGAGTTGGACACTATTAAATTCATGCGGGTGAACAGAGTGCCATCTAACAATAGAACTACTCTAAGATACACATTCCTCCCTCTGAAGACGTAATCGACTGAGTTCTTCACCTCCCCCTTTTTTTTTGAGACAGAATCTCACTCTGTCACCCAGGCTAGAGTGCAGTGGCACAATCCTGGCTCACTGCAAGCTCCACCTCCTGGGTTCACACCATTTTCCTGCCTCAGCCTCCCGAGTAGCTGGGACCACAGGTGCCTGCCACCACGCCCGGCTAATTTTTTTTTTTTTTTTTTTTTTCAGTAGAGACAGAGTTTCACCATGTTAGCCAGGATGGTCTCAATCTTCTGATCTCATGATCCGCATGCCTCGGCCTCCCAAAGTGCTGGGATTACAGGCATGAGCCACTGTGCCCGGCCGTTCTTCACCTCTCTCCCTGGCCAGTATTGCCTCCCCAGAGGTCCCATCGAGTCCCACGGGGGCCCTTAACAGGGAGGAATTGCCCAATAAGATTCAGCACCAAGGGCTGTGATTGCACGGGCTCCATGTGGCCGTCAGAGGAACACACCAGGGCTGCTTCTCTTGCAGAGGTGCTGTATCTGGACAGTCACAGTTCTCGTACACTGCAGTGTTGAAGGAACCTGCAAAGGACTGTATGCTATTTCAAACCTACTGACCCTCCGGCCCCAAAAAGTCTTCAGTCAGTTACTGGGGAAGAAGAACGAATGCCCTGTTATTTCCCTGAGAAGAGGAATAAGACTCTTTATATTTCTTTACAGTTGGACTCACGTGGCGTTTAACTGAGAACACTTGTTGGCATTTTGCTGCTGGTATAGTAAGTTGAAAGTAAAGGTCTTTGGAGCATTAGTTCTTAAAGAAGGTAGAAACTTAGTTTAAACATGTTATATTTGTTTAGATCCAAAATTTATTTCACTATTTGTCCCACTTAATTAAAATAAAAGCTGGACAGCCGTCCTGTTATCAGTGGGCTCCACCTCTCTCCTTTGAAGTGGTGAGGTCTTTCATACTTTCCTAGTGTTTTCTTCTTCCTTTTGAGCAAATAGTAACAATTACAGATTATGAAAAGAAGCCTTAAATAATCTGCCTGCCTTCTTCAGTCTTTTCATTTTTACTCTAGCTTTCCTTGAAATCATGTTTTCAAGATACTGTTTTTATGTTAAGGATACATTTGTTGTCTCGTCTTTAAGTTTTCATTTTCCTGTATTAAATAATTTTTGCAATTTAAACCTTTGCCTGAATTTTTTTTAGCCTTGAGCTGCTTTCCATGAGAGAACACTAGAGCTGGACTGCCTGGGTTTGCATCCTCACTGTCCCACCAGATTAGTCACTTAACCTTTCGCCTCAGTATTGTCTGTAAGAATAGTTGTGCCTCCTCATAAGGAGTTAGGATGAACTGAGTTTGTTTTTGTGAAAGATATTTAATATTATTGTCTTCCCTGTAATGCCTTGGATTTTTCAAGCTTAGCAAATACCTTGGTTAAATTTGGGTCAAAAGAGCAAAATTTACATGACAAAATCTATGTTTTCCTTCATGGTAAATTCAATAATTTAATCCATGAAACAAAATGTTTGATACTTCTTGAGGTTGTTGAGTTACTTTTTTTTTTCTTTCTAAGATGGAATCTGTCTCTGTTGCCCAGGCTGGAGTGCAGTGGCGTGATCTCGGCTCACTGCAAACTCCGCCTCCCAGGTTCATGCACTTCTCGTGCCTCAGCCTCCCAAGTAGCTGGGAGCCTCCCATGCACTTCTCGTGCCTCCGCCTCCCAAGTAGCTACAAGCACGCACCACCATTCCTGGCTAGTTCGTGTATTTTTGGTAGAGATGGGGTTTGCCATGTTGGCCAGGCTGGTCTTGAGCTCCTAGCCTCAAGTGATCTGCCTGCCTCGGCCTCCCAAAGTGCTGGGATTGCAGGTGTGAGCCACTGCTCTCGGCCTGTTGAATTACTTTTTTTTTTTTTTGAGATGGAGTCTTGCTCCATCTCATAGGCTGGAGTGCAGTGGCACGATCTTGGCCCACTGCACCCTCCACCTCCCGGGTTCAAGCGATTCTCCTGCTTCAGCCTCCTGAGTAACGGGGATTACAGACATGCACCACCACACTCAGCTTATTTATTAGGTGTTTTTAGGTTTATTGTAGAGACCGGACCTTGCAGTGATGCCCAGACTGATCTCAAACTCCTGGCCTCAAGCAATTCTCCTCCTCTGTCTCCCGAAGTGCTGGGATTACAGGTCCAAGCCACCATGCCCTGCCCTCATTTACTTACTTATTGTCCCCTTTTCACTTTTTAAAAAATAACTCCTAGAGTGTTGGAAAAAAGGGAAGTGATTTAAAATACACATAATTGTTTGGAGAGAAAGGTGAAAGAAGATACATCATAGATAGGAATGGAAAGAACATTTAACGGCCTGTGTAACCCAGATCAGCAGAGAGCAGGCAATTAAATCATCAACTAGTGGCTGAGAGAACAAAGAACCGTTAAAATGCATTTAATGGCAAAATAGCTAGCTAGCTTCTGCTGTGCATATTAACAAAGTAAAGGACTGGAGGGTACAGGTGCACAGTTGTTTGTGGCCTTGGTGTTCTTATAAATGGTGCTGTGGTCACTGGATGCTAACAGCTTGGCTAAAATCCTGTAAGGCAGAGCTGGGAGTGAATGTCTTTTACATACCTGGCCTCAGGAGGCCCTGCAGAGATGTGATCCTTAACCGGTCAATTCATTGGTGAGTTACCACTTAAACCTCTCTTCTAAGATATCACCATATCTAGAAACAGCTTTTGGGCTAGGGTCCAAGGTACCGCCCCTGCCCCCATTTTTTTTCTCCCTGAGCTAAAATTTTTATCTCTTACTGAATAGCTACAATGCACCACAGAAATGCGCTGAATCTCATTTTCATTTCCTGCTCTGCAATCTTGTTAGCTGATTTTTTTATCTTGCCCTGTTGTATTTGCATGATAGGTAGGTTTTCATTCAGCTTCTCAACAGTCTTTTCATAGCTTCTGTTCTGCCAAGGAAGGATTTCATTTGATTCACCCTTGAAGCAATTTTATGGAAATCATCTGCCTGGAATAAGGACAGGCTCTGGGTGGGTGAGGGTCTGAATGCATACAACCCTGGGAAGCCTTGCACACGGTCCTCTGCCCAAGATGGGAAGGGCTTCTTGCCATGCAGATAAACAAGGAGGTCTTTCCCGAAGGGGATGTGGGATATCGTTTGAAAAGGGCAACTTTTTGCCTCCTGGTGGTTATGGTAGGGGGCACAGTCTCTGTATGTCCTACTGGTACGTGGAGATGCCCTTTATAAAAGCTAGGCAGCATCTTACATTATTGAATAGAAGACTTTGATTTCTTTGGAAACACATCAAGGTAACCTACTGTATTCCTTGGTGAAACCGAAAGCATGGCGAGCCCTTAGGAGATGGTTAGGAGACATAAAAGCTGTAAGTCTGCAGGTGTGGCGCTTGTAAACAGCAAGAACTTCATCTCTGTGTTTGCAATCAGAAAGTGGTGTCTGTGTGAGACAGAGAGAGGAAAATGGGTCTGCGACATGGACTGGCAAGGTAGGCATGAAGGGTTTGGTTTTGTTTTGTTTTTAGTTAATTCACCTGCCATCTTTGATAAAAAGGGGAATATACAAATTTTGGATTCCCGAACTTTTAAAAGTATAATTTATGATAGAAATTACTCCGTGAAGTATATACACCACCTCTTCAAAAAGACTTCTGTGAGTCCAGTGTGACCTCTCCAAGTGATTCTGGGTCAGCATTTTGAGATTAAAAGTGGGAATCACCTTCAGGCTGACTTATGAACTGTGCCAGATTTTTGGGCTCAAGATCAAATTACTCGATGATGCAATTTACTTTATGTGCATTCCATTTTGTTTTGATTTCTTTTTTTTTTTTTTTTTTGCCAGTAACATTCTTGCTGTCAACTATAATACCCCTCCCAGGTCAATGATGGTGTTACGTGGATTAGATATATTAGGAGCCGGGAGGATTCTGAGGTTTTAGAAAGGTTCTGTAACTAACCCAAGGTTAAGCACGTGATAAGCATCAAAGCCCAGATTAGGCAACCAGTAAGAAGCTTTTTATAATTATAAGATTGCACAGTAAATGGGTTTGAGACTGCTGGTTAAATAAGGCAAATTGAAAACATGTTATCTCTTCCCCTTCCAGAATACCACTAAAAATGACAGTGAAGGAATTTTAAAAATGGGCATAATGCCAAAAAGTAAAAAAGCACCAGGGAGAAGCAACTGAAGGAAGGCAGGGTATATGAAAGCAGGTGGAAGAGCAGGACTACTCCTAGTAGATTGAGAGAACCAGCCTCCTGCGTTCCCTAGCATGGGAAGAGGGTAGAGGCCATCAATAAGTGAGTCAGGGCATGCCACAGAGCCAGGCACACTTGGAGAAGGGCTTAGGGGAGTGAAAACGGGGCTGGTTACATGCTTCATAAAAGGCCGGATTCTCTCTCCTCCCCCAGAGCCAGTTTACTATGTGCCCCTCTCCCAGGTGGGAAATAAGATTTATTCTGGAGAAATGTAACAGCAGGCCCAGCAAAGGGCAGGACTAAGGCACTTAACTAAAAATGGGGACTTAGTGAAAGTCAACACAGTGAGGTGCCCAGCCCCACCCCATTATTTGAGCTCAATATTTCTAGACAGGAGACTGGAGGTGCCTTCCCTGGGACACTCGCTGGCCCAAGAAGAAGATGCCCCTGTCTGATGGCTGGGTCCTGCCTGACCAACCTAACAAGGCACAGCTCAGAGATATGGTGGGGTCAGTGCCAGACCACATCAATATGATGAATATTGTAATAAAGTGAGTCACACAATGTTTTTGGTTTCACAGTGCATATAAAAGTTGTTTATACTGTAGTCTACTGTGCAGATAGTGCTATGTCTAAAAGAACAGTGTACGTATCTTAATTTAAAAATACTTCATTGCATTAGCTGAGCGTGGTGGTGGGCACCTGTAGTCCCAGCTACTCAGGAGACTGAGGCAGAAGAATGACGTGAACCTGGGAGGCAGAGCTTGCAGTGAGCTGAGATTGCGTCACTGCACTCCAGCCTAGGTGACAGAGCAAGACTCTGTCTCAAAAAATAAAAAAAAGGTTCATTGCTAAAGAGTGCTAACGATCACCTGAACCTTCAGAAAGTCAGCCTTTCTTCTGATAGAGGATCTTGCCTCCACGTTGATGGCTGTTGGCTGATCAGGATGGTAGATTGGTGGCTGTGACAATTTCTTAAAACAACAGTGAGGTTTGCCACATTGATTGATTCTTTCAGGAAAGATTTTTCCATAGCATGCAATGCTATTTGATAGCATTTGACCAACAGTAGAACACCTTTCAAGATTGGAGTCAGTCATCTCAAACCCTGCCACTGTTGAATCTACCAAGTTTATGCAAAATTCTAAATTCTTTGTTGTTGTTTCAACAATGTTCACAGCATTTTCACCGGGAGTGGATTCCATCAAAAGAAACTACTTTCTCTGCTTATCCATAAAAAGCAACTCCTCATCTGTATAAGTTTGATCATGAGATTGTAGCAATTCAATCAGATCTTCAGGCTCAATTTCTAATTCTAGTTCTCTTGCTATTTCTACCACATCTGCAATACTTCCTCCAGTGAACTCTTGAATCCCTCAGAGTCATCCGTGAGGGTTGGAGCCACCTTCTAAATTTCTGTTAAGTTTGTATTTTAACATCCTCTCATGAATCATAAACGTTCTTAATGGCATCTGGAATGATGAATCCCTTCCAGGTTTCCAATTTTATCTGCCCAAATCCATCAGAGGAATCTCTATTTATGGCGGCTATAGCCTTACAAAATGTACTTCTTAAATAATAAGACTTAAAAGTCAGAAATACTCTGATTCATGGGCTACAAAATGAATGTGGTGTTAGCATGCATGAAAACAACAGTAATCTCCTCATATATTTCCGTCAGAGCTCTTGGGTGATGAGATGTATTGTCAATAAGCAGTAATATTTTGAAAGGAATTTTTTTTATCTCAGAACTAGTACTCAACAGTGGGCTTAAAATAGTCAGTAAACCATACTGTAAACAGATGTGCTGTCATCCAGGCTTTGTTGTTCTGCTGATAGAGCACAGGCAGAGTAGTTTGGCATACTTCTTAAGGGCCCTAGGGCTTTCTGAATGATCAATAAGCATTGGCTTCAACTTAAAGCCACCAGCTGCGTTAGCCACTAGCAAGAGAGTCAGCCTATCCTTTGAAGCTTTGAAACTAGGCATTGACATCCTCTCTCTAGCTATGAAAATTCTGGAGGACACTTCTTTTATTAGAAGGCTGTTTCATCTGTATTGAAAGTCTGCTGTTTATTATAGCCACTGTCATCTGTTATCTTACCTAAGTAATTTGCTGGCCAACTTGGTATAGCTTCACTCCATCAGCACTTGCTGCTTCTCCTTGCCCTTACGTTGTGGAGATAGCTTCTTACCTTAAGCCTCATGAACCAGCCTCTGCTAACTTCCAGTTTTTCTTCTGCACCTTCCTCACCTCTGTCAGCCTTCGTAGTATTGAAGAATGATAAGACCTTGCTCTGGATTAGGCTTTTGCTTGAGGGAATGTTGTAGCTGGTTTTGTCTTCTATCCAGACCACTCTGACTTTCTTCATATCAGCAGTAAGGCTGTTTTGCCTCTTAATCATGGGTTCTCTGAAGTAGCACTTTTACTTTCTTTCAAGAACTCTTTCTTTGCATTCACTACTTGGTTCACTGTTCGGTGCAAGAGGCCTAGCTTTCAGCCTACCTCAGCTTTTGACATGCCTTCCTCACTAAGCCTAATCATTTTTAGCTTTTCATTTAAAGGGAAAGAGGTGTGATTCTTCCTTTCATTTTAACTCTTAGGGGCCATTGTAGGGTTACTATCTGGCCTAATTTCAATGTTACTGTGTCTCCAGGGAAAATGGGGCAATTGAGGAGTCTAATTTTTGTCTCTTTCCTATATTATTGCCCCCACAGCAGTGAAAACATTTTGAAGCAGGCAGTGTTTGTATCCCCAGTATTTATCAGTCTCTGGCACACACTTGAGACATCCCCTGTTCAACATTTGGATAAGTGAATTAAAGTGGATTAAGTATATTTGGAAGGCTAAACAGTGGCCTCCAGAGGTGTCCAGGTCCTAATCCCTGGAATTTATGTACATTCCCTCATATGGCAAAAGAGACTTTGCAGTTGTGGTTAAGTTAGGGATCTTGAGATAGGGAAATATCCTGAATTATCCGGGCGGGACCTGGCTGGAACCTAAATGCAATCACAGGTGTCCTTAAAGGAGGAAAACAGAGGAAAATTTGATTACAGAAGAGAAAGGCAGTGTGACCACTGAAACAAGATGCTAGGCTGCTGGCTTTGAAGATGGAGGGAGGGCCATGAGCCACGAAATGTAAGGAATGTAGGTCTAGAAGCTGGAGAAGGCAAGGAAATGGATTTTCCTCTAGAGCTGCCCAGGGGAATGCAGTCACTCCAGAACCTTGACTTTTGTTTGTTGAAACTGACTTCTGATCTCCAGAGCTGTGTGCAGTAAATGGAGTTGTTTTAAGCCAGAAGTTTATTGGAAATTTGTTACAGCAGTAGGACATGATAGGTCTGTTGCCATGTAAGTTCCAATAGATATGTAAGTTCTCAGTTTTATAAATACTTCAAGAAATTGTATTGCTCCGGTCACTGAGAGAAATGCCTGCTGCAGCCTCCAAGATGCTTCACACTGTCTTACCACTTCCTGGCACAAAATGAGTTACCTCCCTGTTTTTATTTTGATATTCCTCCTTGAGGTCAGATACAACCATTGCTTTTGGACAATACCAGAGGAGGCTACTTTTAGTTCCGTGCTTCAAGAACAGTTTATTAGGCACCTGTCATCTATTAGGCACTATAACACTAGGGCCTCAGGATGTAAAATTGGAAGGAGTTGGCCTTTTTGGAGGTGAGGAGAGTATTTCCAGTGGAAATGATGTTTGGATTGAGTCTTGAATGATGAGTAAGAAGAATGTCAAGCGAAGAAAACTGGAAGACATTCCAGGCAGAGGGAGAAGGTGGAAATACAGGGTTGGTGCCGTGAACAGTGGAGTGTGCTTCCCTAGACCTTTGTGAGTCAGGGGATTTGCGAGAGAAGAACCTGGAGGAAGCTTGGGATGGTATCACTGAGGAATGTAAAGGAGAAGATGGGCGAGTAGATGGAAAGACAGAAAAGAGACATTCATATAAGTATAAAGACAGAGACAGAATCAGAAAGGTCTAAGGCTGGAAGGCTGGAGTCTTGGGAAACACTCATGCTGTAAGGAGAGGCCAGAGGAGGAGCCATGCCAGACGCCCAGAATGAAAGACCAGAAAGCAATCTCACCTGGAAAGGAGATGCCATAGTAGTGGAGGAGTAGAGGGCCCCGGACAAGAAGGGAGTGGCCACTGGTGTCACAACAGCAGACAGCTCCGGCACTAGGAGGCCTGAAGATGGTTGGATTTGGCAACAAGACCTTGAGTGGAGCAATAACGTGGCAGAAAGTTTGACGCAGATTGAGGATTAAATAGTAACAAAGGAAACAGGAGTGAGAGAGAAGGATGATGACTTGAGGAACAGGTACTGTTTGCACTGACAGGCTGTGGGGGAGTGAAATGGTCATGGCGTCTGTCTGTGCAGAAGGCCTCGTCCATTTGCAAGGATCACTGGCCCTTCCTCCCATTGACTCTGCCTCCCTCCAGTTTTTAAAATTGAAGGTATATTTTAGGTACAGTAAAATTTACTTTTTTTTAATGTGCACTTCTGAGAGTTTGAGAAGTAAATACGGTGTTACCATTACAGCAGTCAGTGTAGAATAGCTTTGTGATCCCAGAACATCCTCCCATGCCTCCTCTGTAGTCGGCCCCTTGCTCTCCCTTCCAGCCCCTGGCAGCCACGGCTCCGTTTTCTGTCCTTGTGGCACCTGCTGAGTATCATTTTATGCTGTCATGTATTAGAACTAGTGATTTGATTTTCTTAATCTGGGGCTCTCAATCTTCCCGTCAGAGGTAGTTTTGTGTATTTACTCTTGTACTCCCTACAATAATTTGAAACTCTTTTGGATCTTGTTATGGGGCTCATCAAATGCCAAATATAGAATCGAGTATTTTTGCAAGTAACTTCTTGAAATGTGTAATAAGAAGGAAGTTTTGTCTTATGACTGTTGTATTTTGTGTGCTTTCTGAATATTTTCTTAATGCATTTGGCCCATTGAGGGAAAAGCAAAAGTTATTGTCAGGATAGTTAACTAACTGCAACTAAGAATATTCTAAACTGATTTAGTTTTAAGTTTAAAGATGGATTTTCCATTGGATCTACTGCCATGGGTCCAATAGTCACTAATGCCGGCTTATATAGTGACAGTGTACTTAGTAGTCTGAAGTAGACAATTAACTTTTAGTCTCTGATTTCGTTGAATATCTTTTGTTTGTTTGTTTTTGGCCTGCTTCTGGATCAGTTCTTCTTAAACCCACATCTTTGTTTATGTATGCTTATTGTCGCTGGAGTTTTTTATGTTTATAATAATTACCTTGGCCATTATCAGTACACAATACAGCCATGCATCTCTTAAGAACAGAATTATGTTCTGAGAAATGCACACTTAGGCAGTTTCATTATTCTGCAAACGCCGTAGAGTGGACTTCTGGAAATCTAGATGGGCCAGCCTTCTGTACAGGTGGGTTCTGTGGTATTGCATATTGCTCCCAGGCTACAGACCTGCACAGCATGTTACTGTACTGAATACTGTAGGCAGTTGTAACACAATGATAAGTATTTTTGTATCTGAACATAGAAAAGGTACAGTAAAAATACTGCATGAAAGATCAAAAGTGGTGCACCTGTATAGGGCACTTACCATGAATGGAGCTTGCAGGACTGACTAAAAGCTGCTCTGCGTGAGTCAGTGATTGAGTAGTGAGTTAATGTAGGACATTATGCTACTGCAGACTATAAACACTACATTAGGCAATACTACATTTATTATTTAAAAAAGTACTTAATAATAATTAACCTTAGCTTATGGGTAACTTTTCTACTTTATAACTTTATTTTCTTAACTTTTTTACTCTTTTGTAATAACACTTAGCTTAATGCATACATTGTACAATTGTACAAAAATGCTTTCTTTATTATATCTCATTCTGTAAGCTTTTTTCTACTTAAAAGAATTTACTTTTATTTTCTGAACTTTTTTTGGTTTTGAGTAATATGTTGGATTCCCATGTAATGACATCTATAATGTCACTAGACGATAGTAGTTTTTCAGCCTCATGATAATCTCGTGGGACTGCCACTGGTACATGTGCTGCATTGCCGACCGAAGCAGCATTATATAAGCAGCATAAGGGATTAATTACCCACTAAAACAAATAGGCTAGTTTCCTTTTGTGCAAGTCTAGGACTATACCATGTCAATAACTCACCTTTTATCTTTTAAAATAGTTTACTTGCTGCTTCTGCCCCTGACTCTAAAGGGACATAATGTCAGTACTAATCCCATTTGGTTGCAAACAGCAAATAGGTAAATGATTTGCCTTTTCAAGGTCTAGCCAGTATTCTTTGGTGGCTTTGGATTGTGTGTGTTCTGAGTGATTCAGGTTCTGTTTTCTAGTTTCTCAGCAATAATTCTTATTCCTTCAGAAATCATTGTGGCAAGCATTGGCATAACCAAAAGCCTTTGGAATGCCTGTAGGTTTTCTTCAGGTTTGCACATGTTCACTGTATTATGTTTCTTTTTAGTCAAAACCTTAAGTCAGGGTGAAAAAAATCGATTTTATGAGAATACACCTTGGAGAACTGACCTGGCAGCAGTTCATTAAGAAATAAATGAATAACACCTGGAGGTTTGCGTTTACCACCTGCTCATATGAATTATTGGTGTAATGGGGCTGCTAAAATAGATAAATTTTAAACTGCATTAATAAGCATTTGGGCAGTTGCTCCCACTATTTTGTGTGGGTTGGACCATATTTGAATGTTGTGTTAAGTTCGGGTCATTTCAAAGGAAACATTTAAGAAGTTTGAAAGTTGCAATGAGGTATTTTTGGCTCCTTTTAACAGAGCTCACAGACAAGAAACCAGCAGTCTAGAGGGAGGTGCTCACAGAGCAGTAAGCTTCATGTCATTCGAGGGGTTCAGAATAGAGTATTTGCTTCATAAGTAGCGGCTGTTTTCTGGAATGTTCTCCCCACGTTCCCATGGCTGAAACAATGCCCACACATAGTGATTACACATATGAGGAAGAGACGAATGACCATCTCTTAGGAAAGATGTCCTGGAGGGATCCTTGTGTTAGATGGACAGTATGGCCTCAGGTGCCACCCCTTCCATGAAGATGGTATGATTTCCCTCAAAGACCAGTGATTTTATGTGAAAGAGATGATTAGCTGATGACGTTTTAAACCAAGTTATAGGATTTGTGGATAAAATTTGACTTTAGAAACTGACCTTTTATGTATTTTCTATTGCTAAATTGTGCTCTAGACTTTATGAACATTGTAAGCTTTATAAACATTATGCTGTTTTAGCGATACTGTAATGAAAAGACGATATTTGCTACACCACTGATCACCAAGATTAATCTGGCTGGCTTGAGTGGCTACTCAGGTCACCTCTGGTGCCCTCATTGAGTCAAAAATGATGACTTTCCCAGACAGAGGGAAACTGTTTTCAATATTGATTCTACAAGTAGCCATGTTCCTCTTTTGACAGTTTCTAAGAATAGCAATACCTCTTTCTGATGATGCCATTTACATAATCACAAAATAACAACTTCTGCTGTTCGTGAACTAGTGAAAAGCAGAATGAGAGGAGGAAGTAATCGAAAATGAGATGTAGACATGCATCCGAACTGGAAACCAGAAGATTTGGTCAAACAAATACAAGGAAATCGTTGTGTATGAGCTATGTGGTATTTCTTCAGAGATTTGATACACAAACTAAGAGATATCCATCCTGCTCTTTGTTCCTTTTTCATTCTTTTGATGCCACCCTCTCTCTTCCATTATAGAGCACCAAAACTACTTTGGAATAGATGAAAACCTTGGTCCAGTGGCAGTCAGCATCCGGAGAGAGAAGGTGGAAGATGCCAAGGAGAAAGAAGGATCCCAGTTCAACTACAGGGTGGCTTTCAGGACAAGTGAGGTAATGGGGCTGCTTGCCATTGTTATTGGGCTAAAGTCTGAATCTCCTTTGATGTTACTGCTTGAGTTTGTTTTAGATAGGGTACTGAATTTATTATTTTTTTTAATGTTAATGATTACAACATTTAAGATAATTAAAAAGGGCATTGCAGTATTTTATTCCAAATGAAAAATTTGGAAACATGCCATGGATATTAAGTGGCTGTATTAGTTCATTCTCACACTACTATAAAGAACCACCTGAGACTGGATAATTTATGAAAAAAAGGTTTAATTGACTCACAGTTCCGCGGGCTTAACAAGAAACCTGACTGGGAGGCCTCAAGAAACTTAATAATCAAGACAGAAGGTGAAGAGGAAGCAATCTTGCCATGCTGGATCAGGACAGAAAGAGAGTAAAGGGGGAAGGGCCACACACTTTTAAACCATCAGATCTTGTTGGAATTCACTCACTGTCCTGAGAACAGCAAGGGGGAAATTCACCTCTGTGATCCAATCCCCCCTACGAGGCCCCTTCTCCAATTTGACATGAGATTTGGGCAGGGACACAAATCTAATCCGTATCATTTTGCCCCTGGCCCCACCTAAATTTCATGTCCTTCTGACATGGCAAGATACAATTATCCCTTCTCGGCGGTCCCCTAGTCTTAACTCACTCCAGCATTAACTCAGAAGTCCACAGAAGAAAGGCTCATCTGAGACAAAGCAAGTCCCTTCCATTGATGAGCCTGTAAAATCAAAAACAAGTTAGTTATTTCCAAGATGGAGTGAGGGTACAGGGAGGGGAAAATGTTCCCATTCCAAATGGGAGAAATTGGCCAAAACGAAGGGGCAGACCCCATGCAAGTCCAAAACCCAGCAGGAAAGTCACTACTACCCACGCTTTGTTACATTGAGGACCCAGGTTAGATTCTTGCTTGTCTTGCTTTTAGTGGAAAGTGAGATTGTTGTATAAATTATACAACATGTATAGCTAAATAGGTAGATATTGATTTATATAGCGAATTAAGTCTGAAGCTGGGCATGGTGGCACATGCCTGTAGTCCCAGCTACTCAGGAAGCTGGGGTGGGAGGATGGCTTGAGCTCAGGAGTTGAGGCTGTAGTGCAGTATGGTTACACCTGTGAATAGGCCCTGCACTCCAGCCTGGGCAATATAGCAAGACCCTATCTCTTAAAAAAGAAAAGAATTAGATCTGTCCAGCACTTTAGGTTTTATCCTTTTAGCTCATTTTAATTAGAGGGATATATATTTGGCAGATATCCAGAATATGTATTTTGGTTAACTGCTTCTAGATCAGAGAAAACACAGAACCCTTTTCTAGTTTCCAGCTGCATGAACATGTGTACCCCTGTTCATCTTACCTAGTCCACAGGTGTCCCAGTGACCTAGGCTCTATTCTAGGTGTATGTGAGATAAAGCCCCTTTCTTGAAGTGATGTATTTTAAGTTATAGATCTATGCTGTTCAATTCAGTAGTCACTAGCCGCAGGTGGCTACTTAAATTAAATTTAAATACTTAATTTAAATATTAAATTTAAAACAACTAAACAAAATTAGAAATCCTTTTCCTTAGTGACATTAGTGATTCCAGGTGTTCAATAGCTGATGTGGCTAGGGGTTCCTGTATTAGCATAGACAGAGAACATTGTCCTCATTTGCAGATAGTTCTGTCGGCCAGTGTTATGGAACGTTATGCAAACGTCAGGTATCCTTATGACTGCCGTCAACCCAGCTCCTGTTGTTAGTAGTCTGAGGACTCTAACCAGAGTCAGAGAGAGGTTGGATTAGAACTAGGTCTCTTGATTTATGGTTCTGGAGTTTTCTCTCTCATCATATTAGATCTTAGACACCCGCTCCAAATACTGATTGCAAGTTTCTGTGGTGAGTTTGAGGACACCTAAAAAATCATGAGACAAAATTTAGTGGCAGTTTTCTCAGCCCTGAATCACCCTGCCCATGGATGCCACTGGCTGCTGCTCCCCTGTTCAGCCTCAGGAATGGTCATTATGGAAAATTTAAGATAAGAAAGGGAGTGGAAGAAAAGAAGATGGAGAGATAGCAGAAAGAGAGGATGGAAGAAGAGTGATCAGGTCCAGGATCACTCAGGTCCAGGATCATGGTCAGGTCCAGGATCATCATGTCTGGTTTCTTCTCTGTTTCAACCTTCTCATGTGGGCTCAGAGTTGTAGGAATGTCCTGATTTTCATAGCATTGCTCTGCCTTGCTTCTCCTCATTCTTAGGCATATATCTGCTCATTTCCACTCTGCCTGGCTTGTTCCTGATCTTTGTATACTGTTACTGTTTAAAGACTCCTTGAGTTTTGGTTTTGTTTCCTTAAATGTTACACTTTAGCCCCGTTCGCTATACTCAGAGCCTTACTTCTCTTTTTCCTGTCTGAAGGCAGCCAAACAGTTAGGCTATGAGTAGGTAATTGAGAATCAATATTAACCGAAGTCTTATGTTTTGTCCCTGCAGCTTACAACACTGAGAGGAGCAATTTTAGAAGATGCTATACCCTCTACTGCTAGGCACGGTACCGCACGAGGACTACCTCTCAAAGAAGTTTTGGAATACGTCATTCCAGAGCTGAGCATTCAATGTCTGCGACAGGCTTCCAACTCACCCAAGGTTTCAGAGCAGCTGCTCAAGCTTGATGAACAAGGGGTGGGTATAATGTGAGATTGTATGTTTGTGTGTGAATTTGTGTCTGTTTCTAAAAGTTTTAGAGTTTTCCCATCTGTCTTGTAAGATCATTTATTTTAAATGCCTTAGAACATTTTCTCTTTAGTTTTTCCCAAATATGTTTTTATACTAGTTTGGAAACATGATGCCATTATAGTGTAACACACCTCCTGCTGAGTTGTGACTTTTTGTTCTTACCAAGGTTTTGGTGTGTCCCAGCTTGCAAGAGTGCATCTGATTGCATGATTAATAGAAGTCGATAGTGGTTTTTTCCCAGGGTTTAAAAATCTCGTGTTGGCCCTTTCCCTGAACCAACATTTATTCTTCTCTACTATGTGGAAGGCATGATGCTGACAGATGGGTGTGAACAGCAAGCGTTAGGAAGATTGAAGCTGACTAAGACCTAGTCCGTGGCCTATGGGAACAGTAAGACTAAGAGCAGAAAGACCTCTCCAAGGCAGAATATGGTAAGAGATCTTGGAGAGGTGTAAAGGCAGTGAGTACTTTGGGGAAAGAAGAAATAACATCTGGCTGGGCACCTCTCCTGAAGAGGTGGCATTTTAACTGGGCCTTTGGACTTGGATAGAATTCTAAGAGGGAGACATGAATAGTTGCTGTTTTAGGAACTATGACTAGTTTCTTTACAAAGAAAAGAGAGGTTTTGAGGTGGTTTGGGGTGGGGAAAGTAAGTTGAGACTAGAACGAATGAGACCTGGAATGCTAGGCCAAGGAGCTTGCACTTGATTCAGGAGGCAATGGGGAGCCATTGAAGGTTTTCCATCAGGATGTGATGTGATCGGAGCTGTCTTTTAGGAAGATTATTCTGGTAGAAGAGAATTGTACAGGTTGATGAAGATAGAGACTGATGGCTGTGTGGAGACCAATTATGTGATTATTGACATTGTCCAGGAGAGAATTAATGATGAACAGGATTGAAATGGTGGTTCAGAATATGGAAAAAAGGTCTTTTAAGTTTCAGGTGCAAAATAACTCACAGAGGAAACTGAGCGTTACATGCTCAAGTGCATGCAATTTATTTTAAATGAGTGGATTTGTTTTTAAATCCATGATTTTAAAGAGACAGTGACAATGTATATTTTCAGAATTTCCCAGGTAGCATTCTTCTGCACGTTTTAGAGGGAATATGAAGTATTTCTTGGTTGACCAGATAATACTGTGGTTAAAGTTTAATATTTGACATCTCAGATGGCTAGAATTCTAAAGGTGATGAACCTAATTGGTCTAACAGGTTAACAGTGCATTATTAGCAAAAAGAAGCAGATATTGTAACACCCAGAATGAATAAACTTGAGATCTGTCTGTCTCAGGAATGAAAGCTGACATTAAAAACAAAAAACAAAAACAAACAAACCATGCTCTAAACTTGTGCGGGTGAGTTCTAAAATTGTGTAATACACAGAATAGATTTACCATTATGACTATTATGACTGGTAAAGTATGTGGAATATATGAAATGTTCATGAAACATACATGAACAATACATGAAACAGTTGATGAAAACATGTTATGGCAGGATAGAGAGGATACATCGGGGTGGGTTGAAAGTGCTCAGAGTTCGGGCAGGCTTGATGAGAAGAATAGCATTCATTTGCATGTCGTAAGACAGTTGGTGTAAAGAACTTGCCACCCATGTGTTAGGTGGTTCTTGATCCCTTTGTAGGATATGTCGGTTCTCCCTTTAAAATGTTTCACTGTCCCACAGGTTGGGCACCTAGTGGATGAGACATTCATTTGGTCCCTGAGGCTACTCTAGAAAGTTTTACAGATGGTTCATGTTCCCCAGAAGCCCTCAGGGCTCTGCCGCTGCCACCATCTAGGGCTTCTTTTACCAAGCAGTGAAAAGAGACATTATGGCAGCTGCAAGTTGACTGATGTAACCATCAGTCTGTATCCTCATGAGCCTGCTTTAGGCATCGGTGAATGTGGCTACCTTTCTTCTTCTACCAGAATAATCTTCCTAAAATACAGCTCTGATCATGCCACATCCTAATGGAAAACTTTCGATGGCCCCCTATTGCCTTCTGAATCAAGTTCAAGCTCCTTTGGAATTTTGTCGGTGTAGTCAGATAGGTCTAGAAGCCAGGCAGTTGTAAAAACCAGGCATTTTAAGTATTTTTACTGAACACCTATTTACAGTCTGATGTCAATGAATGAATTTAGAAAATTGGAGTCTGCTTTGATAAAACCACTGCATTTCATATCTCTAGTAGCAGTTCATGGGCTTTTCTTTAGATTTTATATTTGTTTGACTTTGGTATACTTTCTTAATGGTGTTCAAACTTAAGCACAAGATGGCATTTTAACGCCCTAAAACTCTTAATGGTATCAGATTCCCATTATACATGAGGAAAACATATTGTTCATATTCATCTCTAAAAGAGATTGAGCAGCTTTTTTTAACATCCCAGTTTCTAAAGAATCCTTACAAATTGCCACTAACCTGTTAGCGTGGTGGAGAGTTTATTCTAAGCGGTGCTGTTTCTTTATTCATTTTCCTAATAGTAAATCTTCCCAGGAAGGGATGAGCCAATTTTGTTATTGTTCTAAGGGTTTGTTAATCTTGAAAATATATTTAAAATACAACCTAATTATGGGCCGGGCGTGGTAGCTCATGCTTGTAATCCCAGCACTTTGGGAGGCCGAGGTGGGTGGATCATTTGAGGTCAGGAGTTCGAGACCAGCCTGGCCAGCATGGTGAAAACCCATTTCTACTAAGTATACAAAAATTAGCCAGGTGTGATGGTGGGCACCTGTAATCTCAGCTACTAGGGAGGCTGAGGCATGAGAATCGCTTGAACCGGGAGGCGGAGGTTGCAGTGAGCCAGGATCGCGCGATTGCACTCCAGCCTGGGCGACAGAGTGAGACTCTGTCTCAAAAATATTGTGTGTGTGTGTGTGTGTGTGTATGTGTAACCTAATTACATATATTGTTAGTTTCTGCTGTTTTGGAGTTTGCAAACCATCCTGGTTTGTCATGTAGCCACTGAGTATATGTGCTCTGTACAAGACAGGTTTCAGAAGTAGGAGATTCTGTGGGTGTTTAGATCATTCCTTCTGTTCCTTCAGTTTGGTTAGATGTTTTGAGGAGGAAGACTCGAACACTATGGAGAATTTTCAGGAAAGTAAATATTAAACAAGACCTTGATGGTTTTGCTACTTTATCTACGTAATTTCACTTCTCTAGTTCTAAAATCCCATTTTTCCTTTTTAAAAAGGCTATCCCAATGTATTTAATAGGTAAACTCATAAAATTATAGAGGTTGACTGTAAACAAAGTGTTATTTAGATGAATTATGACAGCTCACGATCTTAGAATATTATGAAATCCTTAACAGAGTTATTAATTGGTTCTCAAGGCCAACTGCCCGATTCCCCTCTTGTCCTGTCACCCCAGATGTATACGTTTACTCAAATATCAGATTTGTTTCAACCGAAGTCAAGCAGGTCTAAATAAATGAGACTACATACTTAGAACAAGTAGGCTGAGTCAGGAGAATGGAGGGGAAGGGATTTATTGCACACTCAAATATATGCTGTAGACAGTTCTGAGGCTTGGTTTTTTTCTCACCTTCATTTGAATGTAAATTTTCTTGTCAATAATAACAAAGCTTCTGGCCTTGGAAATAGAGCAGCCAGTTCTTATCCTGTCTCAGAAAGAAAATGGGACGTGGGTTGGATCCTCTGCTGTCTGGGCAGTATGTATGTATGTCCAGCTGTCAGCACTGAAGCCATAGGGAATTTTGACCAGTGAATATTTTTAGTTTGCAGCAGTGCTTGTGTCCAAATGCGAGCCTGGTTCTATCCTGGGACTGTGGGACTGCCACAGCTCTTATCAGATCCATTAAATAAAGGTTACTACAGTAGACATAAGTATTAGGCTTAGCTTGAGGTTTAATGAAGCCTTGGTCTGAGAGAATGAGGAATGTTAGTGTACGGAATCTGGAGTCCCTCCTTTACTTTATATTATGATGGAGCTGAAGAAGTATGTTGCTAGCTTTCTGATATACCCCGGGAGTTTAGTAGTTGATACCACATTTCAGTTGTTTTCCAGGTTTCTGAAAGAGACTCTGGTGAGAGAGAGATCTTTACTGAACATTTCATTCTATTTCATTATTGATTTCATTATTGTTTTACTGGAATCACCTTTGTTGTAAACAAGCTACAGTTCTTTACTGTGATTCACTGGAGATATTTCTCTCTCCTAAGTTTCACCTGGCAAACTGGTCAAAAGTAGGCATGACTGGCAAATACCTGTGAGTGGTAAACTTGTGCCATGCCATGTGTGTAGCAAGGTGTTTTCTTTGGAGTCAGAGTATGGCAGCTGTCCTAAGACACTTGAGGGCCTTGAAATCTGCTTTAGTCACATCCACTGATTCGCATGGGCCCAGGAGCTTCTTAGATGGAAATGCAAATCCTGTTCTAGATCCTGTTAGGATCTAGACACAGGCTGGTGTGTCCGATGGTTGGGAAGAGAGGGGTGTGAAGTTGACAGTACAACAGTCAGTAATGAGGTCTCATGAAATGTCAGTTGTCCAGTTGTTTGGCCTTTGCCTGAATGAGAGTTCACAGAAATAGCAAGCCCACAAGACTCTCCGAGTCAGAGAGGAAGTGTGCCAGGCTGGTGACGGCTCTGCTTGGCATGCCATGCACACCCTGGGCTCCCGAACAGCTCTATTCCAGGACTCCCCATTCAAGAGCTGGATGGGAGAAGAGAAGAGGAAGGGGTTTCCTCCTAGAGATGCCAGAGCAGACTGAGGCAAGCTGCCTTTGTGTCCTGGGGCAATGGAGACAAAGATGGCCTTCAGATGATGTGGCACGTGGCAGTGGCAGTGGTCTCAGATAAGCAGCAGGTAAAGGAGCAGAGGATGGGCAAACAGGGACAGCAGCCACCGGGGCAGAGTGACCTCTGAGGCTGAGGATGATGGTGCAGCAATTCTACTGGGTGCAGAGGAAGCAGGGGGCACTGAGATGCACAGGCATTGGAGTGAGTTAGTATTCTGCGGTATTCATGGTGGACTCTAATTACAGCCAGAGCCAAATAACTGGGGAGCTGAAATCCTCCTCTCACAGCGAAAGAGAAATCAACTAACATCGTTGTCCACAATGGGAAGTGGTCATTTTCAGGCCACATTTTAGTAATCTTATAGATTCCAACAATCAAAGATGTCACCAACATCTATGTAATAATTGGTAATCATGGTGGTTTCTCTGATGCACTTTAAGATCCTGAAATGTCTTCTCAGTCACTCAGGAGCAAATAATGTTTACAATAAAATGAGGTTAGGCATTTTTATTGTACTTAATATTTTTTGAAGATGATTGTCTGTTCTCAGTAAATGTGGTATCTCATTGATTTAGATAATTGAGTTGATCAGAAACATTGATTCCTCAATCTCTGGGTGAATAGACATTTTTCTTCTTGACCCTGCTAAAGTAGTAGCTCAATAAATTCATAATGTTAGGTATTGAGTAGGATATGCACACCGTCTCATATCCCCAGACTCAAGGTACAGATCATTTTCCTCGCTGTGCAGTTGGGGATCTCCTGGCCTTGACAGGGTCCCAAGGCCCATGAACTGCAATGCCATAGCATCCATCAGTGTAGGTAGCTGATTCAGTCAGATTGTAAACAGGTGATATTTCCTTTTATAGTCTCTCAGCACTTAGTCAAGATCCGAATACATTCAGGATATGTGGGTAGTTGACTCTACCTGCTCAACTCTTAAGTTTATCCAGCATGCAGTAAATGTTTCCTGATGTCTGCTAAGGTCACCCAGGCAGATGTCGCCTGCCTTTCTTGCATAGTATGTTGTCATTAGGGTAATAATATGGATGAGACTGCTGTCATCGTTTTGCTGCTCAAGGGAAATGAGTATCATTTTGCCTTATTTTACTAAGAGAGTCAGCTATGAATTTTGATTAAAGGCTCTATTTTACAGCTTGGTAATAAAAGTGAACAGTGTTATGGATTGATGTCTTTAGGGAATTGGCAATGTCTGATAATCTGTCAGCCTTTCAGGCTCAGATTGCTGGTAGTAAGATTAAGAGCTCTGATTGCGTGAGTGAGAAGTAGTTCCTCTTTGGGGGACATAAGAAAGGTATAAAAATGCCTCCAGTTTCTTACTGGCCTTGGGAGGAAGTCCCATGGCTTCCAGCATGAACGTGGCATTGACTGTAAGATAGGACTACAGCAGGAGCTTCTCAACTGCTATTAGATTCTTTGTGGTACACTGTATATTTAGCAGATGTTTTCAAGATAGTAAAAAATGTAACAAATGAATATAATTGTATAGCCAGAGTTACTTTTTTATGGCAACAAAACATTTTAATGTTTATATACATGTATCACAATTTCCATTGGAATTTCTACCCTTACCAGACCTTAATTTGGTTTGTTTTTTCCTTATAGTCTTACATATTTACAAGAAATACATAAAATTCAAATAAAGAAGTAAAAGGTATTACTAGAGAGAGAAACTTTTAAAAGTTTGTAGCCTTTTTTCTTTCCAACTTAGAAGATCATCCTAATTACTATATGAAGTGTGTAAGATTAAGTATTTCCACAGTTCTATTTTTAAGTAGATGCTTGAACCTTGACTTCCTATCCTTTTTGGAAACTTGGCAAATCCCACATGACCGTAGCCGTACATTTAATTTGTTGGGGTTTCTACATGTCTCCAGCTATATTCTGGGGTTTCTGGGTTATTATTTGTAGCATCTCACACAGTGGCAGTTGCCTACTCTTTTGCTTATTCACTCATGGGAATTGTTCTGGCATGCTCTCCTAGAACAATTCTCAGCTTCTGTAGTTTTAATTTTACTGGAAGTTAGCTTGTCTGATATGCTTTGCCAAGTAATTATATTTCTCCCCCATTTCAGCTGAGCTTTCAGCACAAGATCGGGATCCTTTATTGCAAGGCAGGCCAGAGCACGGAGGAAGAGATGTATAACAATGAGACGGCGGGACCAGCTTTTGAAGAATTCCTTGATCTTCTGGGCCAGAGAGTCCGACTGAAAGGATTTAGTAAATATCGAGCTCAGCTGGACAATAAGAGTAAGTTTAATGCTGATGTGTGTGCACATTTTCAGTTCTCCAGAGGCAGGCGTGCTGCATAAATCCAAGTAAGTGATCACATGCCCTCCTGTTCCCGACCCCAGAAGCAGCCTAGAAAGCTTATTTGGAATAGAGTTTAGATTTCCTCAGATGAACAAAGGAAACACATTTCTCAAGAGATATATGCTTCACGTTGTAAGCTCAAAGGGTCAATTCTTTTTCCTTTGTAACACCAGCAGAGAGATTCCCCAGTGTTTCATGAAGAATTGTTTAATATTTTCTTCTTTCTTTTACCCTAACCTCTTCGATTATACCCTTGTTTCAGTATACCAAGGACAAGCACTGCGTTTATTTCTAAGAGACAAAATATTAACACATCCATTCATGCTGTGTTATTGGGCTTATTTTGTTCATTTCTAGATTCATGATGTTAACCAGGGAGGTGGAGCAGTGGTTAAAAAGCGAGTGCATCTTCACACAATATCCCCTTATAACAGACTTGCACATGTACCCCCTGGATCTAAAATTAAAAAAAAAAAAAGCTGATGCGTCTTATTTTTCAAGGATTTTATTTGGATCCCCTTGAGTGGGGGCACCTACTAGCTGTACAGTGGCAGATTGACTGGCCAATCCAAAACATGGGCTTTATGCCCTCCTAGGATGCATGAATTTGTCTAATATCTACACATAGATATCATGTTTCTCCTGATGTCTATAAGTTCTATATATTTTATCTTTGTGCTGTTATTTAGTTGCTATGAGTATCTGAAATACCAGGCAGAGTAATTTGATGTATATTGGAAAATTCTGCTTATTATCAAACAAGTGCTTGCTCTTTGAGTGAAAAGAGATGAACAGAGAGTCTAAACTTGGAGGATCTGAAGGAGCTTCTTCACAGGACTCCTAGAAGGAATGGTGACGTGGAGGTTTTCTATGTGGGAACGTCAGGGTGTGGCCGAGCTGTGATTGGAACCGAGGTGGCCTAATGCCATGTCTTCCTGCCTTCTGTTCTCCTTAGTCGCCAAGCCCTGTCCCTAAGTCTACTCAACTTGGGACTGTCACTGATACTCCATCTGGATGAGGGTGGCGCCTATAGTCAGTTCTGTTGTTAGACCTGTTTTTGAAAGTAGCAGTTACAGGATAGTTCATAAGCCCCTGCGATGGTATAAACTCACACATGGGGCCCCTAGTTGTCCCCTGCACACGCCAGGGCTGGAGCTGGACTGTTAATATGTATAATGCCCATGCCTCAGAAATAATTCATAGTACCCAAAATATGAATATCTATATATTTTAAGAAAGACGAATGAGATCTTCTCTGATTTCCTTTTTTTTTTTTTCGAACTCCTCTTTTCTGTAAAGAACCATTCACCCCCTAGAGATGCTGATATTCTGTCCTTAAGGAGGTCCCTCCAGGAAAACCACTGCTGATGTGTGAACTATTACTGTGATTGTGTGTCATCTGTCTTCAGTGAATTGGATTGAGAAAACATTTAAAGAATTTCTGATCTGTGTCATCTGTAAAACTATAACATAGATAATCCAAGTATTTTCCTACATATAGAATTTACATTGGCTTTGCATTTTTATGACATAGGCCTTATCTTTGATACATTGCAGATGTAGTATTAAGCACCTTAGCTCAAGGAGATGAGAACATCTAGAAACTAGAGTTTGATATGTTGACTTTAATAATAAATATGTAAGTTATTTTTATGAGCAAGGCATTCTGTGAGATGCGAAGAAGTCTGATATTCTTTTAGTAGAGAGGAGATATGTAAGAATTAGGTATGGGAGAATGGTCAGATAAAAATTACGTCTTTTGAGGAACAGACACATAAAAATCTTCCTTCTAGAATTTGGGGGACTTAAGTTCTAGTTAGAACTCTGTCTGCCCATAAAATTTAGGTCAAATCTGGGCCTCAGATTCCTCACAAGGAGAGCTCAGGATGTTGTGCTAGAATATCTGGGATTTCCCTTTCAGCTCTAAAATGGGTTGTTTCTCTCTTGAACATAAAATGAAATGGGATAGGAACATAGAGGATTTGAGCCACTAAGATGCTGTGTTCACTAGAGCAGAGTACAGAATCCCAGCCATGAAAAGCCTTTATTGAGCTGGGTGCAAAGAATAATAAAACTGATAGCCTGTATCCCTTTTTGAACAGAAATATTTATAGCAAACCCCAGAACAACAAGCCTTGTTAGTGTATATTCTCCATTATCTGACTGATATTTGACATAAAAACTTCCAGAATATTTAATTTTAGAAATTCTTGTTTTAGTATGGCTTGAGATAGACAAATTATTATCACATTTTAAGAAGTAGTTCCCCCCCTCCCCACGCCCTGGCCAGTGCATCTTTCTTTCTTCCTTGCAGTTTCCTAAATCTGAAACCTAGTATCAGTCAGCATTTCTCTTTCTGAATTTGAACCACCCCGATAGCAGTGTTGTGATGGGTGTCACTGAACATACTAGCCCTTCTCATCATCCAGCCTTTGGTTTTGTCATCAGTGAGTCCATTGTTCATGGAAGGAGCATCCATCCTGCTGTGGGACTGTGCTGGCTCACATCCAGAGCCACGTTCACTGTCAAGGTTCCAAGCCAAGAGAATTAAAATGGAATGTTACTTTCTAAGAAGTCCTTTGAAAATAACAAATATGTGTTTAATGAATAGTTAAAAGGAATTTTTTTTTTTATTTTGGGACTGATTTATATATAACTTTTTAGATGAATATTCTCTGTCCATCTGTAAATTAATTTATTGGTAACTATATGTAAACACTAAGTATTCGCCTTATTCATGAAAATGCCTTTTATGAATGACTTTTCGGAGCATCTGAGATCTCTATAGGGTATTTCTTCTAGAGAGTTTTCAGATCTGTTTCTGAATTGGATATAAATATTGGAAAGAAAGGCATACTGCAGGGTTCAGAAAGAAAATATTAAGTCCATGAAGGTTGAATGTTTGCATGTTTTAAAGTAAAATTTAGATTTTAGATTAAAAAAAGATTAAGATGACTACATAGAGGTTTCCCCAACAAACACAATGGAATAAATGCTGTTAGCAACACTGTTTCTTGTTGCTTAAAAAGTAGAGAAATAAGACTATGCATAGATCAAGAATTGACAAAGAAATTGAATGCCATTTACATTTTCCTTTTTGTATATCGTTTTGTCTTCATTATCCATGTGCAAAAGTCATTCAGAAATTTACTCCAAAATTACTTCAGTATTTTATAGTCAGCAGGTTAGTTTCAATGTGTGAAACTCTCAATCTGAGATACTCTTATTGATAATACAGATAGAATTTGAATTTTCAAAGAATCATTCTCCTTTTCAAAAGATGAATAGTTTTATGATTAATAGGGGTTCAAATGTCATAGTTTTTTAACATATGTGTCACTGGATAATATACTGTAAGTGATTACATTCATTCTCCATATTCTTCATTCACGTGATGTATCACTGCACTTCCTGTTGAAAGGAGAAAAAAATTAATTACATTCAGGGAAAGACATATTCTAAATAACATTTTTTGTTTTCATTTCCATATTCAATCAATCTTATTTCATTTTTCTGGGTTCTGGAAGATCAAGTGCCCAAGAATAACTAAGAATTAACTGTAAACACACACACACACGCACACACACACATGCACACATGCATACACGGATGTGGCCAGGCCATCTGCCAGCTTGTCACACTCTTCAGATAATTGCACCCAGACCTGCACCAGCTTCTCTCCTCGACTGCTCACCTATGCACTTGGTGGCAAAAGCACTTCGCTTTCAGTGGATCACCTAAATCCACACTGTGAGGGCGAGAACAGAGAAGAAAAGCAAAGAAACTGAAGATGCAGTAGAAAGCAGTGGGGAAGGAAAGGAGCCCCTCAGTCCGCAGTCCTGGAGCGGGAGGTGGTAATAACAGTGCTTGGTGACAGCTGGATGGGCAGTGTCCAGATTCTGGTTGGGTAGAGCTTGGTGTTTTTGTTTTTTGTTTTTGCAACAATAACCTTTTAAATATTAAAGCACTAATTTTGTAGTGGCTTACCTTGCTTCTGTAATTCATCTTTGTTTTCAGCTGATTCCACGGGCACGCACTCTCTCTATACTACATACAAGGACTACGAACTCATGTTCCACGTGTCAACCCTGCTTCCCTACATGCCCAACAACAGACAACAGGTATGTCCTCCCCAGCCTGGAGCTTTTTACCTTGAGTATGGCATCTGAGGTGGGCCCACGATGATATTGATGCGTTTAGAACTTGCAAAGAATCAGTGAGGGTTTTTCTTGAATAGCATTAATCATCTTTGACTCTTTGATCATTTGGAATTATTTGGGTTTTAAAGGGCGTATTGTTGTACTTTTTTCTTGTAAAACTTAGAAATTCTTCTGCACTCAGATTTATTGCTTGCTAGGCAAAATCTTTTCTTAAGAGAAGCTTGTCTCAACTATGTTAATTACGAAAAGGCCAACCATATTGACCTGACCTCGGTTTTTGTGTATGGTGAAATAGCTTATTTATAGAGAATACTATTTGCAGTTGTTACTGGTGCTATTTTCAGCTGTTCCTCTCCTGTTCGTTTTTGTTGTTTTAAATGGATTTACTGGTCAAAATTTCTTGACCCTTTTAAAGAGAAAAAAATCAGAGTGCATCATGCTCTGAATATAGCCACTCAGTAAGAATTAAGAACCTTTGAAAACTTGAATGATGCATAAATCATTATAAAATAATTTACTTTTCGGTGTAACTGTAAAATTGGTTGAGCAATTTTTTTTTTTTGCAAAGATTACTAGAAATTATGGCCATTTTTATTTTATGCTAGAAATATTTGAAATGCTTTGTCTACTGTGAGCTTGAGAAGACTTGGAGGATCACTTGAGATAGGAAAGGACCTACGTTTGGGATAGAGGATCTATGGGATAGCTAAGGCTCCATTTCACATCTTGTTTAGAATCTTCTGGGCTCTGCCCATGTTAAGCTGAAGATTTTTTAAAGAATATTGACTGCTTGAGTTTCTGAAGATTTGTTTACAGAAAGGTTTGTGAATTACTGGGATCTTATAACTGATTCATTGACATAATTTAATTTTAGGGATTTGATTGTATTTAGATTAAATCCAGAGTTAAAGTTTGTTTTCACATTTAGGAGATAGTTCTCTGGATGTCACTTAACTGATACTCCTTTGCTCTAAATATATTAAAGTACCAAGGACTACATAGGAATTGCTCAATAGGTATTTGTCAAATGAGTGAAATTTAATTGTCACAGAGAATTTTTCCTTTTTTAAAAACACTCATAAAAGTGTATATATATTTAGTCTAGTTCTGCATTTTTTTCCGAAAGAGGAAACCAGCCAACTACCTCCCCTTCTCCCATCACTAGTTGGAAGAAGCACCTTAGCCTAAGATCCTCCACCTAGGATGAGAAAGCAGGCCCCTGGTCCCCAGTCTCTTCTCATGGTAATTGCTAGCTGGGTTTTCTTGCCATTTTCCATCTCATGCTTATCTCAATCTCTTGTCCTTTCTGAATTTTCTAGTGTTTTCTAATAATCATAGTTCTTCCTACCACCTTCAAAAAATCTATCTCTAGAGTACACATCTGTGTATTTTTAAAGATAGACTTAAAATCACTAGATCACATGTATGTATTTATGTATATTTTAACCTAAGGGATTTTAGCTCTCAAAAATTTATTTGCAATAATGCCAAACAGATTCACTGGATCTTAAGAGGCTTAATTTAGACCAGGACAGTTGTCCAGCAAATACTTGTGAATCATTCAGTAATTAAACTCTGTGGGAGTTGTTGCTCAGAAAACCGATAGGGCTTACTCAAGCCAAGAAAATCTGTCAGTACTTTAGCAGAAATAGAGCCAGTGACTTTTGACCCCCGTCATCGAGTATTCAAACCACAAAGCCCTTCCAGGTCCCTAATTACTTGAGTCACTGGACTTCAGGCTGAATTGGCCCTGGCATTTCACATGTGGCAACCTCCAGAGGTTTGAAGTCTTTACTTTTACCAGAACTCAAAACTGGCTTTCCCACCCCCTTTCGTTGAAGAGTAATCAAAATCTGTAGGCATTAGAGTTTTGTGTACCTGACTTCATTTCACTGAAACTAGCCTTGAAAAAATGTGTGCACAAAAATCAGGACAGCAAAGCAGTGAAAGTGTAGATGCAACTGGGGGGTAGAGGAGCATGTGTGTGTGTTAAACTTCCCCAACTGGAAAGTAAAAGAAAAGTCCCTGTAAGTTGAGGCTATACATTGTAAACTCGTGAAAGCTGGGATTTGTATCTGTTTTGTTCCCCGAAGTGTCCCTGTGTGCCCAGAACAGTATCCAGAACATGGTAAGAAGTCAACAAACATTTGTTGAATGATTAGTGAATGAATGATTGAACCTTTCTTAGGAGATAGAGAATTAGGCAAATTAATACATGTAAAGCACTTAAAGTAGTTCCAGGCATAGAACTAAGTTTTAGTTGTTATTCTTTTATAATTCATTAGATATCGAGCCACTCATATTTTGGATGACTTAATTTGCATTTTATTTTCCTGTATCCAGTCCTAAAGATCTATTATGAAAAACTAAGATTCTGAATGGTTGAGAAAGTGAGAGACTAAATTTATCAATTATTTCAGAAAATTATTCTTTGACATTTAATATTTTGCAATCACAGGTTGTCATCAGAATGTTCTGTTTGTGGATAAATAATGCCACTTGCAATCCTGGGACATGTATTTTCCAAATTTGTTATGAGTTGTATTGACTCCATTTCTCTCACCCTCCCCATCCATGCCCACAAATTATGTTAATACCAAAGGCAGAAATGTCTGAAATGACCAGCTGGGTTCATGAGTGCAATTTGAAGCCACAGGACTTAGCAAAGTGAACTGGCCCCTACGTGAATTATGCCTGTAACCTTGGCTTCTTACACTACAGTTTGTGACCATTTAACTGGTCCAGACTCGTCCACATCAGATTTAATTTCTTGTGTTCCTTCTTGTAATAAATCAAGCTGGATGCCGATTCCAGGATGTATTAAAAGTCTTCAGAGAATTTACCACAGTTGCAAAAGAGCTTTAATCTTTGGAATGGTCTCTGACTGTTGCGTAGAAAAACTCAATAGACCAAAAGAATGATAAGAAACCCTGCTCTTGGAGTTATCTTCTCTCTTCAAAAGTTAAGTCCTGCAAGTCTGTCTGCATCTGTCTGGCAGTCCATCCACTTTTCCCACGGCTGTCTTCCCCTATGTGCTTTCCTTCTGCCTGCCCTGAAGACAAGTCATGGTTAAGCCATCATGGGATGTCATCAATGGGAAGAACTTCACAAATTAGCTTTAAACTTCACTTTGGCAAAGAAATTCTTTCTTCAAAGTGGGCATGTAAAGTAGAGGTGCCTCAGTGCCTGGCACACAGTAACCTATTTCTTTTTTAACGTATGCGTAACATTTTAGCTGCTCTGTTGTGAAGGGGTACCTGATGCCTTATGGAGGTGTCTAATGAGTAAGACCAAGCCCCTAGGTTTCTGAGATGCTAATTAAAGGATACTGGTCTTATTCTAGTAATGGGCTTGACACCACAGAGGTAATGATGTTATATTTGAGCTAAGCCTGGAGCCCTTTTCTCCATAGTGGGTAGGCTGATTGTAAGCTCCTGCCTTAAAGAGTTTGTGTACTTCCTTATGTCCCTAATTGGTGTTACTAAGGACTCATGTGAATACTGGAACAACCTGCATCACTAAGTGCTATGAACCCTTGGGTCCTGACTATACTTGGGTTCACCTATGCATAATACTGTAGAATTTTTTGGAAGGATAAAATGCTTATTTAGTTTTCCATGAGTAGCTTTATTCCCAGACCCTAAGTAGGAGCATATACTTATACTACATCACAAAGATCGTTACCTAGAGTGAGGGTTGATATTGTCTGGTGTCAGAAAGAAGAAAGAGATATTTATATCTGCACAATCCTGTTATCATCTTTACTTTGTTATGAAGTCATTAAAAATCTGCATTCTTAGATTATTTTGTTTCTTCGTTTGCACAGTGTTCATTTCTTAACTCATTTGTACATTTACTCTTGTTATTAGTAAAATATCATGATTATGTGAAATGGTAAATCAGTGACAAATTCTTCAAACATTAATTAAATGTAATATCCTCTTCTTGCCCATTAGAAGTAAGAACAGTTCACTAACATTCACTTTTTTGCAGAAGGTAGGCAAGACTTTTCTTTCTTTTGTATTTATGTAGTAAGATGTATAAGTTGCCCTTCCTTAATTATTATTTAGAATGCTTTTCTACATTAACTTTTTCCGTAGGAAACTCTATACATCTCTTAAAAATCAAGGCATATTTCTAACCACTGGTGCAAACTCTTGAGGACAGTGTATGTGAGGGGATATGTGTGTTTATGTACATGCAGGTGTATGTATAAGTGCAAAATTAGGGCCATCTCCCTAAAGGAGGAAAAGCCAGCCCTCTGGGTGAAGGGGAAGAGCTTTCCAGGTAAGAGATTAGGAACTGCAAAGTTCCTTGGGTGAAAATCAGTTGTCCTGTAGGAGGGACAAGATGCTGTCTAGATGGTAAGGAGCAGGTGATGAGGTCAGAGAGGTAGGAAGGAATCAGTCATGTCAGAGGAGTCTCTGTCAGCCCCCTTTTTAGTAACAGGATTTAGATTCAAACCCAAGGACCAGGATTGAGAACCTGTGGTTGCTTTCTTAGAGTATGTGGATTTGCTTCTTTCTAAAGACCTTCTCTGGAGACCTGCCTTCTCCAACTTCAGGTGACCTTCCTCTTCTCTGACTCTTACGAGCTTCTGAATCATATCCTGACTGTTCTCTTTCATGTTGTACAGCCTGCTTTCCCCCAGCATTAGGTGCAAAACAGTTTGTTTCTGTCTTACTGGGTTAAAAAAATAATAATTTAACAAATGAACCCGTATACATAGAAGCCAGCAGATACTATCTCATTCAGCTTTCAGTTTTCATCCAAGTGTGCTATCTGATACTTATTTTCACTTCCTGGTTTTTTTCTTCTCAGTTTGCTTTTTGAGTTTTTTCCTCTCATTAAATTTTTTTTTTTACTGATATATCATATTGTACATATTTTGGGGTTACATGCTATATTTTGAAACCTACATACAATGTGTATTGATCACATTAGGGTAATTGGCATATCTATCACCACAAACACTTATCTTCGTGTTGAGAGCATTTCAAATATTTTTTGCAGCTATTTTGAAATACACAATAAATTGCTGTTAATGATAGTTTCCCTAGTGTACTGTCGAATAATTAGAACTTACTCGTTCTATCTTACTGTATTTTTGCACTAAGTTAAAACTGGTCTTATGAGATCCCGGTTTGTTTAAGGAACTGACACTAAACCTACGGCCGTATGTGATATTTCTGTAACATCTCTATGCTTTTGCCATGGAATTGGGTGAAGACTCACATTTTCTCTTTCCTTGTCATAACAAGAGCTTATTCCTGTTTCACAGCTGGAATCAAGTGTTAGAAATTTAGTAGAAATGACTATGTAAATCTATCTAATACAATATTTATTAACTCACTGTTGCAGTTGAAAGCACTAATAAGTTGGTTCTCTTGACATTACTGAAAATTGTAATTAGCTTTACATACCTAGAAAGAAGTTTGCCCCAGAAGATGTCATTCCTATAATTCCCTCAAACAAATGGTACCATCAGGTTTTGCCAGGCTGCGATTGTTTCTGGTTTGCCATCCCTTTTCCCAGTTTACAGACTCTGATTGTATAGAATTTCATTGACCAGTTAGAAAAAAGCATAAACTACTAAAGAAAACATTTGCCTTTAAGAAGTTTAAGAAATTACTTATTTCATGTTTGACAAAGTCCTAAAATAGAAAATGAATAATATTTCTGTTAATTTTCCAGATTATTTTCTTAATCTCTGAAACAAATTCAAGCATCCTACTAATGTATAGTGTTCATTTTTCTTATTTTATTCTCCTTCAAAGAGCTTTGATTTTACCCTTCCTAATGAATCTTCTTGTTTCCACCCCCAGTGGTTTATTTTTTTCCTACAAAGTGCATTATGTGGCCACGGCTAAATTAACTAGACTTTTGAAAACATTTTTTGGCCCATTTTACAAAGCAAAAGAATGTGTCTAGAAAGGGACGACAGTGCTTTGGCATGTTGTCAAGGTAACCAGACTTTAGCTTATGCTTTAACTTGTGCTTTAAATAGTCCTGTGATGAAGTATAGAATCAGACCCAACATTTTCCTTCAGGAGGAAAAGAAATTGGAATAACTGTCCAATTTGCTGTTGCAGTCTTAACAGCCATGAAGCACTGACTAACAAGGCCCTCCCTGCACCCTGTGTTTAATTGAGAGGGCTGGCCAACATGAAGCCACACTGGCAATCACTCAGGAGGTAGGAGGTGCTGAACTCACTGCCTGGCCTTGGCCAAAGTGAGCTCCATCTTTTGACAGTCTGAGAATTCCTGTGTTTCAAGGGCATTGAATAAAGTAGAGTGTGAACTGCTGTGTTTTGTAGTCTACAAATACATTGAACACAGTGATGGGCATATTTTTAAAAACTATTCCTGATTTTTCCTTGTCTTATTACAATACATATGAATCATGTATTTCAATTTTGGGAGAAAGGAGCAAAGAATGTCCTTGCCACATACAGTTTTCACTGATTATTTACATGCATTTGAAATGGCACATTTTAAAAATCTAGCAAACTTTTGAAAACCACATTTTAAATGAGGTGGCTCGTTGGGTCTGTATTATGATGTATTAATATATGTTTCCAAACCTTATTCAGACAGTAAGATGATTTTTGTGTGTTTATAACTTTGACCATGGGGATTTAAGTAGGAATTTTTCAGCATATGAATCAGCAATTTAACTGGCCTGTAGAAAACTCTGAAAGAATGAACATTTCATTCCCACTTTTCCAGGCCTTTTATCATGCTAAATCACAAGTCAGGGACCTGACAATGAAAACCTTTTTGTATCTGGGTTTAAAAGGCTTTAAAAGTTGAACTTAATGGTCTTTACGTGCAATATGCACTGTAGGTGCCAAATAAATTTAAGTGTGAGGTCGTGGTCTTTCATATTGCTAGTAAAAAGAGATTTACTGTCTGAGATTGTCACATTCCAGCAATGACATCACCAAGTTGTATAAGGATTGTTTTATGTATTAAAACTGAAGATCACAAACTTTGAGAGCTCAGATCTATGCCTTCACTTGCATAAGCTTACAGAGTGCCTTTATGTGGATTTATGGGCATGTGTTCATAGGAAAGAAGTGGTCACAATTTTAATGCATGATGTGATGTGTCAGTAAATGTATATTTGGATTATTTGTTTATTTCTTAAACAAATGTGTATTGGGTACCTCCTTTGCCTGGCACACCATTAGGAAACTGAAAGTCAGTATGACACTTCTGTGCCCTCATGAAGGTTATGACCTGATGCAGAAGAAGTAAACCAACCATTAGAAGACCGTGCAACAACCAGTGTAATAGAAATAGGCCTGGGAAATAGGAAGTTTCTTTCCGATGAGGTGGGATCTACAGAGACAACTGCATTGTCTGGGAGAAACCTGGAGTGAAGGGGGCATTCTTGGCAGAAGGAACATCAAAAGTAAAGGCATTGTTCAAGTGTTACTGCTCTGAGCGTCATTCCCCCTGCCAGATTTGTAATTTATAAAATTACGAACGATTGGGCTTCTGGTTATTAATCCAGTGGAATTCTGTGTTTCTGAATTACATTTTAAACGGCCAGGGTTCAGTTAATTGGTTTGTATTACTGGCCACCAAAATGACAGTGTTCTGTATTTTGTTGCAAAATGCATGTTACTGTGGGAGCACAGGCTAGAAGCTGAGGCCTGCTGGTATGATAGTGTAGGACCTTTCAGCAAACCTGTACCCTCTCTTGGACTTCATCTTCCAGAGCTTAACCTGCAACCTTTTTTAAAGCATTGTGAGCTCTGATGTGCTATTATTTTAGGGGTTTAAAAAGAGGAACTAGATAAAGACAAACAGGAGAGAGAGTACAAATTGAATTTTAAAATAAAAAAGGTAAATATTTAGGCCTTTCTTCCCATGGGTCTTTTGGATGAAGCCCATTTTGCTTTTTCTATGCCAAATTTAGGAGCACTAACTTCCAAAAAATGACTGTGCTTTTTTAAAATCACTCCTTCAAGTTGAAAGATGACCGAATTGCATATATTTATATATTTTGTTTTAAAGAAAACCTTATTTGTAACTCTTCACTTTCTTGACCACAGCTACTGAGGAAAAGGCACATAGGAAATGACATCGTGACCATCGTCTTCCAGGAGCCTGGAGCACTTCCTTTTACTCCGAAAAGCATCCGGTCTCACTTTCAGCATGTCTTTGTCATAGTCAAAGTGCATAATCCATGTACCGAAAATGTGTGTTATAGGTGAGTCAGTAATCCCTGATCTATCATTCTCCCAGGTTTATTTCAACAGGGCATCTTTTCCCAAAAATATCTTTGTTTGCCAATTATTATTTCCAACTTCGTGATTTTCTAATTACTGAGACACTTTCTGTAAGAAATAATTGCCTTCTTCCCTTTTGCCCCTTGGAAAAGGGAAATGCCTAGCACTTTAAAATGGTGGATTACACGTTTCCTCTGTTTTCTCCTAAAACTTCAGCCAGAACCAATAGTTTAATTGGTGTCCTTCTCTGAGTTGGATGAAGTGGCTGATTAAGTGCTTATCTAGGAGAAGTAAGTATTGTGGCAGTAAAACATTTCTTTCCATCAGAGATCTTGGATCTTTGCAGGACTGCTGAAACAAGGAGTTGACACTTGGGTGACTTCAAAAGGCCACGTGCATGCCTTGGAATCCCAAGAATGGCTCTGACAAGGCCTGCTTTTATGCTTAACTGCTACTCCCAGACTCTGTGTTAGGAAATAACTGCAGCCAAGTGATCATATCATGTGGGGTATCGGTAAAACAATGGGTCTTTGACCAGAGTTTGAAACCAGCTTTACCACTTATCATAGGGCTTTGTGTGACTTATTTTATTTTCCTTAGCATTTGATTCCTCATCTTAAAATTGAAGATAATGGTAATGATAGTACCTACTTCAGTATGTGGTTATGATGAATAAATAGCTTAAATTATGTAAAACACCTGTTAGAGTTCCTGGAATTCATCCAAGGTTATTTTCATTTATCATCTTAAAACAGTAGTTGCCAATTCAGCTGCCCACTGGGCCTAGTTCAGAGACATGACTATTCCTTGTAAGAAAGTGAAGACTACAGAGCTTACTGCCTAAAGGCAAAAGAGAAATTAGTCTGTATGTAAGAAGTTGCCAATTTACATCCCACCCTACAGATGCCCAAGCCATCTTAGAACAAAGTCTGAAAACCAGCAGTTCTTACCCTGAATTTTACCTCCCAGTCACCGTGTTAAATAAACATAGCCCTAGTCTATGGCTCTACTGTGCTGTGTTCCAATGCAGTACACCTGGCATCTCTGTATTTTCCTCCAGAGTCATTCTTCACACATCTGGGTTTAAGACCACTGGCCTGAATGCTCAGAACTACTTTTTAAAAGTGATATTTGAAAGAATATAGTATCTACTCTATACAAATGATAGGCTTAAAGTAGATAATATTGGGACAAACCTGGTGAGTTAGCCTTTTTTCCTAGGAGCTCATCCAGCTAATGGTAATTCTGAAGAGTAAAATGAACCTTCCTAATGGGTTGGGAAAACTGAAATATAAGGCTTTATTGTATTGTATTTGGTGTTATTTTATGGGTAGCTATCTTTAGGTCAGATCAAGTATTTTAAATTACTTGCTATCTTTATGCTTATATCATGAAAACACCACGGAGATATCTTACATGTAAACAAAGTACATCGCATTATTTTTTCTGTGATAAAAGTAGCATATGCCAATCATTCAGAGATGGAGTCATTGGTTTTTAAGAAGCCACATTGCTATTACTAAATTAACCTTTGCTGATGAGATTCAAATGTAACATCAGTTCAGGTGCCTAACATTTTTGGAAGTGCCTCATCAGCTTCGTTGATCTTGCTTAAAAGCATCGCTAGTATTTCTTAAACAATCAATAATAATCTTGAGTAATCCTGTAGTCACATGAATTCCATAACATTTTATGAAACGGTCCTTACTCTGTCTCGTGGAATAAGGTTGGCATGCCCACATTTCTAAGAACACCTTATTGGTCCGTTTCATGTGATACTCCTCTAAATATTCCAATGGAGAAATAAATGTATTAAAATAATTTCCAAGGAAATGATATAGTCCAGCTCGACAGCTTTCTTAAATTTTGCTGTATCCTAATCCAGGGTGGCAAGCTCCTGTGAAAGCTGTTTTTCTCCTGAGCTTTGTGCGGGTGTTGAGCGGCAGTGTATTCTTGCTGACGTGGACCCCCAGTACCAGCGCCAATTCATAGGCCTTACAGCTGTCAGAAGGGGCTGCGCGGTTGAGATCACCTCCTCTAATGAAAAGTGTGCAGCCTGTCGGGTGTACCTGCCTGAGCAGAAGACCACACTCCCACCCTACAGAGGGAGTCAGGCCTCCCCCATGAGCTCAGCAGAATGCTCAAGCAGTTATGCTGGGTCCACTGGAACTAGGAGAAATGAGGCAACACACCCAAAGCCTCACGAAACATCTCGCTTTTAGCCTGAAAATATTTAAAAAGCAGACATGACAAATTGCCTATTTCTTTATAAAAGACTCTTTAATTTGTAGCCAATGTTAAGCTGACTTTGAGAGATTTATGTTTTTATGTGCTTTCCAAGATAAACTCTTTACAAAATGCTCAGTAACGGAATGAGAATAGGCTTGTTAGCTAACAGTGAATTAAAAGTGCAGAGGTATCTACAGAAAATGATGACTGCCATTTTTAAGAAAATTTAGTATGTAACATCTTCTGAAAAAAATTAGGTGACAGGGTTAAATCATTTATTAAAACAACTATGATAGTAATAGTGACAGTAACAGCAACAATTCGGGTAATAAAAGCTTTACATGCATTATTTTCTATCATCGTTACAGTGGGCTTTTGGGTATGATACTACTTTACCCTCCATTTTACAGATGAGGGCAGTGAGGCACTGAGGGATTATGTCCTTAGCTCAGTCACTCAGGAGGTGGTAGAGCTGGATTCCCGTCACCTGACTCCAGTTTGCTCCTCACACCTTTCTTTATTGTCCTTTGGCCAGCAGGCTTTATTGAAACGTTTTCATGTGCATATTAAGGAATGCTTATCTTTCTATGTTTGCTTTTGCTGGAGGAGCCTTAAATATCTAAGGCCCCTAAATCATTAATAAATGCTATTGAATCATTTGGGTGAAATAAGGAGCTCTGATATAAGTTCTCATTTCCACACATTGGGAATTATCTGAATCTGACAAAAGAATATTTCTTCTGAACTTGACTCTATTTGGAAAGTTAAGGATCATATGAGCTTTTGTAATCAAGGATTTCTAATTGATTCCCATACCCAGAATATCATAATCATGGAATAGCCATGCTTACATTCTGCTGCTTTTCTTGTACAACTTTGAGATGTGCAAGAATACAGTTTATTGAACAAGAATATGGCATACATTGTAGAAAGAATCTCAAAGTAGATATTAGGGTCTATAATTGGATACAAAAAGAATTTCTCTAATACATAATGGAGTCACCATGTCTCTCTTATTCACTATGTGACACCACAGTAGAGCATATTTAGATATAAGAAATTTCCCCTGACATTGTAGCTTAAGTGCATACAAGCTGCAGTCAGAGGGTAGCATGAGATCTACAGAGTTAATGCAGAGAAGTAATGCACTAGAGTGCCAGATGACATTTGGCCGCCTCAGCATTCCATGGGTAAAATACTGCTAGAAATCTGTACTCAGTGTTGGAAGAGAGAACCAAATTTAGGAGCAGTGATACACTGGTTTATCGTACCCAATATTTGCAGGGCAGGTTGCAGTGCACAGAGAGGCCCTTTGAGCTCATTGACAGTGTAGAGAAGAGAAGCCACAGGGTGTGATTAGACTAATCACAAGTTCAAACAGGAGCTTTAGGACCACTCTCTCAGAGTTAACATGGGGGATTGTAAGGGATAAATTAATTCCCAGTCTAGAATGGCCATCCTGAGGATGGTGGTGAGGGGAAAATGGGCCACACGTGATGTAGATCCCTGGCAGCGTCAACCTCTGTGATGTTTTTAAGGACCTTCCCTTCATTTAAGGACATAAGTCAAGTTCCCACACACACATACCCTCTGGTGTAGTATATATACCACCGTAAAGCACCACCAGGTGCTATTCATGAGTTTGGTGTATCTGTCCCAAAGCAAAGCAGTCATTCCTTCCCTTTCATATTGGTGAAGGCCCCATCTAGCCAGCTGTCTGTCTTGCCGCTACAGGTAATTAACGCTGCTGAAGAGATGGCAGATTAAAGCACAAGTGAGAGAGTCTGCAATTTTTCTGAAGTCTAGCAAACCACATTTTGGAAGAGGAGTTTGCATCTGACAGAACAAATTTGGATGGAATGTTTTTATTCCTTAATTTGCTTTTTTTAGAATTTTCCACAATGATGAAAACAAAACGAAGATTGCTTCCTTTCTTTACTCCAATGTCAGCCTGGGCAGATGTGGGATTAGTACAGATTCTTGGTCTGTGGTAGCTACTCAGTAATTGGGGTGCTCTCAATGCTGCCAGTGATACCAGATCCATTCATTCACTCACTCGTCTTAATCCTTCCTTTGATAATTCATTAGTCCACTCTATAATTTGTCTTATTCAGAAAAGGATATGAGATAACTAAAGCAACTCTTTGTGATGTAGGGGAGCATTACTGGTTTTAATAGATTAAGATGCTCATTATTAACACTATGCATTTGATCTCTTCAGTCCCTGAGTTCTCTTAAAACTTTGCTCCCATAAAACCTTCATTTAGATTTTCAAAATGTGACCAAGTGAGCATTTCCTTTAAAAAAGTGACACTTAAAATTTTTGGCCTTTGTAAGTGTGATCACTCTGTCCCATGTCACTGAATCCCTTGCAGCTAACTTGGGCTAAACCCACTTTGGTCGGAAGCGTTACTGTTTTTCCCTGTGATAACCAGCCCCGCAGAGTTATAGAGTGCCAACCTGCTTATTCCACATGCTATGGATGTGTTACTCCCATGTTAGTTTGGTAGCACTGCTGTACTAATACCACAGGCTAGGTGGCTTAAGCAGCAGACTTTTGTTTTCTCAGAGTTGTAGAGGCTGGAAGTCTAAGATCGAGGTGTCAGCAAGGGTTGGTTTCTCCTGAGGCCTCTCCCTTTGGCTTATGGATGGCTGTCTTCTCCTTGTGTCTTCACATGGTCTTCTTTCTATGTGCATACATCCCTGATATCTCTTTATAAGCCCAAATTTTCTCGTCTTATAAGGACACCAGTCTGTTGGATTAGGGCCCACCCTAATGGCTTCACTGTAACTCAGTCACCTCCTTAAGGGTCCTTTCTCCAGATAGCGTCACATTCCCAGAAACTATGGGTTATCTTGTCAACATGTGGATTTTGAGAGGGACAGAATTCAGCCCATTACACCTCCTGTCTACTAAGTTTAAAACATTTTGCTTAAACAACAACAACAAACCCTGGGTATCTAGAAATTAGGAGAACAAGCCTGCAGAATAGACCAGTTAAGTTGAAAGTGTGTATATATGCCACATTTGGGAAGATACACGTTATGGTATCACAGCTTATCTCATTTTGTTTCCATTTTTACTTCCTCAGTGTTGGAGTTTCCAGATCAAAAGATGTGCCACCATTTGGCCCACCGATTCCCAAAGGTGTAACTTTTCCAAAGTCAGCCGTGTTCCGGGACTTCCTTTTAGCCAAAGTAATCAACGCAGAAAATGCAGCCCATAAATCCGAAAAGTTTCGAGCAATGGCCACTCGAACGAGGCAAGAGTACTTGAAAGATCTGGCGGAGAACTTTGTCACAACCGCCACTGTGGATACCTCTGTGAAGTTCAGCTTCATTACACTGGGTGCAAAGAAAAAGGAGAAAGTAAAGCCAAGGAAGGACGCCCACTTGTTCAGCATTGGAGCCATCATGTGGCATGTGATAGCACGGGACTTCGGCCAGTCTGCTGACATTGAATGTCTTCTCGGGATTTCCAATGAGTTCATCATGTTGATTGAAAAGGATTCCAAGAATGTTGTATTTAACTGTTCCTGCAGGGATGTTATTGGGTGGACATCTGGATTAATGAGTATCAAAGTGTTTTATGAAAGAGGAGAATGTGTCCTCCTGTCCTCGGTAGACAACTGTGCTGAAGATATCAGGGAAATTGTTCAGCGATTAGTAGTAAGTACATGTTTTCTATTTTCCCTTATGTTTTCAATTCCATATTCAAAATAACTTTCACTGGGGAAATCCTACCATGATTATAGCAATTAGGGAATGCATTACCATTTCTTACAGATACAGAGCTTAATTTTAAATGCTGGGTCCTTTTGAGGAGTTGTTGAATACATGAACAGTGGAGAAGCAACCATCATAAATTGATTGGAAAAGTTAAGCCAACCTGCAAAAGAGAACCTTGAGATGTATTTTAGTAGCATTTGAAGGAAAAACAGAATTATCTGGGTAGAATGTCTGTTTATGGAGGCTGACATAACATACCTTCCCAGTGGGTAATTAACAGCAGAATTGCTGTTGAGTGTATGAATGATGAGTCCTATTTGCAGTTTCAACCCTGCATGTTTATACAGCAGGTATTTTTGTGTAATGTGCCAGATTAAATATATTATTAATCTTAGAGCCACCGTTTCTTAAGGAAGTTTTCAGAATTACACATTAATTTAGAAAGGCTTTTAAAAGTCAGACTTAAAAAAGATTTTGTGTATGTGATTTTAGTGCAAAACCCTTATATTTTATCCATGGTGTTCAGTAGTCATATTTCTGCTCCCAATTTTAACAAAGTAAGAATTAGATTTTAGTTTGAGCATATAAAATAAAGTAGTAAGAATACATCAAACAATTTCCAGTTTTATTTTGGTAATATAAGAAAAAAACATGCTTTGACGGTAGAATTTCTTGTGTGTATATCTTCCCCCAAAAGGATGTTATTTTTTTTTTAATTAGAAAAGGTTTAGTTTACTATGGATCATGAAAAAAGGAGAAATTATATCCATTCCTTGTCCCCTTTCCTCCCACCAAATATAAATTACCCTTTTGTTGTTACAGACCATGTATAAGAGAAGGTAAAATCAGGGCAGTGTCTGCTGGCCTCAGAAAAGTAATTTCATTATTTGTGGAGACTGTTTACAGTAAAGGGCCTCAGTATGTTCAACAGTATTATCAGGTATATGTGTGCAAGCCTAGATAAGGGGTTTGGGGTGATTAAGTAAATGATTAAATGCCTAGAGAATTGACTTGAGTTATACTGATGAGTCTCTGGATGCATTGTGCTTTTGCTAATTGCAAATACTTCTTTTCAGCATATCCACCAAATCATTATAATCTGTGCTTCTGAAAATACAACACAAATACCACGTCACCAACCACGAAAATGTACTTTCCCTGGATATTTACACAGGGGCTCTTATACATTTGCTATTCCATGGACCCCATCCTATTTTGCTAGAAAAGTGTATTGTCAGTGTGACCAAGATGCACAATATTACAAATCTATTTTAGGAATTATATTCTGTGTCTAGGATGATGTGCAACATGAGCTATTGGAAACAAGCCAAACCAAAGACTGTTGAAGGGATTAGATCGTAAGGGTTGGTACAGGGTGGTAGTAACAGAAATGGGAAGAAAGAGAAGAATGCAGTCATCGTGGAGATGTTGGGAATGCCTGCTCGTTTGGCAGGTGGTTAACTCAGTGTCCATTCTCAGGTGGTGGAAAGTGGAACTAAAGGTGTCTGTCTTGCAGGTAACAGTACAGGAGAGGAATGAGAGTTTGTTCCTAGAGGGCCAGGCAGGGTTCACTTCGCGGATGTGCACCCCGTGCAGTTGCTCAGGGACCCGCTCTCAAAAGAGTTCATGCTTGACTGAATGCTCTGCCATTGCCAATCTTGAAATTCTTCATAATTTTTTCATAAGGAGCCTTGCATTTTGTTTTTTCATGGGGCCCCACAAATTACATAGCCAGTCCTGGCTAGGAGACTACAGTTTTCATGTGATAATTGGGTCCATGGAGGAAGTCCAAATACATGGAGAACACCTTCCTTCAGACTTTGGGGATGTGAGGAAGCAATAAACAGAGGGGATAAAGAAACAGCAAAAAGACAAAGTAGGGGAGAGGGCAGGTGACTGGAGGAAATGAGCAGAAGAGCCAGAGCTGGAGGACTCTGGAAAGGCTCAGCCAATAACTCTTCATTCTGATACATGGATGATAAATTTAACTGATAATTGCATTGATATTTGAAAGAAGGCTGGGTACATGTTATGTGTTGTCTTTTGATAGGATTGTTTAGAACAAAGTTGAAAAAGAAGAGAACAAAATGTGTTTGTGTTGTGCGTATTACAGAACTACTTCTTCAAGTTTTAAGTTGCTTCAGTTCATGACTTTAGAAACATCAATATTCTAAAACGTCACCGCTAACTAAAACCAGCAATCCCCTTTCCGCATTTTGCTGAGTCGTGAACTGTCATGGCTGTCTGGGAAAAGCTGATTGGCATTGTGTGCACTTGTGGTAACCATGGAAACATCAGACACAGTGGTGATACATGAACCAGCCCCAGTCCCACAGCTGTACTTACTGTCATAGGTCTTATTAAATAGCTATCTGTATTCAGAGCATGTTTCATAGAAATAGAGCGTTCATTAAACTGAAACTTCATACATTGCCTCTGGGCTTTTGGGGATAGGAGTATGATACCTCCCAACTTGAAATTCCCACAGATAAGTGATGTCATAGTCATCAGATGATATTTAATGAGCCCATGTTTTTCTTTCATTGCATGTAAGCTATGCTCAGTGAGTGCTTTCGAAGACTGCATTAGTGGTGCTTTAATGTACCAAGTGGGATGCAAACCACCATTCTTCTTTCATGTTCCTTTTTGTGGGACTGCTGTTGACTCTCTCTCACTCTTGAATAAGGTACATACACTGGGGCTTCCAGTGCTTGGGGCTGCCCTCAGCCCCAGGAGAGACAGGCCCAGTGGAGGAGAGGCAGCCCATAGGCACAGAGGGTCTCTCTGCTGCCTGCCAGAGCACCATCCTGCACACTTGTCTTGTGAACAGATGGCCAAGGAGTCTGGCTGGCCTGCCCCCACCGAGGATCTGAATGGTCCTCACCACTCGGGCAAGCACAAGACAAGGACCCTCGGGGACAGAACACTCCACAGTATGTCCCCAGGGCTGGTGTGTAGAGAACATTTAGAGTTTTCTTAAAGCTCTAACTTTCTGCATTTGCCCTTCCTGAACCTCAGAGTGGGCTGTTAAGCGTTAGCTTTCAAGTGTTTTGGGGTGTTTTTCTTTAAATTGTCTAATGATTTTAGGGCTTGCTGACTGAAACTTGTAATGGTCTCCAAAATCTTTACGTTTTACATCACAAAAATCCATCTAGAACAATGGAATTTATATGCTTAAAAGCCAAGTCACTTGACACAATAAAAGAAAAAGGGGAATTCTCTCAGTCCATCTGAAGCTCCCAAGCTCTGGGTCAGTGACATCTAAGAAAGCAGGACACCTGTATCAAGAATATATATGACTTAGAATGAAGAATGAAGCCATTGTTGTGCTTCTGTTATTTTCTTTGCACTTGATGCTAATGTTAATTGTGATCAGCTCTGAACTTAAATATGTCCTCGTCTTGTCACTTGGACGGTTTAAGGAAAAGGCAGAGAGAGACAGGCTGGGCTGTGAGGGCCCAAGGGAGAGGGCTGGCATAGAGGCCCATACGTGCACCTTTGGTAGAGCCCCATGACAGCTTGGGCAGGAAGGGTATCTCTAACAGTCTCCTTCCCCCTTAGATAGTGACGAGAGGCTGCGAGACTGTGGAAATGACCCTGAGGAGGAATGGGCTGGGCCAGCTTGGCTTCCATGTGAATTTTGAAGGAATTGTCGCAGATGTGGAACCTTTTGGCTTTGCCTGGAAGGCTGGCCTTCGCCAAGGGAGCCGCCTCGTGGAGATCTGCAAAGTCGCCGTGGCCACTCTGACGCACGAGCAGATGATCGACCTGCTCCGCACTTCTGTGACTGTGAAGGTGGTCATCATCCAGCCCCACGATGACGGCTCCCCCCGAAGGTAAGGCGTGCCAGGCCCAAGTAATGCTCACTCCTCCTTCGCCTCTGTAGCAGGTGGCTGTCCTCACTGCCCCTGCAAGGTCCTCAGAAAATGCAGTCAGGTGCATCTTGGTACAATGTTGTTGCGATGTCTCTCATTCAAGGAATTGAAAAGGAGCTTTAAAATATGTAATAAATGATAAAAAGTAATTTAGCAATTTATTGGGACATTGACTACGTAAAAGCTGAGCTATTCTGAACTGACAGGAAGAGCACCTGCCTGGTTCCCCTGGACCAGTCAGACTTATATCTAAGAGGAAATAGTTCTGCATCACAGCTCAGCCTTGAACACATTAAATAACCATTCAGTTAGAATTTCCTCCCATAACATGAAGCCATTGATTATTTTAAAAATATTTAATAAACCAACACTTGTAGGTATGAAAGAATGTTGGAACAGCGCATGTACTCTGTGTGGTGAATACTCCATTCTCAGGTGGAGCTTGAGAGATGTTGAACTGGTTCAGAGTGTTGTCATAAACTGTCAGGAGAAATAGATGAAAAGGAATGGCTAGACTTGGAAGGTTCAGAGGCAGATAGCTGGAGGGCTGGGATAAGAATGGGGTTAGAAAGCAATACTGTTCCATTACTAATAGAAAATAATCATGCCCAACATAAAATATTAGGCCAAAAGGAAAAAGAATGCTAATTAAGAAGGAGCCATTCATTCAGGCTGTGGCCCACTACTTGTGGTAATGCATGACTGGTGGTAGTATCTAGAGCACCTTCCCTCTGTCTTCATTCCCAAATGGAGTTCCTACAGGCAGCCTTAAGAGCTCTGGCTTGTGAGAGACTAAGTATGCTTGGAATCCAGGAATTTGCTGTGTGGCCTGGGGCAACTCACACATTCTCTCTAAGTCTCACTTACTCTCTATAAGATGGGATGATTATATTGCCTACCTCCTACGATTTCAATGAAGATGAAATAAAATAATGTATGTAAAGCACTTAGAACCTTTTAGCGTAATTACCCCACACATTTAATTTAAAAAAATAAAACTTCAGGCTGGACCCTATGGCTCACACCTGTAATCCCAGCACTTTGGGAGGTCGAGGTGGGCAGATTGCTTGAGCCCAGGAGTTTCAGACCAGCCTGGGCAACATGGCAAAACCCCATCTCTTCAAAAAATACAAAAATTAGCCAGGTGCAGTGGTGTGCACCTGTAGTCCCAGCTACTCAGAAGGGGATCCCTTGAGCCTGGGAGGTCAAGGCTGCAGTGAGCTGAGATCGTGCCACTGTACTCCAGCATAGGTGACAGAGTGAGACTGCATCTCAAATAATAATAATAAATAAAACTTTAGCATATTCATTTTAATTTCTTTCATATTAAAAAAGAAATTCTTATTATCCAAAGATAGTAGGCTTGTTGGGTCTACTTTCTGGACTTACTAACCTAGGTCATGCTCTCTCCTTTCTCTATCTCCTTTCTTCATCCTTTAAGCCAGCACTCTCCATTTGCACTTATACAATGATCTGTGTCTGTACTGTTCAGAGCAGTAGCCACAAACCACAAGTGGCTATTACGTACATGAACTATAGTGCAACTTAGGAAACGAATTTTTCCTTTTAATTAATTTATGTTTCACTGGCCACATGTTGCTAGTGGCTGCCGTATTGGATAGATCAGCTAAACCATGATCTCCTTTTAGGAAAAAAAGCTGCTTACACTGTCTTCCTCTATGGTTAATGTGCAAAATCTTGCAAAAATCTTTCTCTATTAGTTATCTTACCATTTGCCTCCAGCCTCACTTTCTGTGACCTTGTTTCCTGTGTTTGCCCAGTATGTTTATAAAATAAGGATTTAAGAAACTAAGATTTCTCTGTAGAGTATCAGTCCCATGTGAAGATGTTTCTTATTGCCTTGCTTGATTCTGCCTGGTTGAATCTGTTTTTTGAGCGTCCCATGAGTCACATGTACTACTATAAGTCCAAAGAAAATAAAAAATTAATTCATTAAAAATGGATCTTGGAAATAGCAAAAGGCAAATCCTTTAGACCTTAAAAGCTAAAGTACTGTATATGTTAAAATCTTCTAAATTTTCCAGCATTTGTTAGAAATTTTTTCATACAGTAAGATTTCTGTCTTCCTTAGTAGAAATATAGATTTTTAATGCTTATGATAAGAATCAGTCTTTTATCTGCCTTTGTATCCTTTATCTGTCCTAGCAGCCAATTACTGTAGAATTGGACAAAAATGTTACCATGAGCTTCCTTTGGGTTAAAAAATAACATTTCTTGCCTATTTTAGTTTTAGTCTACTGTTAGTAAGAAATTTTTTCAAGCTTTCAAGAGATCTGTTTAATAAAAATGGTAAAGTTGTCGTTATATTTGGTATTTAGAAATATAATTTAGGAGAATATAATTTTCTACGAAATATTGAATTGTTTTCAGCTAAAACAAACAAAACTACAATTTAAAAGTTCCAGCAGCTGTTATCTTTTATCCAAGGACATGTTTTCCTCTAAGGAGTCAGTTATCTGCCTTGGTCTATACATAATTAATTCTTTGTTTTAAATGCAAATTCTCTTATTGGAACTAGGCAAGATATTTATTTAAAGATTTTGCCCTTGCTTCCTAGGAGTCTCATTAATGTCATTCCCTAAACATACAGGGTTTTTTTTTTCCCAATTAATCTGTAATAACTGTCTTTTAACCTTAGCCAGAAGGATTAGAATTAGCTATTTGCCTAGTAGCAACGTTCCAGAATTGGCATACCCATCATCCACATTACTGCAAGTCGTGAAGGCTTTAAGCCTAGCCTGTATCATTTAAAACTCTTTCAATTCAGTTTTCCAATTTTCTGTGAATCTGAATTTGTAAATTTTTAAATCCATATTTTTGTTAGTTTTGATTTGTTTTCTGCCTGCAACTGTCTGGGTGCCCTGATAAAAGTACTTGCTGTTGTCAGACAACCTCTCATAACCAGACACCACCCTTGCAATACCAGCCCTTTGCTTTAGACCGCAAGTGTAAGTATGAAATGTCATTTTCAGTTTCACCCTTGCACTCAGCATGTTTAGCCTTCTGTATTATTAGATTTGTTAAGAAACTGTAGAGGAGGGACTAAGGGGAAATGGGTAGCACTTCACTCATTTTAAAATTTAAAATACAAACCCTTTAAACCAAACAACCTTTAGTACCTTTAATCGTATAGTAACATATACCAGGATGTGCCTGAAACTAAAGCTATACATTTGACTTGTAGCATGGAAAATGACCTCCATCTTTCTCAAACTGGCTCTTAGTGCTTGTCAGGGAGGAGGAATATTATTTAAATGGATATGTATATGTATGTGTGTGTGTATGTGTGTATATATACATATACATTTTTTAAAGTAGTTTTAACATAAACACTATGAAGACTACAAAATGGCCAAATTAAGGAATTATGAGATATTTTAGTCTCATAAATGTTGTGAAAAATGCTTCGGTTCATTTTTGCCATTTATCAACTCCCATTTTTTCCTACCAGGATATCACTGAGGACATCATTTGACATGGGAGCCCAGCTGCTCCTGTGGGCAACATGAGTGGCCTGTCATTTAATAGACAGTGTCTCTTGTCCTCAGGTCAAAAGGTGTTTGGTTTTGACTCAGAAGCTGCTGGATTAAAATGCAGTCTTTAGTAGGAAAAGTGTTTATTAATATGTTGAATCCAAAGCCACCTGCGTTTTGAATTCCCAGAAAAGTATTTATGTTCAATCTAAAGCCACCTGTGTTTTGAAGTCCCATTTGCCAGCCTAAGGGAGGTGACAGTCTGACTTGTCCCTCAGCTTGAAAGGAAGTCAGAGCCATTTTTAGTTTTCCTTGTGGATTTGCAGGGAACGCTGAGCAGGGAGAATCACCCTTGAGGGATACTTACTGACTGATCTCGTGCTGGGATTGGATCCTGGAGTGAATTCATATACATTGGGAATGAGTGGCAAGAAGCAGTTTGGGAATAGCACTCTTCAAATGGAAATGAGGTTTGAAAGGGGAACCACGGTGTTTCTCAAGCAGACAGTCTCTGTGGCAAAGATGAAGAGTTTCTCAGGCCAGAAATGCTTAATTAAGATCTTTCTTGTTTTTGCAAGGGATAATTTACAGCCACTGGTGTGGCCCAGCCTCTGGCCTTCAAAGGTGACTGACATTCTATCAGTGTCATTTGAAGGAAAGCATATCAGCCTAAAAGGCGGATATGAAGGAAGTAACAACTCATCAGAATCATGCATGAGTTGTTATATAATGTGAGTGAATTTAGTAAATATGTCCAATAAATATGGAAATGAAATTCCTTGCTACAGTGCATCTGTTTTGTGTGAATTTTGTCATACCTTGTTGATATATTATCCAAGGCATTTTTCTATATAATGCAAAACAGTGGAAATTTTCTCATGTTATCATGAGTCTACATTATTATTCTCTCATCTTTCTATAAAATTAAAACTTTATGTTCTCATCTCCTGTTTTGCTGTCTATTGCCTAATCATTCAACCCCCTGAAGTATGCAGAGAGGAGAATATGGAAATAGAAGGAAAACTCAATTTTGTTTAACAGTTTTATTTTGTATGATATCTACACACATACATATATAAAATAAGTGGTAGGCTGAAATCTGGACTCAAATGAGCTTGCTTTTTTAAAAATTTTTTTTCCATGCTTTATTCCATTTATTATTCATTATAAAGCAGACTTCTTTTTCTTTCCAGCTTTTAGGTTCAAGGGGTACATGTGCAGGTGTGTTACGTGGGTAAATTACGTGTCTTGGGGGTTGGGTGTACAGATAATTTTGTCACCCGGGTGATCAGCAAAGTTCCCAGCAGGTAATTTTTCCATCCCCACCCTTCTCTCACCCTTCACCCTCAAGTAGGCCCCAGTGCCTATTGTTCCTTTCTTTGTGTCCATGTGTACTCAATGTTTAACTCCCGCTTGTAAGCAAGAACATGGCAGCATTTGGTTTTCTGTTCCCACGTTAATTTGCTTAGGATAATGGCCTCCAGCTCCACCCGTGTTGCAGCAAAAGACATGGTTTCAATTCTTTTTTGTGGCTGTGTAGTATTTTTTCTTTATCCAGACCACTGTTGAACATCTAGGTGGATTCCATGTCTTTGTTGTTACAGTGCTGCAGAGAACATGTGCGTGCATGTGTCTCAAGTGAGCTTTTGTATTAGAGTTCCAACTTATTTGCATGGGTAATAAAAATTAGTTATGTCTGGTATTGTCTTATGGACCCTCCAGGAATGAATTTTGATGTGCAATGTGAAAACAATACAGAACAAAGGTAACCTAAAGTACAATCACTATTCTGAGTCCTCTGGCCAGTTCCTCCAATACAATGTTCAGATTATTCTCTCACTCCCTAAAGTAAGAACACAGGATTATAGAATTGAAGGTTGATTGCCTTGCATTCACTCACTCATTCATTCATTCATTCATTCATTCATTCACTCACTCTTAACTAGCTTGTGCCAGGAACTGTGCTGAGCACTAGGGCTTTTAAAACGATGGGACAGATGTAATCTGACTTTCAAGGACTCCTTTTTGTCTTTCTGGCTTTCTAAAATGCCGTAAGACTTATTCATATTTTAGCTATTTAAAAGTGATTTTTCTCAAACTATAGCAACAACTTACGACTTAATAATAAATGTCTCAAAGTAGTGTAGAAAACGCTGTCACCCTCTCCAATTAATAATCTACACTTTAGTGCCCCCGTGTTTTTTTATTTTGAATGCTGGGATATTACCATCACAGTAAGAGGAATGCATAGGGTGGCAGTAAAGCATGAGCATTGTGTTAGACCAGTAACCATCTCATGCTTGACAGGTTACACCGTGGCTACCATAGTGGACAGCCATTGGATGTTCTCCCCCATAGAAATACATTCTTCAGAAATCAGGCATCAGATAGCTAGCTCTTTTGAGATCTTCTCTGTATAATTTTGAAGTATTACAGTGCAATGTTGTTCCTGCTCTCAAGCTTTCTAAGAAACAAAGCAGTTGATTTTGATAAGAACGTGCTGAGCTTCTGTCCAGTGCTCTGACAGGTACTGGGGATACAAAGACACCATCTGCCCCTGTGTCTGCTTCTCGTGAAGGAGGAAAAGGATGGAAGGAAGCTGATGAATTAGTCAGTGCCAGATAGCCTCACTTCCTTTTTCATACGACACCTGTTCGATTCCTGACCTTTATAAGAGGGCTTGGTCAGGTGTGATTATGGTCCAGATGTCTCTCTTTCTACCTATTCTGGGTATCTCTCTGTTTCTATCTGTAAATTAAGGAATTTGTTGAAAAGCAAATTGCTATTTCATTTAGTGCCTATTTCATGTATGACACTGCCCTAACCTTTACAGTAAGTTATACTATGTGGTTATCTCCCTGTTGGAAGCCTTTGATTTTTTTATGTACCAGAAAGACTTTGTGATTCAAGTGAATGAGCATCAATTACCCCATCACCTTGTTGGATAATTTGGAGTATTTTAGCTATTAGCAGGCTATTAGCAAAACAGGCATTAAAATGATTAAAATATCAGTGATTACTTTAATCCCTAGGGCTATAAAAGAATTCTTTTACAAAATGCATAATATTTTAAAAACATTTAATTTGTTTTAGAGGATCGGCTTTTGTTTCCAAAGATTCTTTTAGCACCTACTGAAAAATATGACATAGCATAGGCTGCATTAACTGTTCTTTGATGGTTTTCTTAAAAAAAAAAAAAAAAAAACCCATGTGTTTTAGAAAGAGTCCTGACTTAGAGTCAGAGGACCTGAGTTCTTTTGTGAACCCTATCTCTGATTAACTGTATCATCTTTCCAACCTCTCTGGCCCTTCTTCTGAAAAATGTAGATTTTCTTTGTACCTCACAAATTTTTGTGAAAGTCAAATGATGTATGTGGAATACTGTAAAGTGCTACACATGCTAAGGTGGTGGATTGGAATTAAAGGATAGCATTGCAGTACTTTGTAAGGCTTTTCCTTAGATCACTGGATTCACTTAAAGGTTCTCTGTGATGCAGCCAAGTAAAGTAAAACCAATAGGGAATTTCAGAGTCCAGTAAATGCAAGTTCCAGTCATGAGATTAGATGAAGCTGTGGCTGCACAGTCTATGGTACCTGGTCCAACTAACTGTTCAACTGCCCTCTCTTTTTTTGATAAGAATATACATTCCTCCCTTTGAACTTTCTTGGTTCTCTAGGTTTTTTGGTTTTGTTTTGCTACTCACGATTCCCCTAGGACGCTTCCCCTTTCTTAGTTTCGAAGTAGTGTAATACAAAGTCATGTGTCCTACTTTTATGTAAGATGAAAAGAATAAAATAATAGGATAATGATATATTGTTCTACAGATGAATGTAGATGAAGGGAATTTTACAGCTCTAAAGATTTTTTCAATTTGAAAGTTAAACTTTAAAATTCCAGAACTCTATAAACATCTGTTATCTAGAACTTTCATAAAATTGTATGTGCCTTTTGCAGTTTAATGTTGGTTTCCCCCTTTTTGGAGAAACAGAAAGTAATAATGTCTATTTGTAATGAACTTCTTTCTTTTGAAGCTGTCACTTGAAGTTTACATATTTTGTGTAATTTAATCTTGTTGCACCCTCTGCTGTTACTGTTCTATTTTCAAGAGGAGGGTCTAAGAGGTTATCACATTTCTAAGCTACACATGGTCATGTCTGGGTTTTGAGCCTAGAGCTCAAACTCTGTCTTTAATGGAGACAGTTTGGTGTCTAGGGTTCCTGTTGGGAACAAATGGAAAATGGAAAAAACTGCTATGGCGGCACCCGGGCGTGGTGCTCAAGCCCTGTAATCCCAGCACTTTGGAGGCCGAGATGGGCGGATCACGAGGTCACGGAGATCGAGACCATCCTGGCTAACACGGGTGAAACCTCGTCTCTAACTCAAAAATCTGACAAAAACTATAGCCGGGCGAGTGGCAGGCCCTGTAGTCCAGCTACTGGGGAGGCTGAGGCGGAGAATGGCGTAAATCCAGGAGGCGGAGGCTTGCAGTGAGCTGAGATCCGGCCACTGCAACTCCAGCCCCGGCGACAGAGCGGACCTCCCACCTCAAAAAAAAAAAAAAAAAAAAAAAACTGTATGGCTTGACTGGACTCAAACAGTGATGGTCTTGACGGTCAGCCTGCAGAGTTTGAAGCCTTGATTTAGAACCAAGTCCATACCCTGGCCTGCAGGGATTCTACCTTCCCCGTGTCCAAATTATTGATGGTAAATGGAAGCTTCTTCGAGAAACTCAAAGTGTCATTGGAAAGGAATGAGCCTGGGTGGATGGATGCCATCTTGGGGGCCTTCCTGGATGCTCTGAAGTTAGGGGGTCCATACACTACAGTACTTGGCAGTGACTGTGGTATCTGTTAACTGTGAGCAAGATTGGACACCCCCTCTTTGCTGATCATGTTCAGGAAGCCAGGAAGTGGTGGCAGCTGTAACCAAGAAGTCTTCTGGTGGAAAGTTTAGCTTTAGGCATCAGGAAGCAGGAGAGAAAGCCCATGAGTATGAATATGAATAAGTTAATGAGTGTCCCTTTTACAGGATTAAGCCATCCCAGGAAGTCCATGATTGTGAGTTCAGAAGGATAAGTAGTACTGTTTTTAGAATATACCAGTAAAATATAAGATCCTCTGAGGATGCCATCTAATGGAATTACCTGTTATTCTTAGTTTGAGAATGCCACATTTTTAACCAACTAGCACATTTTCAATGACCTTCTTGGTCTACAGAATGTTTTGCCTTCCAGCATATGTTTTTGAGTGAGAAGAGAGAATAGACTCAGAAAAGTTATTGGCTAGAGAAGAAATGTGAAAAATTGCACTTATTTTTAACCCTGAAGCTGAGTTTGTATTGATCCCTACGTAGCGTGGTAATTAGGAGCATAAGTCGATGATGTGTACCTTTGTTATGAAGCAAAGAGGAAATCAATATGCATACATAAAAGTGATCCCACAGCCTTATCTTGAGGTTTTTTAGTATCTCCTATTGACAAGTAAACTGTAAGGCATGTGCCAGAAGCTAGAAATGCAATTTCCATCCTTTGACTTGATTTGGGATGTCGAGAGGAAGCCAAGCGTGTGTATCAATGAGGTCTGAATTTTTCCACTGTAGCAGGAAAGCAAAAGTCTTTTCTTTAAGAATGTTGCAGTTACACACAGGTTGAGCAGCTTGCTTTTTTAAGAAATGTCTTTTTGTGCTAGGTCTTTGGGCATTTGGTCTGTTGGGGTTTCAGTTAGCCTTTATTTAACTCATGGAAATATTTGCCATGTGCCCCATCCATAACAGCCCCGAGTTTGACACTCCAGATGTGCCGGGGTGTCGTGCCTGGTGTCCTGTGCTAAAACCCCTCAAGAGGGAGGGACGATGCGTGCCAAGGGGGACGCAGATCCATTTCTGATGGGCACTGCAGCACGAGGACCTCTCCAGGCTCATTTGTCATTCTTCTTTTATGCCTTTTCCCATTTCCCTAAACATTGGTTGAATTTTCCGTATGCATCCTTTAAGGAATTTCTCATACGTATGGAACAGAACTGAGTTTGACTAGGTTTGATGATCGCTTATATCAGTAGTACTAATTTGGCATCTTAGTCATAGAAGTAAACAAAGCAAAAGCTAGTTCACAAGAGTAGTTGCTGTAAAAGTGTCACATAATAACAAAATTAGTTTTGATTTTAAAATAAAACCATTCTTTTGAGAATAGCTAAATTTTATTAGGGCAAAAGGATGCCAGTTCTTATTATTTTAAAAGACCTTTCCTATATGACTTTCTGCACAAGGTTGGAGATAAAATCATTCCACCCAGATTCTCTCTTCAACTTAATGGATTGCACAGATTTTTGCCAGCACTCTCTCAAAATATGAGTCATGATTATGCATTTATATTACATGTTTCCTTCCAACCCTCAAGCTAAATTATAGTGTCTTATAAAGACTACAGTCTATGGGCATGAATTAAGTAGGCCACACTACTCAGCCATCTGTCTTCTCTTTCTTTTTTCCCCTTAAAAACCATACCAAACAAACTTGAAGGCCAAATAAGCACTGGAAATGCAAAGTTGCCTTTTGGTTCACAAGATTCAAGGTTCACATTCATTCCTTTCACTCAACACATAACTCCAGGATCTTTAACTTTGATGGTAGTCAGTTACAGTTCCTGATGTGCACTACTCAGGCAGCTGGAACCTGTGAGTCACCAAAGCCTGGCGTTCACCTGAACATCCAGTGACCCTTAGAGCATTGGTTTGAGTGGAAGATGTGAGTAGGTTTTCTTGATGTTTTATTATCTACTGTCATATCTTACCTTTGATTTCTGCTTAGGTCTTTGGGTATGGGGATGAATCAGTAGCCCTAGGGATGTGGTATCTGAATAAACAGAAAATGCTTGGAAACTATATACATCCATGAACAAAACTTGTAGAGCCTTGGCATTTTATAAGAAAATAATGCAACCCAATGTAATTTGCAATTTACTCAGTTTGACCAATAATGTAACTATTAAACTCAGTAAATCCAGAGTAACTTAAACTAAATAAGAGAGGAGAATTTTGCTTTCAGGAAGGGAAACAGAGTTAAAATAAAGGATAAGAACTAACGTTTACTGATGCACAGAGAAATCACTATCTCATGTTCTATAAACAGGTGTAAGATTTCTTTAGGAGGGCGTATTCAGTCCACTCTATTAATGCTACCATCAAAGAATCGCACTACCATCAATTTGGTTTCCCAAGTCAAAAGTTAGGATGTTGTTTTTTATTTTTTTCTCTTTCTCTGTCCCAAGCTCCAAGCATTATGGATTTGACAAGTTAGAAATCACTTTCACCCAGAATTTTACAAGCATTTCCTTTGTTATATTTTGTACCTTCTGGTATTGTTCTTGAGAAGAATGGAACTATTCCACACCCAGGTCCTTAAACACTTAGGCTCCCACCCACCCCGTCCCCAGAACCATAGGCTTACTTCCTTAACCCAGGAGTCTGAATTCCTCAATGATGTGTTTTCATGTGGACCATTTTTTATTCATTGAGCTGGGTACTCTCTGGACCTTTTAATCCAGTTTTACATATCTTTTAGTTCTAAAAATGTTCATATACTATTTCTTAATAATTTCTCCCCTTTTTTTCTCCTCTTTTGTGATCGCTCTGTCTAGTAGTTGTTGGACTTTTTGAATTGAACTTCAGTTTTCTTAAGTTTTTCTCTCTCATAACTGTTTTGAGAGAGTTTCTCAGTTTCCCTTCTAACTGTCTTATTGGATTTTTTAATGTTTACTTTTAACTCTCATAAGTTCCTCCTCTTCTTCAGCAATCTAGTTGCTCCATGAGCTTCACTGCAGCGTGATTGGATGGTTTACATCTGCTTGTCTTTTCTCTAGAGAACCATCTTCTTTGATCTCTGGGGTGGTGAGCATTCTGAGGCCAAGTTTGGAGGAAGGAGAAGTGACCCTGGGTCTCATCTCTGCCTTAGGCTTGTCGTTTTCATCCCTGTTCTCTGTACCTCACGCCCTTGACTCTGCATCTTTTCTGTTCTCTAAAAACCACTGCTCTTGCCCACCGTGGTAGAGGATTGGTTACTGCCTGACAAGGCCAGGCACTGTGTGGACCCCAGGGCCTAGGGCTGAACTCCCATTCCTTCTTTCTAAGTAACTTTTATGCCTAAATCTCCCTTTTCACTTGGCCTTCTGCAGTGCTTGGTGCTTCCCATCCCTGCACCATTTTGGGGTTCTCAAGGACAGTGAGTGATCTTCCTTCCTACTGATATTTCCTCTGCACACCTTCCTCTGCTCTGCTAAACCTGCATAACCTTTCTTCGTTCACCTCCAACTTTACATCCTGTGTATTAGAGTTTCAGGGATCTCCAAATTCAGCTGGCAGTTGAGGTTGTTTCTGTTTCGCGTCCTCCCTGTCCTCCTTGTTCTGTTGTGATGATTTTCAGAAAAGGCTGAAACTTTTACTATACCATGGTGACAGGGAATTCTGCTTTTTAAGAGTGATCCCTTGTTCTAGTAGATTTCTCAAAGGGCAAATATTAGTAAGTGTTGTTGTTGTTGTTGTTGTTGTTGACGACTCTGGAATGTCTAGGCAGAGGCACTGGCTTGGGATGCTGACTGCTTTGCCAACAGGGTAAATTGGAATGATTTGCCCAGCACTCAAAGTTGAGACTTATCTAGTCTTCCCGTGTCCTTGCCAAATTGCACCAATTAGCTTTGTGGGCTGACTTTGGTCAAGTTAACAGTACGCTTTGTACTGTGCAGTTGGTAGGAACCTTAGGGATAGCTGACTTAAATCGTATATTTTAGGCTAAAGAGTCTTAAGTACCTGACTAATTACTTGAGCATATGGGAAAGCTGTCTAGCAGGTGACCTTTTAGGAAGCTGTGATACCTGTTTGAGAGAGTAACCATGGTAACTCAAAGCCACACCTGACTTTCACATAATGGACACTCAGGTTTTCCCTGAATTGTGATGGCTTTTACTAATTGTGCTTTTCACTTCTCTCAGACGCAATTAGAAAGTGATTTGTAACTCTGATTCCTGATTATGTTAATATAACTATAATTTAAAATATCTGCTCAGATTATATACGTGAAGTATTTTTAATCTATTAAAGCTTATTTATCACCCATGTTCAATGTTCTTGATTCTACATATGCATATTAGTTAAAGATATGATCAGTTCTGTCCTAGAAGTTTGCTAATTACCTGGAAAGACAGAATTTATGTATGAAATGCCTGACAACAATATCCGTCAACTAACCAGAGCCCAAAACCATGATATTGAATCATACTGATCCATCTTGGTTGAAAATAGACAAGGCCCCCATAGCCAAGAACGGGGTTATTGCATGCACTTGCATGGCTTGTGTCAGAAAGGTGCCTTCCTACAGTGGTGAGGGACCACCGAAGTTCAGCCATTCTCTGCGCAGGGGCCTGTATCTCTCAGGGCATCTGTGCAGAGCACACACCTTTTTAAAATTGTACTGTGGCTTGCCATCCTTTGCACTCTGCAGCACAATCAGCAAATCTTATGGAAAAGGCAAGATCTGAGTTGAGATTTGGGTCAAACTGGGAGATATGATTGCCAGGAGGCATGGCTGGAACAGATCAGCCAGCTGGGGGTAGATAGACAACATGCAGAGAGCTGTGGCAGGCCAGGTTCCTCTACAGGGGGCTGTCAAATAGAAAGATTTTATCTGGATTTTCCAGTAGCCATATTAAAATAAGTAAAAAGAAGCAGGTGAAATTATTTTTAGTAATATATTTTAACCTTATATCTTCAAAATACTATCATCTCAACATCCAAAAAATGTTAAACGATTATTAGTTTACATTATTTTATGTATTATGTCTTTGAAATTTGGAGTACATTTCATACTTACAGCATATCTCAAATCAGATGCTAAATTTTATCGCGAGTACTTGCTGTTTATATTTCATAAAATTTAAAGTTGAAAACATAGATTCACATACCCAAGTTATTCTAAACACTTAAAAAATGAAACAGAATATCAGTTTTTAAAGTTAAATTAATGAAAATGAAATCACTGTGTTCCTCCAAACACAAGCCCATTTCCGGTGCTCAGAGGACTCTTGAGTGGCTCTCTGAGCCACCTCTGGCGTCTGCTGTGTGGGCAATGTGACTATGGAGGGACTGGGGGCAAGATAGTGCTAGGCACATAGTGTGCCTGAAAGACATTAAGGAGACATTGAAGTTTTCGGGAAGATAAATCTCATACAAAGTTTTTAATAAGGAGGAACTACAGCCAGAGAAAGAGAAACCTTAGAATCCACCACCTCCCATATGTTGAACACAGACATGACCTAGTTCTTTTGGTCACTAAGACTGGTTACGCTGCATTTAACCAAAGACTTTCTTGAAGAATAAAGCATCAGACAAAAGGAAGCTTTTCTCTTTCTGTTTAATAAGATTTTTTCTACAACTTTATTGAGGTGTGGTTGATGCATAATGAACTGCATGTATACAAAGCATACATTTTGATGAGTTTGGGCCCATGTGTGAAATAGTCACCACAAGCAAGATAATGGACATTTCCATCATCCCTAAAAGTGATGAACATTTGCTTAGAGGGTCTTATTTCTACGGTCCTTGGGAGTGAATGTGAGGACCAGAGGCCCAGTCTTGGTCCTGCTGAGTAACTGTGAACAAGGTGTTCAATGTCTCTGGACTTTCAATTTCTAATTACCGGAGATAGTACTTGCTGTCTGCAGAGATATATTTAAAATATTTAACCTACAAGTCTTGGAGGCCTCGGCTGTGCCAGGTGTTAATTTTTTTTGGTTGTGTATTGGGGGTCTTGGGACAGCAGCTCCTTACGCTCTGGTAGTTGAACATTTTAATAATCATACAGCTGTATTAGCGGGTTACCAGCATAGATGATGTGTGTGGCTGCACAGCAGCCAGGAAAAAAGCCACAAACAGCCTTTCTAATTTCTAGACGCAGTCATTGCTGGCAGAAAAGGAATTGAATAGTGTGGGAATGTGGTTTTATTATAGGTGAGATGCTCCTAAGGGTGGATCGCTCTGCATCATTGACTTGGAGCTGGGAGAGGCGTGATGTGTGTTGATGGGCCCAGCTGTGAGTAAGCCATGCTGACGGCTCAGCTGCAAGCTTCCCTTCTCACCATCTCTTCTTGGCCCAACAGAGGGTGTTCAGAGCTCTGCCGGATCCCCATGGTGGAATATAAACTCGACAGCGAGGGCACCCCCTGCGAGTATAAAACCCCCTTCAGGAGGAACACCACGTGGCACCGGGTGCCCACTCCTGCCCTGCAGCCCCTCTCTAGAGCTTCCCCCATCCCCGGCACGCCCGACCGGCTGCCATGCCAACAGCTGCTCCAGCAGGCCCAGGCCGCCATTCCTCGAAGCACCTCCTTCGACCGGAAGCTGCCCGATGGCACGAGGTAATGCTGGTTCCGTTTCCTCAAGGGCGGCCCTTGTAAATCACTGGGGTGAGAACTTGACATTGTAGGGAGGGTTTTTCGTAATCACTTCTGAGTTAGCTTGTTCACAACAAGTTGGCAAGCAAGGTAGCAGGGCAGGCCCCAGACACAGTGGCGCCTGGGGTCAGGCACTCTCCTGGGCCCAAGATGGTGCTAGTAAGATAGCAGGTTCTGCCCACCAGGGCCACAACTTTTCCTCTTCATCTGGTAGCCTTCCTCCATGTCCACTGGCTCTCTTCCCCAAGATGGGAAAGGTACCCCAGAAACTATTCTGCTAGAGCCTCTAGAAAAGTGTGAACAGGTTTGAGCATAAATAAAACAAAACTAAACAATCAGTGCTTAAATATCGTCATCATGTGAGTAATACTTTAAGAGGTTCCAAGCTCATTAGGACTTCCTCTTTGCTTTTCTCCTTTTAAGCAAAGTGAGTTGAGTTTAAAATTATTTTTTCAAAGAAAGAATGCATACACTTGTTTGAAAGTTAAATCCGATACCATTAGAAGCTGGTGAGGGTTTTCCGATGCCGAATTTGCATAGATCATTTTAACAAAGCAAAATAATAAATTTCATATTGTTGTTAATTCCTACTCCTTCTATTCTAACTTTTATGTAACATATAGGCCACAGTAATGCCATGAGTTTTCTCAATTATGACATGTCCGGCTCTGGTCTGATAGACCGTGGCCTGGGAGCCAGGCTGGAATCACAGCTCTAACTTACTTGATGTACTGTAACCATGGGCCTGGTGCTCATCCTCTCTGAACCTTCAGTTTCTTCATCTGATGAGCCACATCAGGAGGTTTGGAGGACTGAGTGGGTCAATGTATGTAAAATGCTTAGAACTGGGCCTGGCACTTAGTAAGTTTACATAACTCTTAACCAGAACTAATTGATAAGCTTATATAAATATTAACCAGAATTAATTGATAAGCTTATATAAATATTAACCAGAATTCATTGATAAAACTTGTGGTCATCCTCTCCCTTCTCCAATTTTTTATTCTTTTCAGAGTGAATGCAGGGGAGGTGTTAATTTAATTTAACATTCAGTCATCTTGGCTCTGTGTCTCCTAACTCAAAAGTCTGCTGAGTTTATAACTTTCCCATATTCAAAGAAATATACATAGATAGCGCTGGTAAAAGGGGCAACATGTAGAAGGAAGGGGGTCTGCAGAACCTCCCTTATTTAAGTAAATTTAAATAATCATCGTTTAAAGTAAATTACATTAAATTAAAATTTACTTAAAGTAAAATTAAATAATTCTAATTTAAGTAAATTATAGGAAAAAACCAGAGGTATTCTAGTAGCAAAAGGGAAACTTGGCAAGCACGTCTTCATCAAGTGAGTTTTCATGAGTATTTTTCATTTTTGCATGTCTGAAAAAAAGATAAATAGGATTACATTCAAGAGATGTGTGAAAATAAATGGTTTTGCCAAATTTAGGTTTTTCTTTTTGCATAAGTTTTAAGTATAGAACTAAAACGTGACTTGTTTTAAATTTCACATAATAAGAATTAGTAATGTTTTCATAATTCTGTATTCTCGGGAATTGTATTGCTGTTCTTCTGTATTTCTCTAGGAGGGAATCATTATCTGTGCTTTAAATCTTTAGACAGTGAAGGCTTGTCCTGTCATACCTCTTTCCTAGGACAAATTGCCAATCATAAACCACCTGATATCCCCTGGCATCACCGATTCTTAGTTTATTTTTCCATGATTTATTCTGTTTCACATGGCAATATGTTTTTCTTCCTTTTCCTTGTCATTCCCAAAGTAAATTTATTTGTGAAACAAAACAGGCCAGGTCAAGGGGCTTGGCAGATAGTTCAGTGCCGTGTTAATGACTGTGCTCAACCTTTCAGAAGCTCGCCCAGCAACCAGTCATCCTCCAGTGACCCTGGACCCGGTGGGAGCGGACCCTGGAGACCACACGTGGGCTACGACGGGTACCACTCATTTTTACCTTAGTTATCCACTGGGAGGAACCTGTTTCCGTGACTCATTCAAAAGCATTTACTGTGTGCCTGCTGTACCCGGGGCCATTTGGGGAATATAATAATGCCAGACACGCTTTTAATAAGTGACTTGTCCAGGTTGGAAAGCTCATTATTTCTATATAAATAGTACTCACTTGTCTAGTTCTCAGCCTGCTTTTTTCGTTTTTGATGAGGAAAGGTTTTCAGAACATGAAAATTAAGGATGTGAGGGCTTAATTGCCCCCTGACTTAAATTGCTGATGAGGCAATGCCGCTCAAAATCAGAGAAGTGGGTTTAGCATTTGGCTCTTTTGCTTCCTGTCTGAGAAGCACCGGGAGGTTGCCCCAGCACACCTGGCTGAGAGCTGCCCTTTGTAGTATCCATAGTCCCCAGGATCCAGCAGCTCAGGCAAAGCCTGAGGACTTCCGTGAACAAAGACACCGAATTGACCAATCCCACCACCTCTGGGAAGAGAAGAGAGAGCGTGGCGCCAGGGTGCACCCCTGAGGAGCGCCAGGTCTGCCGGGGCTACTGTGACTTGGTGCTGCTTTGGGTTGGAGTTAGGAGCTGGTCATACTGATTGAGAGGAGACAGTGGCCGGTCAGTGGGAAGGACTCCGCTCTGAGGAGCAGCTTACATCACTGCTTCGGCAGGTGCACGCGAAATTCTCTCTCCATTTGTAGTCTGAGTTATACGTGTTCCTTCCCTTAGATGATAGATGGAGTTCTTAAAAGTTGTATGTCAAGCAACTTTCTAAATTGCATTGCATTTTAAGAGAAGAGAGGTTTTGATATTGGCTTTTTTGGTTTTCTTTTTTGTATACACAGTAAAACTTTTTCTGGCTTTTTCTGTAAATCAAGGTCTTCAACCAGAATTCTGTAAATAAGGATCACTTTGTAATGTGAATAAGTTTTCTTCTACGTATTTCTTTCATATTTGGGGTTTTCATAAAACAAAGTCTACTTGGATGTAGTCTAGAGTTAATCTTTTCCTTTTTTTTTTTTTTTTTTTTTTTTGTTTCTTTTGAGATGGAGTCTCAGTCTGTCGCCCAGGCTGGAGTGCAATGGCGTGATCGCAGCTTACTGCAACCTCCGCCTCTGGGGTTCAAGCAATTCTCCTTCCTCAGCCTCCTGAGTAGCTGGGATTACAGGCGCATGCCACCACACCTGGCCAATTTTTGTATTTTTAGTAGACACAAGGTTTCACCATGTTAGCCAGGCTGGTCTCCAACTCCTGACCTAGAGATCTGCCCACCTTGGCCTCCCGAAGTGCTGGGATTACAGGCAGGAGCCACCACACCCGGCCCTTTCTTTTTCTTAAGAAAAATTTAATGTAAAGATACGTCAGTGCCATGTATTCTAAGCATAACATAAAAATGCAATCTCCTCTTTAGCTTGCAGGTACATTGTCTGATCCTGGACAGTCCTTCAACCTCCTGGTTTCAGCAGCCCTTCTTTATCTGTAAATGGCTGTCATCCAGCTGCTTTTTCTGACCCTCTGGTTAAACCAGATCCCACAATTTCAGATGCTTTTAGCTTCTCTGGCAGGGCTGAGCTGACAATTTGCATTTTCATTTGCCAGAAAACCAGCTCCTGGATAGGGCTTTCCCTCACATAGCCCACTTGGAAGCCAGCACTCCCGTGTGCATGCTGGCAGGTGGCACGGTGAGAAATGACAGGCTCAGCTCTGTGTTCTTTTCAGGTGCCAGTCCCCTCTACTGCTCGAACACCAGGGCTCAGGCCCTTTGGAATGTGACGGAGCCAGGGAGAGGGAAGACACCATGGAAACAAGCAGGCACCCAGGTAATAAGGAACTCCTGGAAATTGACCTCCCTTGCTCCCTGTTGCCCCCTCCCTGCCCCTTCCTCTCCCATCACTTGTTCATTTGATTCATTCATTCATTCAGCCTATGTGCACCAGGCTGAGGTGATCAGCTGCGTCTCCAGGTGCAGGAGGGGGTGTGGTCATGGTTGGTTGTGGTTGTGGCACCTGCAGAAAGTGAACACTTTATGGTGGTGGTTCTGTTTACTTTTGTGGCATATCCATCGGTAAGACCAGAAAGGCCTAGAACCACAAGCCTGTTCATGTTTACCAAACCACTCGTCTGACTTCTGGTTTTCTTTACTCTTTTGGTAATACTGGAAATTGGAAATTCAACTCCTCTCTCTTTATGTGACAGAAACCAAATGGCATGGCCCGCCTTCCAAAGTCCTGAGTTCCTATAAAGAAAGAGCTCTGCAGAAAGATGGAAGTTGCAAAGATTCCCCCAATAAGCTTTCTCACGTAAGTCCTTTGTTCATAAGCCCTTCGCTGGCCTAGCCAGGACTGATCTCTCTCGGCACACAGTGGTACAGCCTGCTTCCTGGGGATGCTCAAGAGCACATTACCTCACAGGGCTCTTAGAGGTGAGGTGAAAAAAAGGAAACTATCTTCCTGATTTATAAAGGACCTCAAAGAAAGGTTGCACAAAAAATTAGTGGCAAAGCCAAAGTTATATCCTCAGCCTTTTGATCCTCAATATCCAGTGCAGTAGTTACTAAATCATGTTCCCATTTGTAATCTGTTAACCGCTTATCGATTTAGTGGCAGAAGCATTATTGATTTGAAAACAGAAGCAGAAACCGCTAAGTGATGTGTGTGGTCAGAGGAACTCTGCCCATAGGCAGCCATTTACTGTACAGTCGCAGACGATTTAATCATCACGGCGGCAGCTGTCCATCACACATGTCATGGTAGAGCAGTGCCCACGTGGTAGTTCTCAGTCCTTTGCATGTGTTGCCGTGTTTACCCCTTGAAGAAACCCTGGGAGGTGAGCGTCGAGGGAGACTAGCTCAGTGAAACAAAACTTCCATTGAAATGCAGAAACAGGAATTGTTGGTTATTAAAATAAAGCCAACATTTTAAAGTGGCTTATTTTTGAAAATGTTCAGGTGAAGATAATTTATAAGGTCCTGAATTAAGTTATGTCTTTCTTCTTTCTTAATGTGTCATCAGCCAGCTTTGCAGTTGTCCCTTAGCAAACACACACGACATTTCTTCCCTCAGCTGTGACCACGACCTTGTCTTGAGTCAGCCTCGCTGTATCTATTTAAATCTACCTTTACAATGTTCTCATATTGGTTTCAGCAAAGGGATACGTGGTGTGGGCATAGTTTTGAGAATATCAGTGTATGATGAAAAGGTCAAGGTGATTTGCTTAAGGATCTGATAGACTGGAATAAAAAAAGATAAGGCCAAACTGCTTTAAAATCTACCAGGGCCTGGCTCGTTCTTATGATTCCAAAGCCCTTTGCCAATGCTTCAGATCTTGTTGCTTTTCCCAGACTGTGAAGAGAGGCCATGTCTATATGAGCACATTGTACAGACAGTGACATTTCTTCTATTCTATTTGCTTTTTGTCTTCTGGAGACCCCCCGCCCCAACCAAAAGCATTGACTCTTTTTCAGACCTATTTACTCTAAAGAGAGTCCCATTTCTTAAAGGCTTGGGACACAGTTTGACTGGGGCTGTCTCAGAGAGATAGTTCGTGTTTACCGTGTACTTTGCAGCAGCCAAGTGCTTCTGCATATATTATCTCATTTGCTTCATGCAAGAATCATGTGAGCTCAGTATTACAAGCACAGAGAGGGTTAAGTGATTAACCAGAAAGTTCTACCTTTGTGACTGGAACCTGAGTCTTCTCCCCCAAACTCAAGGCTGGCACTATAATTTGTCATAGAAGCATTTTCTTAATAAGTGGTCCTTCTCTTCCTTGTATAAATTTTCCATTTCCTTCCCAGTTTATATCACCTTTGTTTATTATTTTCTTTGCTAGTGACACTGTGGCCATACTTTTGTGCTTCTTGCACAAATAATTAAAGATTTAAAGATATCCATTTAACTTAGATAAATTATGGGAAGAAGTATGAATTAGAGACTTCTGCACAAAACCAGGTTGTTTTTGAAAAAGGAAATCCCGTCATTGCCCACATTGAAGAGTGAGTAGAAAGGGTTCAGGTACGATCCCATGGCCTGTAGCTCCCTGAGTCAGGGTGAGAAGCAGCAGAGTTCAAGATTCACTTGAAGACTCTCTGTTCCTCTTTCTTCTCAAGATTGGAGATAAAAGTTGCTCCAGTCACTCCAGCAGCAACACGCTCTCCAGCAACACCTCCAGCAACAGTGACGACAAGCACTTTGGGTCTGGCGACCTGATGGACCCCGAATTACTGGGGTTGACCTACATCAAAGGGGCCTCCACCGACAGTGGCATCGACACGGCCCCGTGCGTGCCCGCCACCATCCTCGGCCCTGTGCACCTGGCAGGCAGCAGGTCCCTGATCCACAGCCGGGCCGAGCAGTGGGCTGATGCTGCTGACGTCTCTGGGCCTGACGACGAGCCGGCCAAGTTATACTCTGTGCATGGCTACGCGTCCGCCATCTCCGCCGGCAGTGCTGCAGAAGGCAGCATGGGCGATCTCAGTGAGATATCCTCTCATTCCAGGTAAGCCCCACAGCACTGCAGAGTAGTACCTGCTGGTGCCACCTGGGCCCTGTCTGCTGGGATGGGGCAGAAGCCTGAACTATAAGCAGTAGGGGCATCGGGTAGGTTGGTGTTATTTTTCCTAGCTGTCTGACATCAGAGGAAGGGCTTGTTTCTACAACATGAAAATGTGAAAGCTTGCATATTAATAAGTCCCTTGTTTGTGTTTTATTTTGTTTTTTTTCCTGTTAAGTTTGAGTGAAAAGTCAGTAGAGATATTAATTGCTCTAGTCAGGCCACTTACGTCTCTCTCCTGACTCAACCTGTTGTCCCTACATGTTTTGGAGGCACTCACTAATCTTCAGACCATAGTAGTAGGAAGCCATGAGGGCAGCGTGTGCGTGGAGCACATGTAGCTCCCTGCCGTGAGGGCATGCACACACTTCCTCCCTCTTCCTACAGCCTCGACAGCGGGGGAGACCTGAGATCATGTGTATAACAATGAAAGTGTGTTCAGCTCTGCAGCTGGGGTTCATTCAGTAAAGACTAGCTAAGTGTAAAGCAACTGTGTTCTAAGTACTCTAAGTGTGGATGTTTAATGTCTCCTTATGAGTGGTTTTAAACTCCTGTTTGACATACTTCTCTGCAGTGGTTTTAAAATACCTAATTTGCAATTTCTGCCTTCACTTTCAAAGACTAGGCAAAGGACAAAGAAATGCATTTATTCGGTTTTGCTGTGGACAGGATTTAACTGTTTACAGCAACTACCAGTGTCATTTTTCTGCTTGTTTCCAAGGCCTTCCCTGATTCAGCTCCAAGTTACTCTGACTCCTGCCCACAATACTGGAGGGCAGAGTCAGTTGAACTAAGAATGGGAATATTTCTTGCAGGTACCTAGTGCTGTGAGGGAGCATTTCTCCAAATGATGGTGCTCAAGGCAGACCTGTAGCCATCACGGTGAAAGGCTTTTTATGTTCCTTAGGCTCCCCTTCAGAGTCTCCCCTCACCCTACCACTGCTAGGGGATACTGAGTGTCATTCAGGGACCTTTACGTTACAAGTTAAAGAAACTCCATGCTAATTGGTTCACGCAACCAGGGTCATATTGGGGCTCATGTAACCAACAAATTGAGCACTTGCAAGGTTCTGCTTGACCCAGCAGCTCAAAATGATACTGCCCAGGACCAGGTTGCCTCCATCTTCCCACTCTGTGTGACCATTTCCCAAAATCTCAGCATTCTTCTTTTGGCTGAAAACAGCTGTGCCACCTGCAGACCTCCCACAGTCACGGTCTTCTGTCCCCAGGGAGAAAGTGGTTCTTTCCTAGTTTCTGCAGAAGAAACAGGTTTCTGCCTTCTCCAAAGCCAACCCCCCCCCCACCCCCATATCTCCTCACATGTTCCTAGCTCCAATCATGTGGTTAGGGGGTAGCATCGCCTCGGGCGGTTGGGGCCCTCAGCCTGGGCTAGGGGATCAGTCCCTCTCGCCAAGCCATGCAGCCGAGAAATGGCAAATACAGCCACTGCCCCAGAAGAGAATCAGGGCATTATTTGACCTAAAGAAGGGGGAGTGGACGCCAGAGAGTAGAAATCATGCATGTCCACCATGCAGAGGGAGCTTAGGATATGAAGATTATTTTCAAAATAGACATTCCTACTACTTTTTTTTTTAACCAGTTCTATTTAATAATTTGACTTAAAATAAGTTTAGTACTAATAACTAATATAATAATTAAGGATTATCAGTGAATTTGGTTATCTGAATTATTCCTGGCTGAATTTCAGGAACAGTGGTCATACTGTAGAAACCATCTCGGGATTGTACAACCTGCTAACATCTAGTTCAAAGTTTAGATGATTTGTGAAAGAGCCAATTTCATGACACCTTTTTGGACAGATGTCATTGACCTCACAAATAGAGTTTTGTATTATTATTATTAAGTAAAATTTCTATGGAGACTGCCTTCGGAGCACATTCATTTGTTGATATTTGGTAGGGATATTTACCGGCATTTGAAATGGGTTTTCATGATTACCTTAACCATTTGCAAATGTAATGGGCTAGACTATTAGAAAGTATATGACAGTGCTAGATTGGATTTCTGATTGATTTTGCTTTCTTCCACCACTCCGAACTGGATGTGGCCCAGCTGTTGTATAAGTGACAGATGTTGAGTGAGAAGAATCCTTTACCACTTGGCTGCCCTTTTCTTGTGATTCTTCATTGATGGTGGCTTTGAAGCCACATTTCAACTTGCGTCCTAGGCTTTTGCCCAGCATGGAATTCAGTCATTGAATGGAATCTTTTTAACACTTCCTCTTGCCTGCCCTCCGACCCGCACAAGAGGCGAGGAGGAGGGATGGGATATACAGCATTTGCCTTGTTTTCTGTGTGTTGAGTGAAAGGCAGGTGACTCATTAGAGCATGAGGGACCAACCTATCAAGCCACACAGATTCTGCAAACTCTGAAATGCCAACCCCAGCTGGGGCATGGGCGGCCATGAGGAAGGCTCCCTCAGCACCGTACTTTCCTCTCCTGTCCCAGTTCAGGCAGCCTTGCAGTCCCCTCGAGCCGAGGCCTGCTGCTAGGGGGTCTGGGTTGTGACTGACAGTAGCTCAGGTAACAGAAGAGCAGAATAAACTTTCAGAAACTGACATGGGTGACCATCCTGCCTAAACCCACATCTCTGCTTCCAAGTGCTCCGTGCCCCTGACCTGTGTGTTATTTTCTTCATAGCACCCACCCCTAAATCAAATCATTTGTGTTTACTGCATATTCCTTCCCACAAGAAGGTCACTTATAGCTACCGTCCCCTCACTGGAGCATTCATGTTTTGAGCTGATAGGGTCATGGCCTGTCTTGTTGGCTTGTATCCACAGCACTTAGTACGGTTCTGTGCACATGGCAGGCATCTGAATATTTTTTGAATGAAGACATAAACCAGGAAAAGTGCTTCATAAATGCTTATTGATGAAGTTAATAAACCAGTGCCTGGGTAACATAGGGAAGTAGGAGGAATGTGGGATCCACCATTCCCAGTTCACCGTGTCAGGAGTCCCAATCAGTATATGGTGTACTCTTAATTCTTAACTGTGGTTTTTCACCACCGACACCATAGCAGCCTCCTCCAGCCCCAAGCACACACACACGCATTCCTTGGCAGCCACCCGGGAGTTAAATAAGTACACAATTGTGTATATGGCACAATTCCAAGATTGTACTAAGGAGGCAAAGGGAGGACTTAAAACTCTTTAGGACAAGTTACACTCTTGTGAGGAAGAGGGTAGGGGAACAGGAATCATCTATTTAGCAGAACGAGCATGTATCTAGCCTGCTTTCTCCTGCTGCTCAGTTCTTGTAATTCAGCACACACATTTTTTTCTTTCTTCGAGGGCAGGGCATTTAGATAAGAGCTCAGAATACCAGGCAGTATTTATGCTAACCTAACTAAGGCTTTGCAAAATGAAATAAATCAACTGCAAAAACAAACCCCATATTCTGGATTCGCCTGTAAATGGCACATACGATGTTGGGCTGTTTATCATCGTTCACGCCACCATACCTTTCTCCTAGTACAAATGATTGGAGGTCGGCAGTGTAACTCTGAAAGAAGAGCATTAGTCCAGAAGGAAAGGATTCGTGAAAAGTGTGTAGACAACATTCCAGAATGTTGTCAGCATCGGAGAACACTTCTGTAATGACTGCTACTAAACAAGGAATTGTGCCATATTACTCATCAAATGGATTCTGTATGTTTATTCTTCAAGTTAACTTTAAAATATCTTACAGTTGGGATAAAAGACATTTTTAATGAAATCTAATTTTTAGAAAATGTTATAAAACAAATGGCAAAATACATAGAGTTTGCGGCCTTTGGTCATTTTAAGGGGGAAAGGTGAGTAACCTACACACACACGTGCAGCGTATTAACTAGACTGTGACTTTGAGTGCCCCAGTCTTCAACAACAAAATATCTTAGAGATCATCCAAGGCTTTGAAATACATGAGACACACGGGTAGTGGAAGGCAGTGCACAGTCCTTCATCAGGTTCTTAATGGGGAAACTAAGGCCATAAGCCTTACTGGGACAGTCGGGAAACTAGCAAGTGGACTGTCTGTTAGATGACAGTATTGCATTAATGCCTGACGTCCTGTACGTGATCATCACTTGGTTAACTATGGGGGATGTCCTTATTCTCGGGAAATAAATGCTGAAACACAGGCGTGTGATGTCTTCATGCTTGCAGCTAATTCTCAGATGGTTCAGAGAGGAATTAGTGGATCTAGAAAAAGGGTATGTGGGTGTCTATTCTACTATCCTTTCCTTTTCTGTAGCTGTGAGATTTTTCAAAATACACTTGGGAAAATAACATACAGGGCTTCAGAGCTCATTATCTATACACACAGTTTTCATGTTAGGGCTCCCTAACTGGCATGCACCCCAGTGAATGGGAAGAGTCCATTAGCTCCTATTCTCCATATGCCTGTTGATTGCTTGCCTTACTCCTCAGGTCACCTCGGTCACGTTGCTTTACTGTTCTCTTGACCTGGTGTTCCGTGTGTGTGGATGTCGTTGAAGAGGCAATGCGGCATCTTCCCAAGACTCACAGTTAGTGCCCAGAGGGAGGGAGCCACCAGTCAAACTCAAGGGCACCAGACCAGCCACCAGCAACTAAGTTTCTTCATAGGAGTAGACGAGGGGCTTTGTTTGTTGGTCTTGGTTAATTTTACTTAAAACCGCAGTGTTTTCCAAAACACAGAGACCCTGAAAATGGGTCCATTTATTTTGTTTCTTTATTTTCTCTGGAACCTCTACAAAACATTCATTTTAATATCATTCTTATTTTTATACTTTGTCTTTTATGATACTTGCTTTATACATGTATCAGAAAAGGTCTGTGCTCACCTGGGGTTTCAGAATAAGATTGTATTTCAGCATACTAGAGGAGCTTGCTACCTCAAGAACCCTGTGTTAAACTCTTTCGATAGAAAGGACTCCTACTTGTGAATAATCCTGTCCTGCGTCACTTCCTATAACTACATTTATATAATGCTTACCCGCCGCTACACACCGTTCTAAGTGCCTCACTAATACTCAGATTATCTTCAGAGAAACCTTCGGAGGTAGATACTGGTATTATCCTCAATTTACAGATGAGAAAACTGAGGTTAAGAAACTTGCCCAGGGTCTGGCAGTGGTAAGGGACAGAGCTGGTGTTGAGACCCACAATCCTCACACTGCGCTCACATGTCAAGTTTACTGAAAGTGAAGTCCACCTCCCCTTCTCAATGCTGAGATTAGACCTGTAATTTAAACTCTTAAAATTTTTCATTTTTTATAAAGGAACTTCTATGCATTTTTTGTAAAACATATATTGTTGATCTTTCTAATTTAAGAAAAAGATATTTCTGGTGGTGGTGAACTGTCCACTTAATTTCTCAGTCAGTCGGGGGTGGGTAGTCCTTCTGGCCTTAGCTTAATGACTAACCTTGAAAATTTTTATTGTTTTTAGGGCCTCTGTCTGTTTCAGTATTGTTGCTGTTGTATCATATGATAATGCAGCAAACACCCCTGTAACTACCACCAGGTTAAGGACTAGAGCATTGCTGTGTCTGGAAGCTCTCTGCATCCTACCCAATTACAACCCCTTCTCTTCTCCCTTGAGGTAGCCACTAACCTGGCTTTTGTGATAATCATCCCCTCATTTTCTTTACATTTTCCTGAATGACATGTTGTTTAGTTTTACCTGTTTATGAACTTTATTAAGAAACTGGCTCATGATCATTGTATTCTTTGTCACTGGTTTCTTCTCTACATTGTTCATGAGATTGCCCAAGTCGTCTGTAGCCTCAGTCCATTCATTCGTAGAGTATTCCATGTATTCATTCATAGTTATTAATCGAATATCCTTCTACTATTGATGATTTTGGTTGCTGCCATTGGGGAGTTCTTAAAATCAGTGCTTCTAATCAACATTGTTCCATGTTGACAGTTGCACGTGCAGCAGGGGTTTATTTTATGTGTGCCTATGCAGTGGAATTGCTGTATCGTAAGCTCTGTGGGTGCACACACCTTCATAGGTAATGCTCAAACTGTTTCATGCACTTTTTACTCCCACCAGCAGTAGGAACGTACCCAGTGCCCCAGTTCTTACTAATACTGGGTCACTGGGTATTGCCAGGCATTCCCATTTTTGCCTGTCTGGTGAGTATGTAATGGTATTCCATTATGGTTTGCATTGGCATTTCCCTGGAGACAACTGAGTTTGAGCACCTTCTCTGACAAAATATTCACCATTTGAGTTTGTTCTCTTTTGAAGCATCAGTTTAGGAGTGTTGCCCATTTTTCTATCAGATTTCCCCAGCCATGTTTTTAACATCCTTCCTGCCACAGGCATACAACTTGCACGTGAATAACCTTAGCCTACGTAAAATGAGGCTTCCTAGCAAGCTCCATGGTAGAAAGAAGCTCCATCTGCCTCACTGGGCCCGATTTTGCTCTCGGAGAAAGACTTGAGTAAAGCGTTGTGGCTCTGAATTTGGCTGTGTGCCAGCACTGCTGAAATCGGATGGTATTGCAGCTTTTGTCTGTTTTTCTCCTCAGTGGTTCTCACCATTCAGGAAGCCCTTCGGCTCACTGTTCAAAAAATAGTGGGTCTCTGGATTCATCCAAAGTCTACATCGTGTCACACAGCAGCGGACAGCAGGTTCCCGGGTCCATGTCCAAGCCCTACCACAGACAAGGGGCAGTGAACAAATATGTCATCGGCTGGAAGAAATCAGAAGGCAGCCCACCGCCCGAGGAGCCTGAAGTGACTGAATGTCCCGGGTAAGGTGGTTGGCTGTTCTTCTCCGGTCAGCGTTGTTCACTGTAGGGATTGACTGAGCAAATGTATTTTCCTCCCAAAGGAAATGCATTTACTAAAGAAGAATAATCTAAAAACATCTTTCTTAAACTCTTTAAATGATGGTGTTTATATTTCTCTATAAAATTCTTCTTTTGATTTTTACATTAAAAAAATGAAAAGAAATCTGTGTTCTTTGCTTTTATATTCAAATCTGCCTGCAATAGAAAAGTCATGGTAACATGCTGCTGATGGTGTGAGTATAGAGTCTCTATAAATACACAAGGTCAAAGGCAGTTCGAATTCCCACGGGGTCCCGTGTGTTTCTTAAAGTTGCCGTGTAAGTGACATCCTAAAAGAAAAAGTATTTTTCTTAATTTTAGTATGACTTCCAATTTTCCTTTTAGTTGTTAGGTTTGAGGTTGAGGGCAGTGGTGGGCATGTAGGGAAGGATGCTTTGTATCTGTTTGAAAAAGAAAAGATTTAAAAATACTGGTAACCCGTCTTACAACACTTGTGAAAACTATGCTGATGCCTCTGTGAAGAACAGGTAAAGAAATTGCATTTCAAGAATGCAGAGCAAGGCTGGTTGGGGCTAAGGAACTATTTGCTTCTTTTGTAAAGAAACTTAACAGAATACTCATGCTAAATTATCAGGTCTGTGTGCTCTGCTGTACCTGCCTGCAATAGCGTCATCAGGCTTGTGGTGCCAAGCATGGCATGCACCCACTCTGGGATGGCTCTTCAGAGAGAACCTCTAGATTTTGCACGTTGCCAGTGAACTAGTATCACCTTTTTCTCTTAAAAAAATGATCCTATGTCTTAAATACAGCTGATATGATTCTGCCTTCTAAATTAAAAATTCTTTTAGTGCTTAAATTGAACATGGAATCTTTTGTTAAAAAAATTATGTCAGTCATTGCAAATGACTTATTTAGGAAGGAATTTCATAGTGATAACTATCCCTTTTTATTATAAATGAAAATGTTAGAGTGATACATTGGTATTTCTAATAAGAATCTTCTCAGTGCTTCACAGGAATTCATTCCAAGCCTTTTTTAGGTTCTATGAAATATTTTTAGAAGCATTTTATATGTCGCCGTAGTACTATGTTTAGGCGAAAGACTCTTGGAAAGTCAGGGAAGTGTGAAAGGAGCCCATTTGGACAGTTTTCATGCAAAAGCCTGGGGTTTATGCATTTCCACACACTGGTTTGATGGCGCTAATGCTCAGTGAGAGCGAGGCAGTGTCAGGAATGAGGTGAGAAGGGGGTTTGTGTCTCTTGAGTCACAGGCTGTGTGCACGCTAGAGGAGACCGAGATTGTGTCTCCGCTGGACCTCCCCACCTGAGGTCCCCTGTGGTGTGGAAGGGCAAATGGCAGTCCTCACATATGTTTTTGGGTGCACCTGGGAGGGGAGGGGCTGTAGAAGTTCTTCCATCCTAACTTGCATTTTATGGGGAGGATTTGAGCTCAAACTGGTTATCCCAAGAGGCCGGTGCTGGGATTTGAGACCAGGGCTCCTGGTCAGTGTGCCGGCTCATCCTGGCAGATGGAGCAGGCGCCCCAGGCCCTGCCCAGTAACACAGTGTTTCTAAGGCAAGGCAATCATACAGGACTGCACTAACTAGATTTGAAGTTTTATCAAAACAGTGTTTACTGTTTTCAGTGGATCACTGAAAGATTTGCTTAGAAAACAGTCAGCCAAGTACATCATATTTTTAGTGTCTCATTGTGCACTGAAGAACAAATCAGTTGTGCTCTCCAGAAGTTTCACATAGACTGGTGATTTCTCAAAATCATATTGTGGAAGCCCTACTGTTAATTTTGTTAATAATATTGTCTTACATTTTTAAATAATATAAGCAAATGAACCATTCTGTCTCAGGCTTCTGTGTACCCATTCATGCTGTTCCCTCTGCCTTAATTCCCTTTGTGAGTTTCTGAGCCTGACCAGCACCCTCCCAAAGGGGATTGTTCTCTGCACCTGCTAGCCTAGTACTTCCTACAGTGACTTCACGCTTGATCGGTCATCTCAGCCTGCAGAGCACACACACCACGTACCCACCACATGCACACACACCCAGACTGGGGTTTCTGTGCAAACCCCATGGCCTGCTTACTTCACTACTCACAGTGTCTGGCACAGAATTAACCCTTGGAGCATATTTATGACACGTCATTGGATAATTTCTTTAAATTACTAGTTTAGCAGAGAAAGCTAGCGATTTTTATTGAAACACATATAGAAACTAGAACAGCACATTGTACTCGTAATTATGATATAATATTTTTATCCATGCAGTTATTGGTAGGACCTGGGTTTTTTCCCCCACATCTTTCCCAAAACACATGGGGCCTGGAGCTCTTGAGCACCACCTAACTCACCTCAGGATCAAATGTTGGGTACTTCTTGGATGCAGTCTTGTTAAAAACTACATTGTTTTGTCTTCCTTATGTGGCTTTTATGCAAAAGCCCTCCAGTGTCTTGGATTCTTCTTGAAGCTCCCATTTTCATGTCATGCCATCCCACAAGCCAACTAAATCCTCAGTAATGTTTTAAAAGTTAAGAAAAGCTTCTTTTTTTTTTTTTTTTTTTTTTTACAGCCACTGTTTGTTCATGTTGTAACGGTAGCTTGTGCTTCAAGAACTGAGAGGTACAGGGAAACCTGTCCTACCTCAGGAACAAAGCCATAGAGGATTTTAGAGAAATCCTTCTTAATTTTGAGCATGTTTGTGTATGTTTCTTATTCTAGTAATTTCCCAGTGAGCTGTCATACAGTGACAAGATAGCCTAGCTTTTGAGATAAAGAGTCATCTTGGAGGCACACAGCAATAACATTTAGTTCGTCCTCCAGCTCGCTGCTGTGGGCTATGAATTCCTCGAGTGTTATGTTTCAGGTTGTGTGGCAAAGACCGTTTGCCTCCACAGACAGTACAGCCACTGACGACTGTGTCTTCAGGAAGATTTGGTTGCTCAGATTGTATTTTCAGGGTAAACCTTTTTAGAATGACTCCCCAGTTTTCTCCCTGAAAAAGAGCTAAAACAATAATTCAGCTTGACACTCTTTCGTCATCTGTCAATACATTTTTATATACTGATAATTAAGGGAGACAGCTACTTTATCCAAACAACTTTGTGAAATTGCTGATAATAAAACATGCTTCGCACACACGTGAATTGATTAGTCTTAAACCCCAGGCTGCCTCGGGTGGCTTCCTCTCTGTTGCCCGGGTGCCATCGGGGCTCTGGTTGTCCAGCCGCGAGAGCACACAAGGGTTGTATCAAAAGACGTGTGATAATCTCTGATGAATTATTGAAACTGTGTTTTCTGATACAGATTAGGAAAGGGAAAACACAGCCGTATTTTAAAAGTTGGCTATGTATTTTTTTCATCCTGGGTGATCTGATTTGTGTCTGAATTATTCAGGAATCTAACTTTGTAGTTGAGCTCATTTCACAAATGTGGAATGGCATGGGAATTTGGAGCAAATGCAGCAAAAGTGAACCGACTTTAAAGACCTGAGAATTGTTTGTATGCATTTGTGGTTGCTGAAACTGGTTACTAGGTTTTAATTCTTACCACTACAGGCACTTTACAAAGAGGCTTAATTTCCATTCTGATTGTTTTCAACAGGATGTATAGTGAGATGGATGTCATGTCCACAGCAACTCAGCATCAGACAGTAGTGGGAGATGCCGTTGCAGAGACTCAACATGTTCTGTCTAAAGAAGATTTTCTGAAATTGATGCTTCCTGACAGCCCCTTAGTGGAGGAGGGGCGAAGAAAGGTTAGTGACTTATAGGAGCTTTGAAGTTACCAAAAACACTGAAAACAAAAAAAAAGTCGAAAGAAACTCAAGGGTTTCCAGAGTACTCCCACATGCTTCATCTCTCGTGACCCTACCAACGACTCACTGCACATAGTTGACTGTTGTCAATTTTGATTCTATCAGTATGTAAAGGGAGCCTGGGAGAGGTTAAGAAGGCTGTTTTTAAAATCTCAGATAGAGCTAAAAGTCAGGCTGGCCTAGCCTCAAATCCTGGCTCCAGCAATGATTAGCTGCATGACTTTATGCAAGTGACTTGGCCTCTTGACCTCAGTGCTCTCATCTGAAAAAAGGAGATCATAATAATTGAATTGTGAAGTTAACAGTGAAGGTAAGAAGTAATGTGAGAAGAGCCCAGTACAGCTCCTGGACAGAACTGGTGATTATGAACAGTAGCTATTAAAATTCACACCACCTGACTTTTGTTCCAGATCTCTAGCCTCTGCTCCAAGCTATCTGTTCTTAAATGTAATCCTGTTCCAGAAGTGGAGTGGAGTTAGACAGCACACTGCTGGGCATTTTAAACAGGGTTGGAACTCGCACCCTGCCGTTTAGAGATATGCAGAAATTATAGAGAAGGCCACGCTTAAATCTTATAAACCACAACCCCAAGTTCAATGGCATACCTTTGTCATTCACAATGTAGTACTCCCTCGATAATGTTAGCTTGCTTATTGGCTTTAGTTTCATTATTATTACAATCTCTTAAGCCACTTTGCTAAACAATTCAAAGTACTAAAAAGGACTTAATAAAGGCGATTTAGCCCAATCACCCCTTTTAGCAAGTAACTGAGTCCCCAGATGGTGAAATGTGAACTCTTCATAAATATTTGGTGCCAGAGTCAGCAACTGAGTCCTTGTCTCTCACTTCTAATCCAGCACTCCCTGTTGTTCATATGAAAAGGAAAAAGGAAATCAGGTATTGCCATACTGACCATGATCAGGGTAAACTGCAGGTCTTTGTGCTTCTGTCTTCCCTATAGTAAAACAATTCTGCAATTAACCTAATTGTGTCTTCAGAACAACACTCTAATTAGACACTACTGCAAAGCTGCTTTAATCTAATATGCCTGTAATCAAGTTCTGAAGAACCTGCTGGTGGTGTGTGAGGAGGGAATCCCGTAAGAACTCCATCAGAATGAGTCTTTTTTAAAACACTTATATCAAGTCATGTACATGATACTGTATAAGCTTGGATGCAAAGGCAGACTGTTGTACAAAGAGTGTAAACAGCTTTTCTTTTTGGAGGGTTAAACTTCTTGACATGTGTTTTTCTTCTAAGACAAATCACCTTCTTTTCATAATGTAAATTTAACTTTGTAGCTCACACACATTCCAGTTAACCATTCATCAGTTGGAAAGACTTGACAGAATGGAAGGAACACATACAATAGGAATATTTTTAGACTTACTGCTACAGTCATAAATGTAAATAGCCATTTCTTTGTTTGATGTTAACATTCTGGCTTTTACTATTGTTTACCTAAAAGGAATGTGGTTCAGTATGCAAAGGAAGTAGTTGAAAATTCAAATTTGATTTAACTTTTCTTGAGTATTTGACCACTGATTTCTTTAATAAGAATTTTCCTTACCCTATCTGTAATTAAACACCACAATAATTTTAATGGTTCATTTAAGTCTGGTTATGATCCATTATTGTAACTCAATTTTCAACAGTTATACAGACTTTTGCAAGTGATACCTTTTTTTTTTTTTTTTTTTTTGAGACAGAGTCTCGCTCTGTCGCTCAGGCTGGAGTACAGTGGCACGATCTCTGCCCACTGCAAGTTCCGCCTCCCGGGTTCATGCTATTCGTCTGCCCCAGCCTCCCAAGTAGCTGGGACTATAGGCGCCCACCACCACGCCCAGCTAACTTTTTGTGTTTTAGTAGAGATGGGATTTCACCATGTTAGCCAGGATAGTCTCAATCTCCTGACCCTTGTGATCCACCCGCGTCGGCCTCCCAAAGTGCTGGGATTACAGGCGTGAGCCACCGCGCCTGACTGTAAGTGATACTTTTAAGTGGACAGTAAGACTTTATTGGACTGCTGCTGTTTTTTTGAAACGTGTTTATGAGGCCTACAAAGCTTCAGTGTTCAAAATTAGTCTTAGTATTACTTAGATTAGATTGAACCTCACATGTAGTTGATTGGTAGAGAAATTGCCTAATATTACAATGTAGTCATTTCAAATTAAAATCAAACCAGTATTGTGTGAATAACTATTTGAATAACTGTTGCCTTAAATGGCAACCTTATATAATTCCAGGAACTATCACTGCTATAAGGTTATGGAGGTTTTATTTAACATTTCAGAGTTAATAAAGCTGTGCATGTCTAAGTCATGACGATATTTCATAGAATGTCAAAGGAGGAAAACATAAAATCTAATAACTACATCCAAGCCCTGGTGCATTTGCCTTGATCAACTGCTTGCCGCGTTTGGCATTCCTGAGCTAAGAGAGAAAACTCAAAGAGGCTATCACAATAGTATGTGAAACCACTGGACTTAGTCAAACAAGCCCCATGCATTCGTTTTGTTAATGTCTGTTCCCTCCTCTCACCTTGTTTAAACCCTAGTTTTCGTTCTATGGGAACCTGTCTCCAAGGAGGTCGCTTTACCGCACGCTATCGGACGAGAGCATCTGCAGCAACAGGAGGGGGTCCTCCTTTGGCAGTTCCCGGAGTTCCATGCTTGACCAAGCACTGCCCAATGACATTCTGTTCAGCACCACCCCACCCTACCACAGCACGCTGCCTCCGCGGACCCACCCCGCACCCAGCATGGGGAGCCTGAGAAGTAAGTGAGAGGCTGGCTGATCGCACAACTCCTGCCTCACTGGGCTCTGAGGGTGGCGTGATTTGGGAGTTTGTTTTTGTTTTTATTCAATGTGTATTATTTGGTGTTTTTCTTTTAAATAATTTTCAAATATAAAAGCCCCAGAGTGCCAGAGTGGACGTTTTTTAAAAGTTGGGTAACACTACCTATTTTGAAAGCAATTGAGAAACTCATATTAGGTATTTCTGTCAAGTCCAATAGTGACTTCGGCATCATATCTCAACTGTCATATCTATAAAGGAAAAAAATGTCTAAAGCCTGATTTAAAAAAAAAAAAAAAAAAGGAAAGAAAAGTCCGATGTAAGGAGTGGGTTTTCGAGTGGGTGGACAGCAAGGAGGGACGTCTGGTTTTCTAGCCTTCAGTTTCTTCTTGCAGTTCAGTACCTGGAGATGGGAGGTGGCACGTGTGCCTCGGAGACCTGGCTTGTACACTGGGCTTTGCCCGTGGGCGGCTTTGTGTCCTGTGCAGATGCCGTGTGTTCTCTTGTGTCCCTGCTTATTTCAATTTACTAGTCACAGGTCAACCTGATGATTTCTAGATGATTTTCCTTCAAATCCTAAAAATCTTTGATTTTCACATAGTGTCAAGTCTTCATTAATGTCAGTTTTTAAGGGCACTTTTTTTATGTTAACCTTATTTCCTTTATACATAATTATTTCTTATTGTACAGAAAGAATGGGAATTTAATCAGAAATATATTCATTGGCAAGTTTTTTTTTTTTTCATTTCATCACAGAAAATATCTTTAGAACCAATTCAAACTTCATAATACACTTTGAAGTCCCAGGCTAAATGAAATCAAAGTTCTAATAATGTATCTAATATTTAACATACTTGGAAATGAACTTTATCTCATAAAATTCTTAACATATTTCTTTTTCTTTTTTTTTTTTTTTTGAGACAGAGTCTCGCTCTGTCGCCCAGGCTGGAGTGCAGTGGCACGATCTTGGCTCACTGCAAGCTCTGCCTCCTGGGTTCACACCATTCTCCTATCTCAGCCTCCTGCGTAGCTGGGACTACAGGTGCCCGCCACCACGCCTGGCTAATTTTTTGTATTTTTAGTAGAGATGGGGTTTCACAGTGTTATCCAGGATGGTCTCGATCTCCTGACTTCGTGATCTGCCCACCTTGGCCTCCCAAAGTGCTGGGATTACAGGCATGAGCCACCGCGCCCGGCCTAATCTATTTCTTTAAGTAACATAATTACCTACTGGTTATAAAGAGTCCATTTACCTAAAATGAAGAAACCTTGACAACCACATGAAAGGTCAGACAGACCGAGGCCACTTTCCTCATATTTCTCCAGTTGTTTTCCCTTTTTTGTAAAGAGGTAACTTTAATGTCCTCTTAAAAGCTTTTGTAAAACCAGTAAAACTCTATTTTCCTCCAAACGTTAGTTCATTTACGGTGTTTGAAGTGTGCTTGTGAACTCTTCGTGCTGCGTGTGTTATGTTTGTCTTACGTTCTACCCTTCATTTTGTTTCCATGTGAAAGATGTATGTCCCTTTTTTTTTTAGCTTCACTTAAAAAAAAATAGACTTTTAGAGCAGTTTTAGGTTCACACCAAAAAGTACAGGGATTTTCCGTATACCTCCCCCAACACGTTTTCCCCACTGTCGACAAACCCCTGCCTTCAAAGAGTGGCAGTGGTATATGTGTTATAATCGATGAACCTATATGCATGGGTCGTTATCACCCAAAGGCCCTGGTTTACATTAGGGTTCGTTCTTGGTGGTGTACATTCTATGGGTTTCTACAAATATGTAAGATGACATGTATCCGCTATTACAGTATCATTCAGAGTAGTTACACTGCCCTAAAAAACCTCTGTGCTCTGCCTGTTCTTCCCTCCCTCCCCTTTAGTTCCTGGCAACCACCAATCTTTTTACTATTTCCATTGTTTTGCCTTTTCTAGAATGTTGTATAGTTGGAATCACACAGTGTGCAGCCTTTTCAGACTGGCCTCTTCTACTTAGTAATAAGCATTCACCTTCCTCCATGTCTTTTCTTGGTTTGAGAGCTCATTTCTTTTTACAGCTGAATAATATTGCATCATCTAGATGTACTGTAGTTTATTTATCTAGTCATGTCCTGGAGAACTGTGTCCTTTTTTAATGTGTTCAAAGGCACAATTAGGAAATGGTCAAGTTTACACTGTTCATTCACTGTCCTAATTGAAAACTGCCTTACTTGTCTTCATTTTACTTCTCTAGAAAAGCACTAAGAGTTTTCCTTGCCATTTGCTGTTCTTTAAAGAAACCTTCTTATTTGGTGCTACATCTCCTTCAATAGCTATACTTAAGAAACTACTCAGAAAATGTTCTCTAGGCTTGATGGATGAGCTAACAAAATGTAAATCAGAAAGCTGGAGATAATTTGTATTGAAGTCTATTCCCCTAAAAACTTCTGATTTCCAACCCCCCTGTCCATGGAAAGTTTAAGCTTCTAGAATCTAGTTGTATGGAGGCCTCTGGTTCCCTGGCCTTCTGACTACCACAATCGCCTACATGATTATAGATGCTCCTTGACTTACACTGGGGCCATGTCCAGATAAACCCACCATAAGTTGAAAATATTGTAAGTTGACCATGTATATGGTCACCTAACCTACTGAACATCATAGCATTTCCTAGCCTACCTTAAACATGTTCGGCACACTTGCATTAGCCTCTAATTGGGCAAAATCATCTTGCAACACAGTCCATCATACAATATCAGTTATTTACCCACAGAATCTCATGGCTGACTGGGAGATGTGGCTCACTGCCACAGTTCAGCATTGCGACAGAGTGTCATTTCACATAGCACTAGGCAGGGAAAAGTTCTAAATTCAGAATTTGAATTATGATTTCTACCGAGTATGGATCACTTTTGCACCATTAAGATCTACTCAAGACAAGTTTGAATAATCCTCCTTTCATGGTTTCTGGCCATTCTGTAGACCCTCTCTAAGAAGATACCACTCTTTAAGAATAGTTTGACAGTCAAAAACTAGAGCAGCCCAGAAAGCTGAAATGTGACTGTTAATGTCCAGAAGATGTATTTGAGCGAGAAATGAGGAATATTTGAAGTTGCCCAGCAGTTTATCTTAGTTTCTCAGAGAGACATAGCTTCACTTTAAAACTTGGAGCAGAGGTTGGTTCCAGATGGTTTTAAATTGCTGTGTAGATAGAGTTGGGCAGAAAACTCAGAAAGCGCAGATACTCTTCTTTTAAACTTTAAAACATAGAGCATTCCTAGAGGAAAGAGAATCTTTCACCAGGAGAGACTCAATCAGATTTTGTATGTAATGTGGAGGAAGGGATGCAGGGCAAAGCACCAGTAACTGCCCATCTCTTCCCAGTGAATACTGGAAGACCTAATCTCTGCACCTTTTCTACATGTAATTATGGTCACAGGCTTCTCTTTCAGGTACTTTTAGCTTTTAAAAGTTACAGATTTGAATCTGTCTCAGTCTTTCTTCTCTTGAGACTAAGATCTTAATCTTCATACTTAAGCTCATTTTGGATGTAATTCATGTCATGATTCATCTATATTTCCTGTGAAGTCACTGAAATGTGCTGTATCTTTATGTCTTCAACTTGGAGGTGTGCAAATATCACCTAATCCAGCAGTTGAGAATATTTCTGAAACATTTCTGCCTTGCTTTTAGGACCTTTGTTTTTGTCATTGGTAGATTGCAGAAGAAAATTTATTTAAGGGCCCAGATGGGGGGAAAAAAAATGAGAGTGGGCTTTTGAACACACAGTTCACAGGCCGGATAACCAGTGACACTGAATAGCAGTCATATTTTCCTTTTCTTCCTTGGCAGGTAAACACCTGGGTTCATTGAGCACAATCGCAAGCATTGGCAGGCTCACCGGCTTAAAGATCATTTTTTGGTTTTTTTATGGAACAGAGATCAAAACTCTGAAATCTTCTTTTGAGAATGGACTAATGAGAATTCTTAGATTTCAAAAATGAAAATAGAGAATATTATGTGTGGTTTCAAATCCTATAGTTCTGACCTACGCACATCACAAAGAATGCCCCTTGAAGTTAAAAAGTGGGAGGGTGGGAGAGTTTAGAATAAATAAAATAAATTGGTATTTTAGTTAGAATGTAATAGTTGCACATGTTGCTTCAGACCACACGTGTAGCCTCAGTGGTTTTGTATTGTAGACGATAAGGACTACCAACCACCAGAAGAATAATTCTTTGCCAAGGGTGGCATGGCAAGGTGTCCATCCACCTGCAAACAGGGTTTTGACTATTCAGTATTTGACTGGGCAGTATTATTCAGTGTAATACTTCTTTCTCTTTTTTCAAATGTCCTCAGTCTTCCCTGTAATAAACATTGGTGTCTGAAAAGTGTAGTTGTGAAACCTCAGATATCTGACCGCCAGGAAATGCTGTTGGAAGGCTCCTTGGCATTTATAGTAATAGCAATAAACTCAGACTCAGTAAAGATGGTTACTGTGACTTCAGGTTTTGGGTAAACAGACAGGCAGCCACGAGATCAATGTCGCAAGCCAGAGCAGGTGCGCAGGCAGTGTTCCCTGATATTACCCCCGTTTCAGTATTCATGAGTCTCCTGAAAGGCTGACTTAGGTCCGTATGCAACATGGGCAGTAAGAATTAGGAGCACAGAGAATCATCTTCTCCAGAAGTGAGGTAGGATGGAATCTACCCAACTGTGCCCAAAAAATGCTTTCGAGACAGTGTCCTCCCCCCCTCCTGTTTTTTAACTCATCCTGAGAACTCCCAGGAAGTATTACGGGTATGAAGTAAATTCAGTTACTATTGTTTTCTACTCACTAAATGTCTCATCTTTGACATTAGTATGTGACACCACATGCAAAATTGGTTCAGGTTTCCATTTGGAAAAACTCTGTGAGAAACTTGTTATGCCAGGAGGTCACCGTGCTCCATGTGGGGAGCCTGCAAATGGGTCCCACACTTGTGCCTCCCACTTTCCTGGGCTGGCACCTGGGGAGTGAGCCAGCCACCCAACTGAAGAGGTCACGGTCTTGTCTTAATTGGCCAGAAGAGTTGCTTGGGCTCCTGAGGCTTGCGAGAGCTGGATTTAAAACAACAGGCTTTGATACCTGAGGCAAATGGTGCCTTTCGTATAAAACCGTACAACTGAGGAGACAAGACAGTTCCAGCCACTGTGGCATCACAGAGCACAGGTGATCAGTTGCCCTTGCCCCTCCAGGTCTGCACTGTGTATACCTTTCTTTTTGAGATGGACTTTCGCTCTTGTTGCCCAGGCTGGAGTGCAGTGGCATGATCTCAGCTCACTGCAACCGCTGCGTCTCTGGTTCAAGCAATTCTCCTGCCTCAGCCTCCCGAGTAGCTGGGATTACAGGCATGTGCCACCACACCTGGCTAATTTTTTGTATTTTTAGTAGAAACGGGGTTTCACCATGTTCGCCAGGTTGGTCTTGGACTCCTGACCTCAGGTGATCTGCCCACCCCAGCCTCCCAAAGTGCTGGGGTTATGGGTGTGAGCCAACACACTCAGCCAGCACTATGCATATCTTAATCCAAACCCCTCCCAGACCAACAGTATTCGTCTGTTTGTTGACAGAGGTCTTTGAGGATAGAACTTGTGTCTTACTAGTTACTCTGTCCCTAGGTTCTGAGGTAGTACCCGGTGGTTCCTGGAATATAGTAGATGCTCAGTAAACATCATCTGGGTGATGGGGGGAGTGATAAAAGTATTGCAAATAATTTTGGCAGATTTAGAATCTGTGTTAGGCTGTTCTTGCATTGCTGTAAAGAAATACCTGGGGCTGGGTCATTTATAAGAAAAGAGATTTAATTGGCTTTTGGTTCTTCAGGCTGTTCAGGAAGCATAGTGCTGGCCTCAGCTTCTGGTGAGGGCCTCAGGAAACTTACAGTCATGATGGAAGGTAGAGGGGGGAACAGGAGTGTCACATAGCAAGAGAGGGAGCAAGACAGAGCTGATGGCGAGATGCCACACTCAACCAGATCTCATGAGAACTCACTATCATGAGAACGCACTCATTATCACGAGCACCAAGCCATGAGGGATCCACCCAGGACTCAAACACCTTCCACGAGGCCCTATCTTCAACACTGGGAATTACATTTCAACATGAGATTTAGAGGGGACAACATCCAGACTGTGTCAGAGTCTCAAAAAACAAAAACAGAATAGTAAGTTTTCCCAGTTACATGATATTCTAATCAATGGAAAAGAAAATGTCTGTTTTTCATGTGGATTATTCATGGAGATATACAGGTGGCTCTTTCTTCATCTAACAAGACTTCCATTAACATGGGGCTCTTCCTGCTTGTGGAAAAATGATGGATTTTAGCTTTAAATCCACATTTTTTTCACAGCTTTTATTTCTAAACTATGCTCTTCATTAAGAAGCTTCTCATCATTTGCATCTCAGCCATGCATCCCCTCCTTGGACAGCCCTCCCCCAAATGGGCCACCAAGCTTCACAGTCACATCACCCTGTTTTGTTTTCTGTAGAAGACTTAATCACTCCTTGTATTTTCTTGTTTATTCATTTATTGTCTTGTCTTTGATGTAAAGCTTCACGAGAGCAGGGCCTTGTCTGCCTTACCTACTGTTGTGCCCCCATCACATGGCAGGCAGTAGGCACTTATCAAATACATTGTGGATAGACTGCTGAGTGGACAGTGCTCCAGATAAACCCTAGAGGAAAGGAGACATCTAATCTGTGCTAACGTTCTTTGCCAGTTCTGCAGTATCACATAGAAGTCCCATTCACCACTGGAGGAGAGGGGGGGACAATATTTTGTAATAAAGAAAAAATGTCACCAACAAATGTGCTTTGCTTCTCCTCCCTGCTTTGCCAGCCATACAGATTAAAAGTGGTGCGGGGTTGCCTGGGCTTGCCTTTGGTTGTGAAATGTACACCCCGAGACCATCTCAGATCCCAGAGCCATTAGTGCCACTGAGTGTGTGGTCTCTGCATGCATTGGGTAGGGGCAGTGGGCAGAGACCTTCAGAGCTGGTTGGCTGGGCTGCTCTGTGGGGAGCTGGGCCCACTCACACACTCCGGGCCACTAAGACTCACGTTTGTGCCTTGGCAAAATTATGAATGACCACATATCAGGAACTTTAGAGGTGCTTAGGAATTGTCAAAGCTTTAATTATTTCACCCAAGACTGTCAGGAAACCACTCTATTGAGTATTGGGGAAGGATGGCTCTTTGAGCACACAGCTACAGGAGGGACCAGGGAAGGGGAAGCAAGGGACATTAATCTCACATCCCAGCTTGTGAGTCAGGGGACTTACTGGCCGCTGTCCCCTCTGTTCTCATTGCATTTTACCCCTCTTGTCTACTGTGTTATTTTTCTCTTTTCTTGTCTCCTGTTATCACCAAGTAAGGATCTTGTTGTGTAGTGATCTTAGGGGGAAAAGCAGACAGCGCAGAGAATGTGCGTTAGGCTTGATTTTAGCCTTCAAGAATGCCAGAAGCTGGAGTGAAGGATTGTTTCTTTATAAACACAAGGAAAATTCGCGAGTTGGCATTTCTTAGTAAAACATGATGAACGGAATGTACTTTCTGTAGAAATGTTCGTATATCTGAATAGAATTCCATTCCACTCCGTGATGCTTCTCCTCCAGTGAGGGAAGGAGGGAGGACAGTGCTGCAGTGGGCCCAGATTCCAGCCTGCCTGACCTCTGAGGCCCTCACAGAGCTATGCCCCTCTTGCACCGTTTCCCGAAGAGCTCAGCCGTGTGGAAATCAGTGACAAAAGTAATTGCTGCCTCCATATGTGATTTATTTATACTTGGTGCAGAAAACCTGCCTTGAGCAAAGCAGCATATGAGTTGCAGAGAGAGAAGAAAGTGTTTTTTAAGTGAAGGAAGATGCCTGGGCTTCTTGACCTTTCTGCTTGAGGGTCTTTCTTTACCTTTCTGGAACCCTTTCTTCCTAAGCAACTGAGACAGGACCTGACAGCCAGTTCAGCCCAGCCTTTGCCCAGCAGGGAGCGAGGATGCTCCTGGGAAACAGTGAGTGCTGACTGCCCTCCTTCCCACCTCCCACTCCTGTGTTGCTGCTTCCCTCCTCTGCTGGTTAACCTCTTGTTCACACACAGAACAAGTAGAACAAGGAAGAACCAGTGTTGTTTCAAAGAAGAGCATGTGGAGAAGGGAGGGTGGAAACAATGTTGACAATATATCCATTACTAAGTTCCCTTCAAAATAAAGGCAGGGAATAAGTAGGTGGAAAATTGCCCCAACTTCTATAGGTGGTAGGTAGCATGGAAAATTGGTGTAGCTGTAATTGTTGGAGATCCGGTAAGAGCTGCATTTGTCCAGAGTCTCAAAAGTCTGTCAGTCTCTTTCAAGGCCAAATTTACTAGCTGTCTTAGTCCCGATGCCAGCATTTCACAGCCACCCAAAAGGATGTGGGAATAAAAATTACAGGTGCATTTGGTTAATTATGCCCCCTTACTTAACATAATTGCAGGCTCAGACAGCCAGGTGGTCATTATTTTGATTGGTCTAATTAGTCAGATGTGTTCACAAGCAGCTGCATGCAATGTTCTGGGCAGGTTCAGAAAAGCACTTTAAAGAAAGTCCAGTTGAAGCCTTTTTAGAACTTGTCCTCAGATGCATAATAAGTTCTTAACAACGAGTCTTATTAATGACATAAACACTTAAGTACCTTGATGAGAGTTTAAGGAGAAAAAGAAATGGAAAAGGTCCATTCATAGCCAGAGGAAAACCACTCAACGTTGAATACAGGATGGGTGAGTGCTTTCTGCTTTAGCCATTGATAAAACCATCTTATTAAGTCAGAAAGGTAGTCCAGCCACTATGTTTGTGCTTTGTATATAAAATAACATCCTCAATCTCAAGTAGCAATAAAAACAAAGTTAGTCTTACTGCATTTTTATAATCAGTTGGTATTTGAAGCATCTCAAGTTTGTGGTGCTCAGCTTAGATGTGTTGCTCAGTAAGCTTTATAAATCAGGATGGAGATTGCTCTAATACTTCTTACAGCAATGTAAAGCCTGCAACACTTTTAAAAAGAGGAAAGTCTCCCCTGAAGCAAATGAGAATTTATCCTGCAACAGTCAGACCTGGCTGTACTCAAGCACCCTGGAAGAAAACCGTGAAATTACAATAGTGTACAGAGGCTTGATTCTCATCTCCCTGCCATCCCTGCCCTTACGTGCTGGCCGACTTCTCACTAGTACAGACTCGGCTGCTTCTTACAAACCTCCGTTTTTCCAGCTATATCCCTTTTGGGCAACTGCAGCCTCATGTTTTCTTTTTCCATTAAGAGCAGGAAAAATTATCTTGGCCACTGTGGGAGGGGATGGTGGTTCCTGTGCTGACTGACTCACTGGGAGGAGCAGTACTGCCTGTGTACTGACTGACTGACTCTGGGAGGGGCAGTGGTGCCCGTGTTGTGGCTGACTGACTCTGGGAGGGGCAGTGCTGCCTGTGTACTGACTGACTCTGCGAGGGGACAGTGATGCCCGTGTACTGACTGACTGACTCTGGGAGGGACAGTGGTGCCCATGTTGTGGCTGACTGACTCTGGGAGGGACAGTGGAGCCTGTGTACTGACTGACTCTGGGATGGTGCCCGTGCTGTTACTGACTGACTGACTCTCTGGTTTTGTTTCTGTTTAGATGAGTTCTGGTTCTCCGATGGGTCCTTATCAGATAAGTCCAAGTGTGCAGACCCTGGCCTGATGCCCCTCCCGGACACAGCCACAGGGTTAGATTGGACCCACCTCGTGGACGCTGCGCGGGCATTTGAAGGTAAAGAGTCACCAGCCTCTTGGCCTCACCCCTTACCCTGGGAGTCCTTTCCTGCAGGGCCTGTTTGGCATCTTAGGGGAGCGTGTCTGTCTCCCATCGTCTGATTAAAGTTTTGAATCCTTTGCCTTGTTGTACGATGAAAACAAGCAGGGGCTGGCTTGGGCTACGACTAAGGACATTTCCTGAGGGAGACCATGTCATTTAGTAAAAGGAGCACTAGGCAAGAAATCTGAAAACCTGAATTCTAGCTCTGGCACCATCTGTGACCTGGGTGGGACCTCTGTTTCCTATCTGAAAAGTAGAGGTGATTGTATGGGGAGCACCTTGCATCTTTCCTCATAGCATGCTGAGGTATAATGTGGGGGACACATTTAGAAGGCAGGAGCTGCTGGGCTCACCCGGACGAGCACAGGCCGAGGAGTCCGGTCACTTGGTATAAACACAGACTCTGGCATGATCGGCTTGACCCATGCAAGTGTCTCTATCTGTCGAGGCCTCGGCTTCCTCCTCTTAAATGCGGGTCAGTGAGGGTAGGTGGGCTAGCCGGTCTCTAAGAGCCATCCAGCTGCCACACTGTCTTCTGTCATTTTTGGATGAGGCTTCCCCTTCAGGAACACGTTTGTCCAGCTCACAGTTAAAGGGAGACAAAACAAGGAAGATGCTTGCTTCGCGTGCAGCTCGGGACCCCACGGTGATACCATGTAAACCTGTGGCGTTCAGGATCGTAACTTGACTTTTTGCCCTTTGTCGCTGCATTCTTTCAGTGAGTTTTTACGATGGCAGGCCCTGGCACTGGGGAAGCTGGCAGCTGGGACTGACAAAGGAGGCAGGATCATTTTAGTAGGCGTTAACACCCTGCGCTCTGTGAGACTCTCATGGTGTAACCGAGTCACAGCATCCTGGAGGCACCCGAGTCCACTGCTGCCTTCTCAGGCCTGAGGGCCCTTCCTTCTCTTTCTCCCCATTTCTCTTCCTTTCTCAGTCTCTGCTAGCACAGCCCCGTCACCTGTGACACCAGGCCTCAGGAAACAAAATCAAATTCTTTTCCCAGGAGGGGAGGTGCATTTGAAGTCAAAATGCAGAAGGTTGAGGTTTCACTGCCCCCATCTGTGACCAGCTTTAACAACGTTAGGGAGGCCCAGTGGTGGCTTTGCTCTACCCAGTTGGTATCAGTGCCTGTGGTCCTGAGCCTCTGGGAACAGGAGTTGGAATCTACTCTCAGGTGGACACGAGGGAAGTAGGTAAAAGGCAGCTTGCTAGGAGGAAGCTTCTGCAACATGAATATGCGCTCACTGCTCCTTAAATGGAAGGAACGAGACTGCTTTCTTTCTAAACCACTCACTCCTTGTAGAAATTTCAGAAGAGTCCTGTCTGCCTTGTGGGGAGACCTTCATTCTCTGATGTTACCAGAAGTTAGTTGCATATTTTAGAAGCCCCAGGCTGGTGGTCTAGTTGTTTCCTGGGCTCCCCGTGCTTCTAGCACTTGCTTGTACATGACCCAGCACCAGAGCACAGGAACACTGTCTTTACCTCTGTCCAGAGCAATCTAGGAGCAGGTAACACCATTTTCTCTTTCTCTGGGGTGTTCTTCACACACTACAGTCTCTCACTCTGACCAGATCTTTCTGCCCCAGGAGAGATAAGACCAGAGATAAGATCTCTGTGTGGCCTCACTGTGTAACTATCTGCAGAGTACTTAACACACTGAATTCTGCTTCTTTCACATGCCTGTCTCTTAAGAGATGAGTTTCTTAAGGGAGGGCTGCCTCTTTTATTATTTTATCTGTATTTATCGGATACATATCAAGATGAACAAATGAGAAGCGCTAATAATGAGGAGTAAGTAGGTACTCAATATGCACAGTTTTGTGCAACCCAGAACTATCCCAGCTCATGTCACAGCTCTCAACATCTTAGATCCTTTTGCATTTTGTGATCACCTTTGAGATTTAAAACAATATTTATCACCTTATCTCTGTATCTGCCCTCATTTATGTCTTTACTTGGTTCCCTTCCACCCCTTTCAAATATTCCTTCAGAATAAAATGACTGCTAGAAAATGCATTTTTTCAGGGGCTTAGAGAAGGCAAAATGGTACATGGACTGAATGATGAATTTAGGGATTTTGGTCATAACTTCAGCCATTTCTGGGCCATAGGCCTTTGGACAAGTCACTTAGCTACTGTGACATCCACACTTTGTCCCAATACTGTTCTAGGTCTTTTACAAATATGAACTCGGTGAATGTTAAATAATAATCCTTTTGGACATGTGCTGAATGAATTTGGGCTTCAGTGTTCTCATCTATAAAATGAAGAACCAAAGAACCTGTAAGGAAGGCTTCATCTCGTCCTAAACCTCTAGTTCTGTGGTTTTGATATCAACAAGTTATTTCTAAGCTGAAGTAAGAGTATAGGTGGTAGTTGGCACGGAAGGGAAAAAGTATGACATGGAAATTCTCCCTAGGCAGTGCCCTCAGGTACATGGATGCCTAAATTAAGCAGAAAATAGTGTTGTATTCTTTTTGCCAAAGGAGAAGACTTTGGTTATCTGAGCTCTAACATTGATGGATAAAATAATGTGGAAGAAGTTAATGCCGTGTTTAATTTTTGATGCTACTCCATAGGGTGGCATGTCATGGTGAGACAGTAGCCAGCTTATGAAAATTCAGTTGAGAATGTGTGCCTCCTTTGGCTAATCAGATTCCCTTGTATCAGTGTTGCCTCAGGTTGCATCCCAGTGACCTGCTGCCCTCTCTCCTGAGTTGCATGGTGGTGATGAGCGTGATCAATCTCCTTAGCACTTTAAAGAAAAATGTCTTCAGGTAGATAACCCAGTTGCCTTCCTCATGACTTTTTCTTTTTGTACCAGTTCTCAAGGCCATTTCTGAGCTAGAGTAAACATTATAAAGAAAAGATAGCACCAAACATGTCATGTGCTTGTTCATGTCATTGCTACAAACTAACAAAGGCAGTTCTAAAGGCTTATTGCCTCAGTCTTCCCTGGAATAATCCTGTGCCCATATTTCAGTCAGTATATCTGAAAACAGGCTTGGAAAATGGAATTTACCTGCCTATTGGATTGAGATCCCATGATCCCTATAAAATCCAATAGTGTAATTGATCCCTGGCAGACTTGCCTCTCCCCCATTGGTCTACCTCATTTATGCTACACATTTTGGCATATGATATGTTCACCTTCATTTAAGGGCTAAAGTTGACATTGGACACGAGTTTAAGAATTTAGATTTTACTATACCATTTAAAAATAGAGCAGAGGCACCAAATTAAGCTGTCAAATCATGACTACTTAAATGTTTCAACTCTATTAGTGCAAGGACCATAATAAATAGTATAGTTGTGGGTGAGAGCCAGGCATTCTGTGCACAAGGACTCAGTAAGCTCCCTCCAAAAAGGAGCCATGTTTCCAGACCACATTGCTGACCCTAAGGCAGTGATAATAGATTTAAATGAGAAAACAGAAGCAAAACACAAAATCTGACCATTTAGAAAGTTTTAAATGTTACTTTAATAATAATTATGCTGGGAAGAATTAATGAATATGACAAGAGCAATTTTTTTAGGATCATGAAAAAGATGCTAACTAAATCTGGACTACACCCAGAGAGGGGTAGTTCTTAAAGAAAATATGTTTCAGAAATATTTATTTCAATGGAAAAAAAGGGAAAATTAACCAGCCTCACTGTACCTCAAAAAGATTTCATGAAAACTGTGGAAAAAAAACAAAAAGAAAGAAAAAAATTGAAAAAAAAAAAAAAAAAAAAAAAAAATGGCAAATGAAATTACACTGCAATTTATAAATAAAACTAACAACCTCAGTTTTCTTTGAATATTGATAAACCAATAGCAAATTTGATCCAAAACATAAAAAGTACAAATGAACCATATTAGAAAGAAGGTTAAGTTAACATGAGAAAAAGACAGTGGGACGAAAATGACCTGTGCAGAACTTTGCCATCTCCCTGCAGAGAACAATGGGTTCTGCCTTACCCCGCAAACTCCAGACCAACTGCAGTGACTTGTTATTGCCTCTAGGATAGGAATTTTACTACTTCTCCCTGGCTTGGGTTATGAAGACCTCGTGATCATTTGGGGTCTTGCACTCCCCACCATAATGCAAACCAGGCCAGCCTGAACCATAAAATCTGGTCAAGACGAGTCCCTATCCCTTCTCAAGAATCACATATTTAGATTTCCTGTAAATCTAAATATGTAAATGTAAAGTCTTAGTAATTAGCTATAGAGGCAGAAGGAAACCTGTCAAAGGACAATCTAGAGATGCAAGCTCAGAACACCCTCCTTAACTCACGGTAGCACATACACACAACCTGCCCACCTTGGCTGATCCCAGTTGTGGGGCTCTTTATTTACCCAGAAAATTACTTTTCTGTTTACTCTAATGGTATAAGATGATGCACTTGATCACTGAATTTTCTGCAAACCTTGGCAGCCTACTTGGCTGGTTCCTTCTGCACAAAATACTGGTACACCACCCTAACCCGCAGTTTCTGGCCCCACATGAATCTCAGTCCTCTATATTTTCTAATTCATATGTTCTCTGGGTGACATTTTTAAAAAGAGACATAGAGTTTTTTTAATTACTAAGGAATGTCAAGCAGCTATATAGAAATACATTTGGTGGATAAGGTACTTAGATTATGTCTTGCAAGAAAACATGGCAGAGAGCATAAGAAATGGTCAAAAGCCAAAGTGTGGAAGGCATTGAAAAAGTCACCCAAGAATATCCCCAAATACCAAATATTACCTGAAAATAATAATTTTGCAGTTTATTGTTTTCAGAGTTTCAGAGTAATGATGCCCTTTTATATATATTTTTTTGAAATTCAGAAGCAGGGAGAGGTAATAACATTCCTATCCTAGAGGTAATAACAAGTCACTGCAGTTGCATGATAGGATTCTTTCCTGATAAACACATACACACTCGAAAGATAATATAAGATAATCTCAGTCTTTAATATTAGTATGAGAAAGCTTAGATGAAATTCAGTAGTAAATTGAAAAGATTATTCATTGTTATTGGCAAAAGTTTAGTCTAATAAAAGAAAACTTTAATTAAAAGTTACAATAGGTGAAGTAATTAAAAGCTGTATCAGGTTTGTCCCAAAAAGTATATCTAATAAATTAAAACCTAATTTCTTCAAAAATTAAGAATTATGAGAGATACCGCCCAAAGGCTAATATCTATTTTAAAATGGTTACATAGTACTTAATAGAAAATGTTTATAAGCAGATTGCTTATGTCCAGAAACTAAGCAAGTGTACTCTTTGAGACTGTGTGCCCTTTAATTTTTATACTGGAATCTTTGACATTTAAACAAGGAATGCAAAGAAAAAGAATCAATGTTGGAAATAAAAAATTTTAGATAGGGTTTTATACATAGAAAATACAAAAGATCAAAATGAAGTTTAATTAGAGATTATAAAACAGGTAAATAGGTATTTTGAAATATATTTTATAAGCATAATTTCTAAGTGTCATTAATTTTTTTAGTTACCTATTGCTGTTTAACAAACCACCCCCAACATTTATGGCTAAAAACAACAATAGTTTATTATTTCTCATGATTCTCTGGGTTGACTAGGCTCAGCTGGGTGGTTCTTCTGCTCCATATGATCTTAGCTGGGGTCCCTCAAGCAGCTGTATGCAGCTGGAGCTCAATTGGATCTGGAGTATTAAGGAGATTTCACTCACCTGTCTGTGTCTGGAATGGCTGAGGCCTAGTGAGACCCCTGCCTTTAGCAGAGTAGTTGTATTTATTCACATGTTCTTCTATTATTCAATTGCTCTTCTAATTAAGGAATTAGAAGAGCAAAAGCAGAAGCTCTGTGATGTCTTAAGGCCTCGTTTTGGATGTCTCAGAATATTATATTCACCGCAGTCTATTTAGGCCAAAGTAGTCACAAGGCCAGTATTCCAGGGGTGTGACGTAGACTCTGCCTCTACCTCTTGATGGCAAGAGATGGCAGGTGCACACAGGGAGGGAGGAGTTGTTGGCAGCTGTCTTTGCAGACAACTTTCCACTGTAATAGTCACAGGACACCTTAGATATATCAGTAAGATTGAATTAACATGTTCTTTGAGAAGTAAACCATCATCAGAATTATGAGAGAATTCCAAGGAACACTTTGATATCTGAAAAGTCTTAATATCTAAGACTGGAAATGGATAGAAAACTTCATAGTAAAGATGACAGTTCTTCCTGGATTAACTTGTAGAGTTAATGCAATTTCAAGAAAAATAGTTAAAGAACTAAATTTGCCTCCATTTGGAAAATAGGTGAATGATGTTCAACCAAAAGATCTATTATAACTTAATAATAATTAAAACAGCATAATAACTCATTAGGGATAAGAATTTTTGAAGAAAAATTAAGGGCTCAGACAGAAATCTGAATATATTTAAGAGTTACATGGGAAAGGAATTTATGTATTCCATTTGGATTTAGGTATTTAAAAGCTAATTTTAGAAAAGTAAAAGTAAGATTACAGTTTTGGAAGCAAGATTATGCTTTAATTGTGGAGTAGTGAGAGAACATACAAAATGTTATATGGTCAGATAAAGGTATTTAAATATTTAGACCTTTTATGAACCTGAAAGAGAATGTTAAAATAAAAGAGGAAATATTGGACTTGAGGAAAAGATTTCTAAAGAATGTGATTGTGATAGGTAAAACCAGGATACCTAAAGTACATAAAGGAACTTACCCTGAAAAAAAACACCAAACCCACAGTAAACAAATGGTCAAGGCATGTGAATATAAATTTCACAAAAGACAAATGCACAATAAATAAGAAGGTGAAAAATGTTCAACCACATATGTAAATTTAACACATATGTAAATTTAAAGAATAATGAGCTACCAGCTCATACTTTTGAATATGAAAATGATACAATAGCTCTAGGAAGCTATGAAGAATACTCACATCTGGTATCATTATAAAGATTATGAAGTGATCCATCTTTTTGTTCAGGCAATATGATAGTATGTTACTAGTGCCAGAAAACTGTACCCACCTTTTAACCAGAAATCTAATTCCTGAGAATTTGCTGACACAAAATTATTAAAAGAATCAAAAGCTTCCAATAGAAAATATTGGGCATTTAAAAAAATTAATAAGTGATCAAGTAACATATCTCTACCCAAACACCTAAAAAAAAAAAAAAAACACACAGTCCTTCATAGGTCTAGAAAGGCAAAAGTAGGTTGGATGCCCTGTGCCTCCCCCATGCTGTGAAGATCAAGTTCAAAAAGCTGGCTGAGTCACATTTTAGACTTTGTTTTAATGTATGCAGTTATTTTGTTTATTGGAGGGCAAGACGTGTCCTTCTTACGTGTCAGGATTCCTAAGTGAAATTGATGGTCTATCTAGTTCAATAAGATCATAGTGTTGCCACCCTGAAGTGCTTATACCCTTTGTTATGTAGAATCACATCAAGTTTGGGGGTACCTGATAATGTACATAATGGCTTTCATCCCCCATTAAACGTGGTAATGGGAATAAACTCAACTAGAAAACCTGGCTATGGATCAAACAGTGAAGCTGGGGAAGAGAAGTGGAGTCTCATCAAAATCTCCAGGATTTCAAGTATCTCTCATACATCAGAATATCAGAAAGAGGCAGTTGATGTGTTTTTAGCATTTGTTGAATGGATAATGTTGTTTTCAGTGAACACAGGCTTCAAAGGCAAAATGACCAACTGGTGATCTTAGACTCTGGATTCCATGTTGCTGCCCCACGAAGGCCCATCCTCCTAGGTTTCCACACTTCCCCAGTTGGTAGTGGAGAATACCACCTTCCCTTAGCTGTTTGGGAGCATGGATGTGTGTGTGCTCCTACACAAATATCAATGTGAAACACACATGCAGAGTTTGCAATTCACATGCCAGGCACCACTGTGGCAATGAAATGCTCCACATAACCACATTTCCCAAAAATTCAAAGTCTGTATCTTTAATTTGTTGTGTTCTTCAGGCCCTTGACTTCTTAAACAGAGCATAATAAACATCACTTTTTATGGAGAACTTTTTCTGTTATGCAGCTTCAGCTTAAAGTTGATAAAGTTGTTATAGTTATTGACATTTGACCACTGTGTGTATGAGAGAGAGTGTGTGTGTATATGTGTATACAAGTGTAAACAAAATGTGACTTACTGAGTAACTCCTAATGGTAACATAATTAGTGGGGAAAAAAAAAAGGAAAGATAAATGACTACTACATGGATGAAAAATGCAAAGTCAAATTTGGAATAGTAAATCCATTTAAATTATCTCAAAAGTAAATTAAAATGGTTTCAGGCCAATGCAATAGTTATTTCTTAAATAAAGAATAATTTCAGGACTTTTTCTTGTTAATTACTCATAGGCAGATACTAGACCATTATCTTTCTACATGCATGGATGGGCTTCCAAAAGCCTAAACCAGAGAATTTTAGGTGGAAAATAGTATAGTGCAGCATTTTTTTTTCCTTTCCTAGTGGCCAGTTAAGTCAATTTTCTGCAGCGCAATAAGCACAGGAGTCAGAATCAAAACTTTTAATTTTCTACATGTAGCTACAAAACCCTACTTTGTCTTGAGTTTGCAGTTCTAACAAAGACATATTTGAACAGCTTTGTTTGTGGACATATGTTTAATTTAATCTAGCCTCATACTTGAATGTCCCATTTGGCATGTATCCTATAGCACTGTCCTATAGCACTGTATCCTATAGCACTATCCTATAGCATTGTCCTATAGCCTCATACTTGAATGTCCCATTTGGCATGTATCCTATAGCACTGTCGTCCTATTCCTCACCCTAGACAGACATGACGCATTGATCAGACCATTCATCCCCACCTGATCCAGCCTCGGCCTTATGTTGGACAGACATGACGTGTTGATCAGACCATCCCCCCCGCCAATCCAGCCTTGGCCTTATGCTCCACAGACATGATGCGTTGATCAGACCATTCACCCCCGCCAGTCCAACTTGGCCTTATGTGCGACAGACATGACACGTTGATCGGATCATTCACCCCCACCAATCCAGCCTTGGCCTTATGCTCGACAGACATGACATGTTGATCGGATCATTCACCCCCACCAATCCAACCTTGGCCTTATGTTCCTAGTGCTTCAGGCATCATAGACAGGGTCATGGGAGTGACTTGCAGTCATCTGTTTTGCCATCTTGGTTCTAGAATATGGAATAGCCTGTTGACTGTTCATCTTCTTGTTTAGTGCTAACTGTACTAAAAGTAAGGAACTGACATTGAAATAAGGTTTTTATTGTTTTGTTTTGTTTTTGTGTGTGAGAGATGGAGTCTCGCTCTGTGGCCCAGGCTGGAGTGCAGTGGCGCGATCTTGGCTCACTGCACACTCCGCCTCCCAGCTTCATGCCATTCTCCTGCCTCAGCCTCCCGGTAGCTGGGAATACAGGCACCCGCCACCACGCCCAGCTAATTTATTGTATTTTTAGTAGAGACAGAGTTTCACCATGTTAGCCAGGATGGTCTCAATCTCCTGACCTCATGATCACCCGCCTCGGCCTGAAATAAGTTTTTTTAAGAGATTATTTTAAAGGATGGATTGTTTTGTGTGTCAGCCATGCCCAGCGCTCCACCTTAGCCAGATCTGCTCTCACTGGAAAGAACAGGAAAGAAAACCAAAGAGGCTGCACATGTGGAGTGTGGGTGATGGGATGTGGACCAACCTTAACAATGCATATGAAGCTCCTACTCTTGTGCTTGTCTTTTCTGATGGTTTTGTTTGTGCCATTTGGTTCTATCTCAGTAATTGCTTGATTATTGAATATTTATTGTCACAGAAATAAGCTGTAGGGGCATAAAGCTTCCACTGGAAACTGTCTTTAAGATTAGCTATTTTATAAAGTAGTTTGGTGTCTGTACTTAATCAAGTAGCATTCTCTTTGCATTTCAGCCTCCCAAGCTTTTCAAATCCAAAGTGAAATCCTGTTTGTGAAATTACATTGCTGGCAAAACTCTAGTTTTGGCTTCTTGCCTTCTGACCAGTAGGACCCTGTTTCTCCCTAGGGAATGTCTGAATGACTGCCTATAGCAAATTCTGTTTCTGTTAAATATGTGGGCATTTTATCAATTAAAGTAAAAACAGATGAAGGAAGCTAAGGCATGTTCATCCATGTATTTAGACTTACCCACCAAACCCAAATATATTAAGAAAGATAGAAACGTAACTGAATTATAACTGGCTTGCATAAAACGAGGATGAGTCAATGAAACTCCTAAAAAGTTAGACAAATTTTTACCTGTTTTCTTATCCATTCCTTTTCTGGTCAGTGATGAAAGTCACTATGGAATAAAAATATATCTCCTAATGATTTTTTAAAATGTGATGTGTTCCCATACTCTGAGCTCTTTACAGAACAGAGGGTTATGTTGGACACCACTGCAGCCCAGACCTCCCCTCCCCACCCAGCCCCTGGAGCAGCTCAAGCCCAGCCAGGATTCTGCCCCCAGCTCTGCTGTGCATGTCACATCATATGTAGAAGTTGGCAGGGCCCCAATTATGTTGTTGACCTTAATTCAATTGCAAATTACTTTATGCAAAAAGCCTACTATGCAGTACCAAATTGGTAACATGATTCTCTCTCAGGAAAGTATAGTTATGTAATGTTTATCATCTTACAGAAGATTTGATGTGTGGAACTTTACAGAAAGGTTAGTTGAAAGACATCTGCCTGCCTAGGGCAGGTGTGTTAGCAAAGGAGCCACGTGGATGGAGAACTCTCAATGCGATCAGTAGCTGGGTGCACTCAGGAGGACCCAGGCCTCTGTCAGGGCACTGATGGCGCTTTCAGCACCATGGCCACAGCCTGCGCCTTGGCTTTCCTTCATATATTCCTGGCAGCTTCAATGTCACCATCCTTTTTAATTAACTGGAAGTATATGACCTGCCATAAAGCAAATAAGCAGGTAGCCTCATGAGGAGGCTCGTCCAGCAGCCAGAGGGAGGTAGAGTGGGGTAAATTAAGAACAGAGCACCCCTGACACGGACCCAAGTGCAGTCTCTCCAGCATTAATCGATTCATAGGAAAAGGACCAGCATAGCACTAACACGCCTGCTATATACCTCAGATTCCTAGTGTAGATACATACATGTGCTCAGAAACCAAGCAGAGAGACTCCAGGGAATGAGGGTGAAGTGATCATTGAATAGATTGCTTGGTTCTCACTTCCATGTGATTCAAAAACAGAATATTTTTCTGCATGCCATTCAGCATTTCTGGATTACTGTTCTCGGCCAGCGCTCAGCCCCCGGAGCCAGGCCAGTCTGGCGCCCATTCTTAAGACTATTCTATTCCCTTTCCTTCCTACCTCTTAAAACATTGAATGTTAAGTTCCTGGTGCCAAGAATAAAAATGTCCTTGTGCTAAGATAAGGCATTGTAGTCATACTGATAATTGGTACTACTGCTATAAATACTGTGCCCCTCCAATCTTCCTTTAAGGGTTTCTAGTGAGATTACTTAGCTATTATCTCTCTCACCAGCACTCTCTGTGGATCTGTGGAGTGAGTCATTTAAGTAAGCCCACAGTTGTGTATGCTCGTAGTTGGATCCATGTGTGTATGGCATACCACGTCTTTGTTGTACACTACAGCACTGCTTCCAACCAACAGTGAAAATATGAAATGTGTCATCTTATTGCATTGGAGTTACATAATACTGGCTCTCAAGGGTTTCCCCTGGTCCATCGCACGCACACACTGTACTTCACATAACCACATTTTGTGGGCCCTCGAGATTCTCAAGTATAGAGAGATACTCCTGTTCATAGGAAAATTCTAAATCTTATTTCAGGTCTTGACTCAGATGAAGAACTGGGGCTGCTCTGTCACCACACGTCCTATCTAGGTGATTGTCTGGGGCTGCTCGTTGGCTCCTGATATCCTGTAACCTTTTCTGTATATTTCATGTGTCTGCACGTCTGCATGGTTATTCACGCTCTGAGGGTTGGGGGTGCACAGCGGGACATGTGCCCTGGCTATTCTGTCTCCAGAACCTTCTCCGGGTTTGGGGAGAACTTAGAGAGAGGTCCCTCTCCTTGGTTCTGTCAGTTGAGTCATTATCCAACTATTATTTCATGCATAGCCAGCAGCTTTGGCATTTCTTGGGATGTGGAAAGAAGAAAGCAAATTGGCTCTAGCAAATCCAGTGTCTGCTAATTGTCCCTGTGGCTGTGATGTGCATAGGCCATACAGCCCAGTAGGAGGACAGCCAATCTCCATGCTTTCTCCTTCTCAGAAGCTTGCCTGAGTTTGTTTTTCTTTGTTTTGTTCCAAAACAAGGCAGTAACTGATTTGAAGGGGGGAAAAGATTTTATTTGTCTACTGCATTTCCACAAAGAAACATTGCCTTTCAGTGATTACTAACCCTTCTTTCTGTGTGTGTTTCTCCCCTCCCCAGACCAGAGGGTGGCATCCTTCTGCACCCTGACAGACATGCAGCATGGGCAGGACCTGGAAGGGGCCCAGGAGCTGCCCTTATGTGTAGATCCAGGCAGTGGCAAAGAGTTCATGGACACGGCTGGGTATGTGAGCCCCTGTGGACCCCTCCCTCCTGCTATTCCAGGCATGATTAGCAAAGATTCGGCTAACAGACTAACCCTGAGCCAGGCAGGTGACCATATTCCACCGTGCCCTTTCCCAGTCCTGAAGAATCCAGAGAAGGGACTGAGTGGGACTACTTGGCTCCCTGCCCTGCTGTGGGAGACCGCTTTTAGCTGCATGACCACTTGCTTCATGGGCACCCCCTGCCTGCCAAGACTTGTGACCCTGTGCCCACGGTGGTGAGCCTCACTGTCAGAGAGGGCAAGAAGGGGCCTCAAGGTCAGCGTCTGCTGCCGAATTATTGCAACAGCACCAGGCAGGGATAACTCACCGATTGGCCTTCCACCTGCCAGGCTGCACATGCTCACCAGCCCAGGGCATGGCTCCTCCCAGAACCTGGTCCTTGATCCGGCCTCATGCCCTCCATTGAAATATGTTGGGAACACCCCAGTCTTTCCCCTATATTCATGACATGTTCTTCCCCCGTGAAATGTGTATTCTTTACCTGTGTCATCCATTCTTAATTCCAACTTCTGTGTGAGCTGAATATAGAAGTTGGAATTAACTTCGTTAACTTGCATGTTCACACTGGTAACAAGCTTCATGATGTTGTCATCATAGGGAAAGGCAAATTGGGGGGAAATTGGTTCCCAGGACTTCATTTGGGTCTACCTTGTCTCCATTGGCTAAACCAATTTAAATAATATATCTTTTGATTTCCTACCGACCCGTATGTCTATAAAGATTCTGGATCTCTTTTTGAATCAGTGAAGTCCCAGAATGAGCTTGCCAGTGGATCACCTCTATGGACGCTTCCATTCTGACATCTTATAATGTATCTGCTTGCTGGGCTCTAAGCGCATGAAATAATTCTTTCAAGTGAAAACTTGACCAACAAAATGCTGAATTGACTCTCTTGAGTCTTTCTGATTCTATCCTTGTTTGCTAGGGAGCGTTCTCCATCACCACTGACCGGGAAAGTCAATCAGTTGGAATTAATTCTTCGACAACTCCAGACCGACCTTCGGAAGGTAATCTATTGGAAGAGCATAATCAGAACTCTCTCTTATAAAACCAGCCCCTTATAACTACTACAGAGAAACTGAAGAGACTCAGGAAAGAAAACTGCCTTACACAAAAACCAATGATAAATACAAACAGATGCTCCTGAGGTCTCACTCCATCTGCTGACCTGCAGCTGATGTATTGCATTTTGCGGGATGCAGGGATCTCAATGGATATGAGTAAATGAGGATTAGCCCTCGATGTGGCTAATCTTCAGTGTGCAGTAGAAGCACGGTGGGCCAGCATTTTTTAGTTCAGTGAGTTATCGGTTGCACCAACTCTGTATGAGCTGACCTCAGAGGAGTCCATTGCTGCCAGAGAGCCTGGTCTCTATGAGTCCTGTTGTCTGTCTTGAGTCAGCTTCACAGCCCTCAGAACTTCTGCTCTACACATCAACCTGCACTTGGTCCGTCCTCAAAAGAAATTAAATCCTGTATCCCATAAATACTTGCTGAGCTCTGTTCCATCAGCCCTGTGCTGGAGAGCCAGTTGGCTGTCCAGGAAACGGAATGGGGTGCGGTAGCGAGTGGGAGGGTGTCACAGGAAGGTTTTTGTTGTGATGGTTTGGTTTGGCTTTTGAAGAAGGGAGAAATCGTAGCTGGTGAGAATGCTGAGGAAAGGATTCAGTTGGGAGGGAAATCATGATGAGGGTGAAGGGCAAGTGGGTGAAGTTCTGATCTAGTCACAAGGAGGGAGCTGGCCTTGGTTAGGAGTAGGGACAGCTTATACATAGTTACCAGAGTGGAGCAGAGTATGTGTGCGCATGCACGTGCACGTGTTCATGTATGCACCACGTTCATTCACATACACAGAGTCCAGACAGAGATGTTGGCAAATTTCTCAGATTGTTTCTTTTTTTTCTAGTCATGAGCTGAGAGTGGTGAGAAGGAATATAAGAACTTTGTGGATAGAGGATATGGGTGTACCACAGCATGTAAACTAACCGGGTATATTTGGGAGACTTGCCAAAAACAGCTAAAGCACATTTGAATTTGGAGCATAAGTTAAAACGATACCTGTTTTCCTGGTTGTGTGTTTTTTCCCCAGCTTGGGTGACGAGCTGTCCCAGTTTGTCCGGGATGGAGAAGTTTTCTAGGATATGGAACTTTCCATATTAGAACCAGCAAAGTCCCATGCAAGCTGGGATGGCTGGTCACCTTATCTCCAGCTGCAAGTGTAGAATCGTGGGGGAGTTGAATGTAGCCAATATTAAGATTTAGACAGGAAATCAAGACGGGGGGAGAGAGAGAGAGAGAGCGAGACAAGGACCCTGGGGCATGTACAGTGCATGAATAAACCAAAGATCCCAGAGTCCAGGCTGGTTGAAGAGAAATAACATCACTGCTGGGGAATGGCTGGGGCGGAGGTGTTGGTGGGCAGTGAAAATAAGAGTAAGATTGATAAGATTGATGGATTCTATCATTACTGGAGGAGGAGATACTGGAGAAATTATTTTTAAAAGACAGAAGGTGATGGTCAAGAAGTGAAAACTTGAAACTTTTAGGAAGAGATGCAGTCATTGACAATAGCACGGTATAGGATGCGGTCATGGGAGTGGGAGTTGAGGAAGGCCAGTTTTGAAGATCACTGGGAGAAAGCGATGGAGAGGCTGAATGGCCAGAGTGTCAGATGGAACATCTCAGTGGATTCGAAATCATCAACACAGATGACAGGAGTGGGATGGGGAGAAAAGAGCAAACCAGGTTCTAGAATCTTCCCGTAATGATGGTTGGGACTGGAGATACAGTAAAATTTTTGCAGCCAGGAGGGGTAGCAGGTCTCATGACCTAATGGCACATTTTTTAGAGGAGCTGGAATTGTAGGAAGGAGCAGAGATCTGGCCTGAACAATAGGGGATGCACTGTCTGCCTGCCCGACCCCCATAGCTGGGGACAGTGTCCTCAGGAGGGAACCAGGATTCACTTAGAGCACGAAGACGAAGGGAATTTCAGGAGGACAGACTGAGCGTGCACAGGGTCTTCATGGCAGAATCCAAGTTCCATGGGTCATAATAAAAGGTTTGCAGGAATGTGGAGAGGTGGGCAGCTGAGTCACAGCAGAGATGTTCTGAGCTGTGGGACTCAGACTGCCTTGGGACCAAGAGTCGTGGTGAGGAATGTCCGGGGAGAGTCCGTATCCAGGGTGGGCTGCAGTTGCTCCTTACAGCGAAGTGAGTGGCCAGCTCTGATTCAGGCCTCCTCTGGGGACCAGGGTCTTTTGCGCCAGTGACCAGGCAGGTGGTATTGGGGAGAGCCTCAGAAGGGATCAGGAAACGAGGAAACCTTGAGGGTGGGACCAGACATGCCAACGGTGGGGGCCTCCACTCACCTCGCTCAGTGCCCCCGTACAGTGCTGTGGGTGGCATCTGGTAGCATTAGCGGTCGAGTTAGATCCCATTACAGAAATACCGATTGTTACAATCTGACAGTGACCCCTCTATTCATTTAGGGCAAGGCATCCCTTTCGGTGGGGGGGGGGGGGTCTGAAACTGGTGCTATACATTTTTTTATTGCTGTATGTTGGAAACTCCAGATTTGGTTCTTGTGAAAGTCTTGATTATTTTACTTAGTTTTAATGGCAGACTTTAAGGGTCATTATGGAAACATAGTGTAGCAGGAAAGCTTGATGGAATGAAAGACCTAAGTACATATTTTATTATAAACATATGTAACAGCTCTGCTGATTCCAATGTTGTACTTAGAAAGTTTTGTGCATTTGTCAAAGGGTATTACCTTTCACCTCACTGTAGTCTCCCTTTTTTGGATAGAGGGTGATATAAACGATGATGAACACCTTCCTATACAAAGGCCATCTTAGCACCCTGTGGGAGCAGAGTGGGATGAAAGAACAGGGTGCATGGAGTGTTCATTCCCATCCGTTTGTCATCAGCAGGAATCAGGATCAGGAAAGTTCCCTCACTGAAGAAAGTTACCCTTTCTCCCCTCAAAAAGTACATAAGTAAAAATAAGAATAAAAGATTCTTGTGGCCCAGCTTAGGAGGAATGAATGTATCAGTCAGTCTCCATGACTCAGTTTATTTCTACTCTGACCAGGAAAAACAAGACAAGGCTGTTCTCCAAGCAGAAGTGCAGCACCTGAGGCAGGACAACATGAGGCTGCAGGAGGAGTCCCAGACCGCGACAGCGCAGCTGCGGAAATTCACAGAATGGTTTTTCACCACCATCGACAAAAAATCTTAGCCAGTCCACACCTCCTCAAGGGACCATTGGGAAATGCCCCTTGTCCCTTTGAAGTCACCAACGTGGTTTTTCTGTGTGCTTTCCACCAGTCGTAGATGTTTTTGCTGTTCCATTCTGTGTAGCGCCATTCACCACAGCAGGACAGGGAGCTTCGACTCTTTCTCGGTAGCCACAGCAGAGAGCAGTGCTGCCCTGTGCAGATGCCTCTGTAACTCCTGGTGTGCAGCTAATGTCCCTGGCGACCGTTGCGCCTTTTTTCTTTCGCCTCTGCTACCCCATGCTCTGGCTTGGGCTTACCTCCGCGGGAAGATAGTTGGGTTTTATTTCTATTTAATCAGGTGCCCTGGTGCGATGTACAGCCCTTTCCCCTAGTTTTGGGCTTTAGTATTGTACCATACCCTGAGCACACCTACTCATGACAATACTTTAATGTTAAAGGTGCTCTATTTTTTTTGGATGTACAGTAGTTTTATTTCCACAGCCACATTACCATAGCAATAAGAAAGGAGGCATAGTACATAGTTGGAAAAGCTTTGCGGGGGTGATTAAAGAAAAAAAGCACTGTTGTGTTTAACACTAGTTCAAATGCAGTTACCTTAGAGACTTATTTATTTGCAGGAACAAATGGTGCCTGAATATTAACAGTGTTCTGATTAAAAACAAAACAAAAAAAGATACATATGCCTTGTCAATGGCTCGCCGAGTTGTCAGTAGTCACTTCAACTCTTAGTTCACTTTTGTATAGTTGCTCTGCTGGAAAAAAATGAAAGTGAATCTGCTTAACTCACTAGAACTTCCTTGTGTGCTGTGAGCCGGCGGAACCACTTGTACAATTGCCAGATTTGTTTATCTTTGTACAGAAGCTTTGATGAAGTGTCTTGTATTTAACACCCTTATTTAAGCTTATTTAACCTTAAATTGTTAATTTTATAAAATTTGGTTTGGCCTGCACTACGATGAGGGTTGGAGGTAGCTGCAGGCTCAGAAGAGACTGAGCTTGCACAGATCAGACCGAGAAGCAGGGTGAGAGATTCTAACGACTGGATGCTGCTAGTAACACGTTGTTTGTATTGCTTTACCATTTTTAACTGTTAGATTTGAGATGAACATACATTTTGCTTTTTTAATAAATGTTTAAAAGAAGTCCACATAAGAAATGGTGCTGTCAGGTGACTAGATTTTTTATGATCTAACATGTCTACAGTCTGACTGTATGTGAATTTATTTCAGGCCATTTAGGACCTTGATTTGTATTAAATACTGTTCAGCTGCCTTCTCACAGAATCCCAGATCAATTTCAGGAAGGGGTACCTAGTAGTTTTTAGTAGCTGTTGTGTGCCAGACACTATTCTCTGAACTTTTCATCCCTCTCATTTAACCCCAACGGTATCCTTCATAGGTAGGAGGTGGGGTTCTCATTTACAACCACATGATGTGGCTCAAGTGAAGTAATTTACGCAAGATTGTCTTAAAAAAAAAAAAAATTTAACACTTTGGTGTTGCCAGCACTTTGGGAGGCCAAGGTGGGCGGATCATGTGAGGTCGGGAGTTCAAGACCAGCCTGACCAACATGGAGAAACCCTGTCTACTAAAAGTACAAAATTACTCGGGCATGATGGCGCATGCCTATAATCCCAGCTACTTGGGAGGCTGAGGCAGGAGAATCACTTGAACCTGAGAAGCAGAGGTTGCGGTGAGCCAAGATCATGCCATTGCACTCCAGCCTGGGCAATAAGAGCGAAACTCGGTCTCAAAAAACAAAAACAGTAACATTTTGAAAAATCAGGAAGAGGTAAACTGTAAATTTGAGTCGAATGTAAGACAGGAGACACAAAACATGGATCCAGATGTGAAGGGAAACACTGTTAAGGTCCATTGCTCTCAACCTTTGAAGAACAGAAAGCATATCAAGAATTCAGAGGGGCCGGGCGCGGTGGCTCAAGCCTGTAATCCCAGCACTTTGGGAGGCCGAGGCGGGCAGATCACAAGGTCAGGAGATCGAGACCATCCTGGCTAACATGGTGAAACCCCGTCTCTACTAAAAAATACAAAAAACTAGCCGGGCAAGGTGGCGGGCACCTGTAGTCCCAGCTACTCGGGAGGCTGAGGCAGGAGAATGGTGTGAACCCGGGAGGCGGAGCTTGCAGTGAGCTGAGATCTGGCTAGTGCACTCCAGCTTGGGTGACAGAGCGAGACTCCGTCTCAAAAAAAAAAAAAAAAAAAAAAATTCAGAGGAAGCAAATTGACTCTTAGAATTGGCCCTAAAAGGAATTTTCCATATGGGCTTCACATGGGAGGCATGTTGAACAATTAACATTCTCACAGTGGATGTAGCAGTAAGCTTCCTAAAGCTGTTTCATGCAGCTGCCCTCTATGAAATGCACAGGTGCACCTCCAAGATGCAGCCAGGGACTGGAGATTTTCAGGGAATAAGGACCTTATGGGCCACCTAGATACCGTCCTTCCTCCCTCCCCTTTTTTTTCTTTCCCATCACTGTGAACCAGGCGGCATGCTAGGAGCTGAAAATCCAACCGTGATCACCGGGGGTCAGGGCCCCTGTGTGCACAGGCATACAATCTAATAAGGGAAGACAGACATAAGAGCACTTCAAAACATGAAAGACAGAAATAAAAGTACCTGCAACAGGCTACCTTAAGTAATTATTATGAACACTGATACTGTTTGAATAGCTCCTGGGTGCCAGGTCCTGTGTTGTGCTTTGTGTTACCTACCTAGCAGCCCTGTGAGGTAGGTGCCATCATCACTCCCTTTTTAAAGATGAGGAATCAGGACCTAGATAGGGTGGTCCATGGGTAGACGAGGGTGCACGAGGTTCAGAGTCCCTAAGGTTAGTGTGTTCAAGAAATCTAGCAGAAGCCAGGACGTAACAGGGAGGGTAGAGTAGTGGGAGATGTGCTTGAAGAGATCAGCAAAAGCCACACCGTGAAGGAACTGGAGGCCATGCTAGACTTTGGATTTTGTTCTAGGTCAAAAGGAAACCATTGAAGCAGGAAAACTGCCTGATGTGAGCTCTATTTTAAATGGATTATTCTGACTTCTAAAGCAGAATGGACCACGCAGGTCTTCAGACTTTCTGTGTGGGGCTTTAGCTACAAAGGAACCATTTGAGGTTTTGGGAGTCACATACTGCCTCTGTTGCATACTTTCAAATTTCTATTTAACACCCTTTAAAGATAGTAAAGAGTCGTTCTTAGCTTGCAAGACCACACAAAAACAGGCCACTCACCAGTATAATTTACCAATGCCAGGCATAAGGCAGAGTACACGTGGAAGACCAGTCTAGGTAAGAGATGGTGTTGGCATGGCCTGTGGTAACGCAGTGAAAGTGGAGAGAAGTAGGTAGGCCACACGTGAGAATGTATTTGGAGGTAAAGCCCACAGAACTGCTGATGGGTTGGAGACGAGTTGAAAGGGTTGGATCCAGGGATAAGCGCTAGACTTCAAAGGAATTGATGAACTGCGTGTTCGATCACACGGTTTTCCATAAATACCTCTTGCCTTTAGTAAAGGCTTAACAACAGTTACGCTCCTGGCAAGGGCCTGGAATACAGCTTTCCTGTGTCTTTGATCAAGGGTGGGTGCATTTGCTTTAGAGCTACTAATCAGATGGAAAGGTGGACATCATTTAGAGAAAATAAAGGAATCTGACCAAAACCTAGCTGAATGGAAAGCCATTCCATCTTCCAAAGGCATACCTGAGGATAAGACCAGAAGACAATTCTTGAAAACGCAGTTCTCAGTCTTTACTAGCAAAGGAATGAATAATCTGTCTCAAGTCCATCTCCAAAAGGCCATGCCAAAAAACAGGGCCAAAATGATTTTGGGTCTGTTTAGCTTTTTCGAACATGTTTCCAGTCAGCAACCAACCAACTACATGCTCCCATAGTACATGTAGTTTTGAACAACTTGGTGTCCTGGTGACACTGTTACAAAATGTGCCCCTTAACAACTACACATATTGACTTGCTATAATGACTTACTGGATACAAACCAAATATTTCGTGGAATATATCTGCTAAAAAATTTATTTTAGAATAAGCAGCTTTTTCTAACCATGTGGAGTGAACTACTATGTATTAAGGCCATTTTGGTATGTGACAAAGTTAATTAACATATTAGGCTTTTATCCTGCTATTCTCTATAGCTAGGAGAAGGCTTATGATTAGAAACATAAGCTACAGTTGAGGGGGCTGATAGTACAGTTTTGCCTTTGTGGCTCACAATTACCTGTTGAGATGCCTGGAGTCTGTTCTGCGAGTCCACTAAACTGCAGAATTTGATCACCTATTATTTTTAGCCTTCAAAGTCATGAAGCCATAAAACATAGCTTCTTGTTGGCACATCCAAAAATAACAAGATAACTATGAAAACATTAAGGATAAAGACCTGTAATGATGATAACAGAGGAGTGCTTGAATAGGGAAATCACCTGCTCCTTGTATAAAATAATTGGCCTGAGAAACCGCAACCTGTGCTTTAGGGAGAGAATTGGCATACCGTTTAGACTGATCAACAAATGAATTCTCTGGTTGTGGAGAAGCTATGAACATAACCTCTTTAAGAGTCAACTCTACTGTTTCTACCGGATGGAACGTTTGTGTCACAAGAAACAAGCCACCCTCTGAGGCAGAACCACCCTCTTGACCATGACGATCACTGCCCCACCATGAAATACATTTGTGTGAACCTAAGAGACAAAGGCCCACGACTTTCAGGTCAACCTCTGGGGATTATTAAATAACCTCAGATCCCCTGAAATCACACCAGTGTTGATTCTTTAGAATTTCCAAGTTGAGATACGGGGCTGGGAAGAAGTAATAAAGATTTTTGCACACACTTTTCTCTTTTGAATTACTGGTTAGTAAGAAACAAGTTCAGTTCACTTGAGTGTCCGTGGGTTTTGTGCTTAACACATTTAAAACCACTTCCCTAGCTCTAGTGTAAGCAAGTCAGGCATACTACTCACTCCCAAAAAAGAAAATAGAACTAAATGGGTTCTATTTAACACCTAGTTAGGGGCAGGTAGCAGGAAACTGTATGTATTTATGACTCACAGGAGAGAAAATGGTAAGAGACCTGCCAAGACCTGAGGAATGCATTTGATTTCTAACCTATAACCTCCAAATTAACCAAAGAGCAAGTCTCCTGACTTTCAATAATAGGAATTAGGCAGAAACAAGTACAAAGGAAGTATCTCCTCATGTATTTTATAAAAGGTTTAAAGGGGCATCACCCCCAAATGTCATATTCTTGCATTTTGACACACAAGATTTGAGTACCTTTTGGTTGCTTTTTAAAAACACAAAAACAGGCCCGGCGCGGTGGCTCAAGCCTGTAATCCCAGCACTTTGGGAGGCTGAGACGGGCGGATCACGAGGTCAGGAGATCGAGACCATCCTGGCTAACACGGTGAAACCCCGTCTCTACTAAAAAATACAAAATCTAGCCGGGCGAGGTGGCGGGCGCCTGTAGTCCCAGCTACTCGGGAGGCTGAGGCAGGAGAATAGCGTGAACCCGGGAGGCGGAGCTTGCAGTGAGCTGAGATCCGGCCACTGCACTCCAGCCTGGGCGACAGAGCGAGACTCCGTCTCAAAAAAAAAAAACAAAACAAAACATAAGCCCTGCAAGCCCTCTCTAGTTCATGTTAATAACCAGAAAATGTACTGCCCTCTTAAATCCTTACAAAGTTTTGATTAAATTTTAGCATCTCCAGACTCTAAAACATTTATCTCTGTTGTTCATCTCTTAATATCAGGGATCTGCCTAAAATTTGCAGAGCAGCCTGTTTTAAGTAGAACAAATGAAAATAATGAGCCCCTTGACATGCAAAATACCCTTTGGCTGGAAAGCTGGAGCTGAGTTAGTAAAAAAACAAAATGAAGGATAAGACTTCCAGTGTCCTGGCCATCGGTACCCATCAATCAGGCTGTTAGGCAGTGGTGTTGGTAGTCTTGTAATAAAGAGCAGCTCTCCCAGCCTTCCTGTGACCCAGTGAAAGCCATGAGGGAGGCTGTGTGCAGGAGAGGGCTTCAGAGTGGTAGCATTTCAGTAAATTGCCTCAACTAAATCAGTGCTGGCTATTAATACACATCTGCAGATGGAGCCTTCAGGCCCTGGCAGAGGCCCCTCCATCGCCGTGTATGAAACAAGCTGGGACTGAGCGTCTGGGCCCATGCCCCTCTTGCCCACGACCATCATCATTGATGCCAAACAAAGCGGATCTTGCTGAATGCTCCATTAAATTAGAATAATTAAACATGGCAGTCGTGTGCTGCTCTGGGATCTGATTAAACACCTTGTAGAACCCCATCTGGGCTGAGGGCTTGCCAAACAGCAGGCTACAGCCCACAGTCCCCACTTCCATGAATATAAAATTCCCAGAATGGGCATTCTGTATCATTTTAAATTAAGTACTTAAGAACGCAAATAGCACTACTCAGGAGAGGAAGTGCACAGAAGTCAGTGGGTCTAACCCCTCAACTCCTACTTGATTATTTTTCGTTGTTGCTCTTGAACTATAAGGCTGTTGTTCTGCCAGCATCATCTCAAAACTACTTCACTTCAGATGATTGTGAAGGGGGAAGGATTAGAGAGAGGCCTGGTAGTGACCCAGTTAATGACGCTGGCTTCTGTAGACTACACTGTTCGTGTGAATTCCAAGGTAGATGGGAGCTTCGAAACCAAGTTTTTCTCCCTAATTTAACAGGTTCTTGTTCTGTTCTTTCAAAGCAAGAGCCACCTTAGTGATTTGTTCTGAAACATAAAATTGAAATGTTCTGGGAGTCTTGGTTACTGTCATTGTTTACTGTCCCATTGGGTAGGGATTATTCTTGTCAGTGACACTGATTTCCAAAAGAAAAATTGTATTAAGATCCAAAGATGTAGCTGTATAAGGAAAGGTTCTGAAGGAATCCCACCTTCACTTGTCCAGAGAAACAATTTATTTCGTTTTATTTTAATTTTGATAGGTTTTAGTGAACAGGTGGATTTTGGATACATGGATAAGTTCTTTAGTGGTGATTTCTGAGATTTTAGTGTATCCATCACCTGAGCAGTGTACACTGCATCCAATGTGTAGTCTTTCATCCTCCACCCTTCCCCCCAGTCCCCAGAGTCCTTTAGATTATTCTTATGCTTGTGCCTCCTCACAGATTAGCTCCCACTTGTAAATGAGAACATATGATATTTGGTTTTCCATTCCTAAGTTACTTCACTTAGAATAATGGCCTCCAACTTTATCCAAGTCACTGTAAAGGCCATTTTGTTCCATTTCATGGTTGAGGAGTATTCCGTGGTGTATGTGTAACACATTTTCTTTATCCACTGTCGGCTGATGGACATTTGGGTTGGTTTCATAATATTTTTGCAATTGTGAATTGTGCTTAGATGCATGAAGTACTTCTGCCGTAAAAATGCATTACATTAATGGATGTGAACATCAAACTTGTGTGTTTATAGACACACATTTTATTTATAAAAGTAGCTGCCAATACATATAGAATATTCCAACAGAATATCTTTAATATTTCTGTTGGAAATTTTGACTTGCCCTGTCCTGCCAAAATAATTCTTGGTTATTTATTTATTTATTTATTTATTTATTTATTTTGGGACAGAGCCTCGCTCTGTTGGCCAGGCTGGAGTGCAGTAGCATGATCTCGGCTTACTGCAACCTCTGTCTCCCAGGCTGAAGCAATTCTTCTGCCTCAGCCTCCCGAGTGGCTGGGATTAAGGTGCCTGCCTCCACGCCCAGGTAAATTTTCTTCTGCATTTTTAGTAGAGATGGGGTTTCATCATGTTGACCAGGCTGGTCTTGAACTCCTGACCTCAGGTGATCTGCCCGCCTCGGCCTCCCAAAGTGCTGGGATTACAGGGGTGAGACACCGTGCCCGGCCTAACTGTTGGTTCTTATAGAAACCTGTTGCTTTTATTTTTCCCTGTGACTTCATCTTGCATGGCCTTGTTCCCTCCTAAATTATGGCTTGTGATGAATTGTATTTTTTTTTTTTTTTTTTTTTTTTTTTTTTTTGAGACGGAGCCTCACTCTGTCACCCAGGCTGGAGTGCAGTGGCCGGATCTCAGCTCACTGCAAGCTCCGCCTCCCAGGTTTATGCCATTCTCCTGCCTCAGCCTCCTGAGTAGCTGGGACTACAGGTGCCCGCCACCGCACCCGGCTAGTTTTTTGTATTTTTTAGTAGAGACGGGGTTTCACCATGTTAGCCAGGATGGTCTCGATCTCCCGACCTTGTGATCCGCCCATCTTGGCCTCCCAAAGTGCCAGGATTGCAGGCTTGAGCCACCGCACCCGGCCTGATGAATTGTATTTTAAATGAAAAGGATAGGGATGTGGTAAGTGTTAGCAAGGATGTGGAGAAATTGTAACCCTGGTGCACTGTTGGTGAGAATGTAAAATGGTGCAGCTGCTATGGAAAATATGTTGATTCCTCAAAAAATTAAGCTTAGAATTACCATATGATCCAGTAATTCCACCTCTGGGTATGAGCCCAAGAGAATTTAGGAAAAAGGTATTTATACCTTGAGGAGGTATTTGTACACCTGTGTTCGTGGCAGCTTCTTTCTCAATAGCCTAAAGTTGGAAACAACCCTGATGTCGGTCAGGAGATAAATAAACAAAATACGGTCTATCAATACAACGGAATATTATTCAGCCTTAAAATAGAAGGAAAATCTGACACGTGCTAAAACGTGGATGAACTTTGAGGACATTATGCTCAGTGAAATGAGCCAGTCACAAAAGGACAAATACTGGATGATTCCACTTATATGAAGTAGTAGAGTAGTTAGATTCATAGAGACAGGTAATAGAATGGTGGTCACCGGTGGGTAGGGGGAGAAGGAATGGGCAGTTGTTTCGTGGGTCCAGAGTTCAGTCTGGGAAGATGAAAAGAGTTCTGGAAATGGACGGTGGGGAGGGTTGCAGAGCAATGTGAACATACTTCATACCACTGAATTGTACTACTCAAAATGGTTACGATGGTCAATTGTACGTTATGTTTTTTTATCACAATTAAAAGTAAATCGTTTTATTTTAAAAAGATAGGAATGTGGCCCGAATGAGTGAGTTTGTGGGGACTTGGAGTGGATAAGCACAGGGAAACCAGGAAGCTTAATCTCACAAAAAAACAAAGACCTGTTGGAACAAGTGCAGGAAAATATAAAAACACCATTGAAGTGCTCTCTGGATGTTAAAGAGCAGACAGACTTTGATCAATTGCCATTGATTCAGAGAGAAGAGACGTCATTCCACGGAGCTGTGCTCTGGGGGCCTGCAAGAGGATCACCAGGGGAAAAGAAGACCGCTCTCTGAAGAGTGATTAATTTGGTAATTAATGTGTAGAAAAGGAAGAATGACTGAAGTGTTTGCTCCAGGCCCTAAATTTTAACATTTCGTTCTGCAATGGGAGCATCTGGTAGGACACTGAGGTTGGATGAGCTAAAGAATGAGATCAGACACCAGGACAGCAGGAGAAGAGATTAAATATGAATAGCTTCAGGGGTACTTAAGGATTGGGAAGCTTGGACACAGTGGGGAAGAAAGTGCTTGGAAAAAAGAAAAGATAAAGGCCATTATGAGAAGGCCTGGTACCCACTGGAAAAAAGAAGAACCACAGAATTGGAGGAGACCAATCCCTTCACTTTATAGAAGACCGAGTTCTAGAGAAATGGTTGAAGAGGTGAAATCAAATCTATAACATGGTCCCCGATACATTTATTTTTTTGGTTGAATCAAAGGAAGTGTCGTATTTGTGAATATAGGGCGCTGTTTGCAATTTGGGTAAGGATATCTGCACTCCAGATTTTATTAATCTCGGTCAAGTTAGAACAATCAAGACCTAGAAGTGAAAATAAGAAAGCATCATTGGCCAGGCGCGGTGGCTCAAGCCTGTAATCCCAGCACTTTGGGAGGCCGAGACGGGCGGATCACGAGGTCAGGAGATCGAGACCATCCTGGCTAACACGGTGAAACCCTGTCTCTACTTAAAACTACAAAAAACTAGCCGGGCAAGGTGGCGGCGCCTGTAGTCCCAGCTACCCGGGAGGCTGAGGCAGGAGAATGGCGTGAACCTGGGAGGCGGAGCTTGCAGTGAGCTGAGATCCGGCCACGGCACTCCAGCCTGGGTGACAGAGCGAGACTCCATCTCAAAAAAAAAAAAAAAAAAAAGAAAGAAAATAAGAAAGCATCATTGAATACCTTTAAGAGGAAGAATTATTGAGGAAAACCTAATTTTTGCCATTAACTCAACTTTATTGAACCTGCCTACAGCCTGGCTCCCATAGTAATATCTCCCCTGATCACTGAACACCAGAGCATACTCAAGGTACAAGTGTAGACCAGGTGAGACTTAAGACTCCCTGTGGCCCCACATGACCGTTTCAGAGGTGCTGGGACATTGCCCATCTTTCTGGCCTTCAGAAGGGAGAAATATCCAGGTCAGCCCTGCATGCAGCTGACTGCCCTGTGAGAAGGCAGATCAAATTTGTGCTTATGGAGGACACTGGGTCAGGGCTCAGTTACTCCCATTCAGCCTCTTGGGACTTCATGTTGACTTGCCCACCTCCTGTGCACCTTTACTTGGAAAGGTCATGTTTAACCAGTGCCGTGAGCACTTTTCAAAAGGCTAATTCAGTCGCCTTTCTGTGTCTTCATAGAACGTCTGTGAGCTCATGCTAGCCTATGCTTACTATTAGGGAACCAGGAAGTGCACGTTGGTGCTTTTTTTTTTTTTTTTTTTTTTTTTGGAGATGGAGTCTCATTCTATCCAGTGGCATTATCTCAGCTCAGTGCAACCTCCGCCTCCCGGGTTTAAACAGTTCTCCTGCCTCAGGCTCCCTAGTAGCTGGGATTACAGGCATTTGCCACCATGCGTGGCTAGTTTTTGTATTTTTAGTAGAGACGGGGTTTCACCATGTTGGCCAGACTGGTCTCAAACTCCTGACCTCAGGTGATCCGCCCGCCTCAGCCTCCCAAAGTGTTGGGATTACAGGCGTAAGCCACAGTGCCCGGGTCGGTGCCTTTTTTTGTTTTTTTTTTTTAAGAGACAGGGTCTCACCTTGTCACCAAGGCTGGAATGCAGTGGCACAATCATAGCTTACTGCAGTCTTGGACTTCTGGACTCAAGCAATCCTCCTCCCTCAGCCTCCCAAGTAGCTGGGGCTACAGGCACGTACCATCATACCAGACTACCTGTTAAATTATTTTGTAGAGATGTGGTTTTATTATGTTGCCTAGGCTGGTCTTGAACTCCTGGGCTCAAGTGATACTCTTGCCTTGGCTTTCTAAAGCTCTGGGATTATGGGCGTGAGCCACCATGCCCAGGTGATTCATACCCTTGAGTGCTATAGAGACAGAGTGTACGTGCACTTCCTACAAAGCTGCCTCCTTTCAGCTGGCCAGCCTTGGCAGAAAGGGAGGACGCACTGAGTGCTCACTGATCCCAGCTGAGCCCGCTGCTGAGGGCGTGAATCCGTTCTGAAGTGAGGAGGTAAACTGTCTTAGATGGCTCCTGAACAGGGTCTCGAACCCCACAGATCCTTGCTGTCCTTTGCCAAGTGTCCCGATGTTGAGTTTAGGAGAAGGGACAGGGTCGGGCTGGAAAGAAAGAAGACTGAGAAGGAGTCTATACTTGCTACAGATGCCCTGTGCCCATTTTCCATTTGCATGGTGGCCGTGAGCAGCCACATGACTGCAGTCTAAGCTTTTCAGGAGTGACCGTTGGGCCTAGAATTTATTGTTAATTATGTGAAAACCCTAGAAGGAAAATCTCCTATCAGGACTTTATTTTTCCTTACTCAGCAGAATTGGGCTAAGATCATCTTTGAAGATTCTTTTTCTCTAAGAAGAGATCATTTACGAACAGTATTCTCAAGTACTATTTTAGAACTCACCAGAGTTTTGTCCCATAACTGACATTAGTCGATTATATTACACTGCAATGTAACTCCTAGCCCCAAATTATAACGCTCACTTCCTTCCCCTGCTCCTCTTTCTCCCCTAGTCACCCCCACCTTTTCACCAGAGACTATGGTGAATACCCATTATGGGGCGGACACTGTGCAGGGCACTGGGAATACAGCATGAGACAGCCTCTAAGGAGGTGGTAGTGGGTGGAGGAGAAGACTTTATCAACAGGGGAATCACCATTTGCCTTGGAGTACAAAGTAACACAAGCAGCAGGGGAGCAGCGAGTGGGTATGGAGAGGGGCTGCAGAGAGGGAGTACCAGAGCCAGATACTAATAGGCAACCATGCCCTGTGTCTTTTACTTTTATTTATTTTTGAGATGGAGTCTCACTCTGTCACCAGGCTGGAGTACAGTGGTGCCATCTCGGCTCACTGTAACCTCGGCCTCCCAGGTTCAAGCGGTTCTCCTGCCTCAGCCTCCCAAGTAGCTAGGACTACAGGCACCCACCACCACCACGCCCAGCTAATTTTTGTATTTTTAGTAGAAACAGGGTTTCACCATGTTGGTTAGGCTGGTCTCAAACTTCTGACCTCAGGCGATCCACCTGCCTCAGCCTCCCAAAGTGCTGGGATTACAGGTGTGAGCCACTGTGCCCGGCCGTATGCCTGTGTCTTAACTCCACAGCTTATCTAGTCTTCGTCTCCACTACAGCCATGCTGCTAAGAAGTAAAAGGACCACGACATCTTTCCAGGTGTGATAGGAAAGAAGCGAAAATGTGTTGATACCACCTAACTCTGTGGTTGCCAAGAATCAAAGGAACATGATACAGGTATTAACTTAGAAAAAACATTTTTGTTTTCTGCCCGAGTGCACAAAAGCAATGGACGAATACGACTGCTGAAACCCACAAGTGCCTGGTTTCCACCACCGGTGGAAACCAACAGTGAAGCAGATGGTCCTGAGCCAGCTCCTGTGTGCGTCTGCTGGGGCACGCGGAACATCAGCAGCAGACACCGGGTGTGACTGTGGAAGACAGGCTAGACACAAGTTTAAGCTGGGAACCCCAAGGCATGGCAAAGTGCACCTGGGCAGGTGGATCCAACTTGGGCTGCCTGCTGTGTGTCTGTAGCACCTGCCCTGCCGGGTCATAAAGGCCAGGTCAGATGAGAGGAGCTGGACCTTTGAGCGGGGCTCAGGATAGATGGCCAGCCCTTGCTCTGCCCCTAGAAAACTCAGAAGAGACCTGGCTTCCAGGGCCTTGCTAACCTCAGCGAGGCAGACTGAGCTGGAGCATCCTCAGAGCCCTGAAAGAAGGCACAGAGGACCCCAACATGGGAACCAACTCCCTTTAAAGGATGCTGGCCAATCTTCTTTCCCAGTGTAAATGCCCACAGTAGAAAGATTCTCCCCCTCCCCAAGTTTTAAATTTTTCAACCCAGCAAATAAAAGCAATCTGTGGGCCTGTGTCTGATTCATGCTGGTATCTGTAATGGGTTTCCCTGGCCCCTGTGCCCCTCCAGATAGCAGAGAACTTTACAGGCTGTTTTCTGTTTGCCCCGCACCATGCATCGCACTCAGTCACATTCACACCAAGGAAGCCTGAGCCAGCCAGGGTGACCCGACATCCCACAGGGGTTCCCAGCGAGCTCTGCTTCCGGGATGTGTTCAGCCATCTTCCCCCGGATTACTTCTGCTAGAAGGAGCTGAAATTGCTGGCCCTGATGAGAGTCCATGCTCACCTGAGTAGTAGAAGGGCTATCAGGAGCAACTGAGACAGTTTCCTGGCGTGGGCTGCTGGTTCTTTTCACCTCTCCAAGTGGGATTTACCATGAGCTAGGCTGGGCCCTAACAGCGCACTGTTTTGAGGTTAATTCGCCGGACTTTGGAAGGCAAAACAGGAACAGTGATCTCGAGAGAGCTGAGTCTTGAGCAGGCGTTGCTGCTTTGACAGCTGACAATGATCCCGTGATCCCTTCCCAAAGAATGTACTGTGTGGCCGGGTGAAAAGCTGCACTTGGCTCCAGGGACAGGCGTGACCTCAGTCCTATCAGACTGAGGAACTCCAGGCCATGACCACCCCTCAGGCATCCTTTCTTCCTCTCCTCATTCAGGGTGGGGTCTCCTGTGCCACGTACTATCTTAGTCTGCACCATGGACATTCAAAACACCAGAGCACTGGCAAATGTCGCCGGGGCCCTGAGCCCTAGGGATGCAGGCATCTCTCCAAGGGAGCTCCTCTCACACTTGGAAGTAGGCACCGAATGTGTGATGTTCTCTGTGCCTCCCTCTCCACCCACTCATTTCCACACTGTCTACACGGGCTGTCTGCATGGCCTGCACACCCACCTGAGGCATCCAGTAACCAGCCTCTATTTCTACCACTCACCTAAGCCTGAGGGTTCTAATGAGGGCCACCAGAAGCCTACCAGCTGCTAAAACAAATAGACATGGAATTTCAATAAAAATAGAGTGCAAGGGCCAGGCGCAGTGGCTCACGCCTGTAATCCCAGCACGCTGGGAGACTGAGGTGGGCGGATCATGAGGTCAGGAGATCGAGACCATCCTGGCCAACATGGTGAAACCCTGTCTCTACTAAAAATACAAAAAAAATTAGCTGGGCTTGGTGGCTCGTGCCTGTAATCCCAGCTACTCGGGAGGCTGAGGCAGGAGAATCACTTGAACCAGGGAGTCAGAGGTTGCAGTGAGCCAAGATCGAACTACTGCACTCCAGGCTGGGTGACAGAGCGAGAGTCCATCTAAAAAAGAAAAAAAAAAGGACTGCAATAGCTGCCTTTCACTATACATCTCCACGCACACACTCGCACGTGGCACTGATGAAGCTGAATTTTTCAGACCTTCTCCTTGCCCTCCCATGGCATTGGCAGGGTGACATAGTCTCTCCTAGAAATGTGGTGCCCCCCATCCCAGGACACTTGGCCGTGTGGCTCTGCCCACTCTTGCCTGCTGCCTTCCCTGCAGGTCTCCTTTGGCCACTCTGCTGAAGTTGGCCTCTGCCTGTGTTCATGGCCTCCCACAGTCTCTGCTCATTCCTGCCCAGGGCCCCGCTGGTCCCAGCTCTTTGCCCTGACTCTCCCACGGCCATGCAGGAGGTGCAGATGGGTTGACTCATCACTTCCTGAGAAGAGCTTCTCTGCACTGCACAGGTAGAACACGCAACACTGCATCCCCAGACATCTTGGCAGCGAGAATTGCAGATACAACTTAAATGCTGCCAATCAGTCCCCATGCAATGCAATTCAGAGCTCAGTCATGTGGGCAACAGGTAGCAGTGCAGAAAGTATCCACTGGTTGCTGTAGGTGTGGCAGGCAGGATGCTGGACTCCATGGTCCCTGAGCCATAGCTAAGGGTGGAGACGCTGGAGCCAGTAGTCAGGTGGGCTGCGTGACTCCAGCTCCCTGACTGGGGGACCCTGCACTTCCTTTGATACGCTGGCTCTGTGGAGTTCCTCCAGGAGTCACCCCTGCAGCCTGCTCCTAAGGTTTTGAAGCCACTTATACAAACCACCGTCTGCTGACAAGAGTTGGCGTGCTTCTCTTCCTCCGTCGTGGAAACTTTGCACTACCTGGACCATTGTCTCTACTTCGGTGTCCCAGTTCACTCTCATGATTTCCAAACCAGAACTCTCCTCTTCTGTGTCTGATAGTATGCTTCCAGCAGCAACTAACAGACACCCAATTGAAATAGATTTGAATCCTAAGGGGGGTTTTTGGCTTACAGAACAGGAACTGGAGATCAGCAGGCTTCAGAGCTGGTTTCCTCTGGTGACATAGTCATGCTCCCAAGGCCCTGGTTTCTGCCACTTATCTGCTCCATCTTTGATGACCTCAGCCTCATCCTCAGGCTGGCTCTCTGCCTGCTCCCAGGATGGCTATCCATGGTGGCCAGCTTTCTTCTCCACCTTCAGAGAGACAGGAGAGAGAGGAGGAAAAAAAAACAGAGAAGGAGAGAGAAAAGACAGAAAGACAGAGAAGTAAGGGTGGGGAGAGAGAGGGGAGTAGAGAGAAGGGAGAGGGAGGAAAGATAGAGAAAAGGAGAAGAAGAGAGAATACAGCGTGAGAATGAGCTCATGTTTCTGCTTCAAGAGTCAAGCAGGGCTCCTAAGGCCTTCTCTGATTGGGCCGACTTAGACCACGCCCTTATGAGCTCATCACAGCAAGCAAGGATGGAGGATTGACTTAAGACTGTCAGAGGCCCCCTTGAAACTTGGACCTGGGGTCGGCTTCCCCAAAGCATAGGGAGCATAGTGGACAAGGTGACTACCCAGACTAGAATGTGAGGACCGTTCTGAAGGGGAGGAGAGAATCAGTTCTGGGGAGGAGAGACTCTGTGCTAGGTAGGGCACTGCCAGGGACTGAATGCTTCTTTCCCCAACCGCCAAATTCATACACTAAGACCCTAGTGTAGTGACATTTGGAGGCAGGGCCATTGGGAGGTAGTTGGGTTTGGATGAGGTCGTGGGAGTGGATCCCTCGTGCTGGGAGTAGTTCCCCATAAAGGGGTGAAGAGCCAAGGACTTGCTCTCTATGTCATATGAGGAGGCAGTAAGAAGGTGCCCTCTGTAAACCAGGAAGTGCACCCCCACCACACACCAGATCTGCTACACCTTGACCTGGGATTTCCAGCTCCTAGAACTCTGAGCGATAAATGTGAGTTGTTTAAGCCCCTTGGGCTTTGGCACATTTGAGACAGTAGCTCAACCAGACAGACCAGGACAGAAACCCAGCAATATCCTCCACCCGCTTCCAAAATGGTTCATGTTCTGCGTTCTCATCCCCATAGCGGTGGGTGACAGCCATGCACCAGGTGCCCTGCCCAGGAATCTGTGAATCAGCCTAGGTCACAGTCTCTCCCTCACTGTCTGCATCTAGTTCATTGCCAAGATACACTGTGGGTGGTGGTGGTGTTCTCACTTCCCAGATACCCTGGAATTGTGTCCTCCAGCTTTCATCCTTTCTTTCAAGCTCTCACCAGTACCCACCTGAACACAGCACCCAACTCCTGAGTGGTCTCCTGGACTATCCATCCCCCCGAGCCACCCCTATACCACGCTGCCGGCACCAGGGTGCTGTGACACATGCTTCCTTCCTTGCCAAGCTCCTGATTAAAATGCTTCTGGAGGCCAGGCACGGTGGCTCACACCTGTAATCCCAGCACTTTGGGAAGCCAAGGCAGGGGGATCATTTGAGGTCAGGAGTTTGAGACCAGTCTGACCAACATGGTGAAACCCTGTCTCTACTAAAATACAAAAATTAGTCAGCCATGATGATGAACACCTGTAATCTCAGCTACTTGGGAGGCTGAAGCAGGAGAATCACTTGAACCCAGGAAGCGGGGGTTACAGTGACCTGAAATTACACCACTGCACTCCAGGCTGGGCGACAGAGTGAGACTCCCTCTCAAAATAAATAAGTAAATAAATAAATAAAAATAAAAATAAATTAAAAAATAAAATGCTTCTGGTGCTATCCTCTGCCTCAAAATAAAGCCCAGCCATGCCTGCCTCCTATAGCTCAGCACCATCTCTTCAGTGCTACCTCCCTCCTCGCACACCCACTGGCTTCCCAAGCACATGGAACATTTGACACGTAGCACATTTGCGTGGCTGAGGGGAGAGGCTCTGCAGCCTCTGAGCCGGACCAGGGGTTGCACACCAAACTCTGGGGCAGTGCCACTTCCCAGTCCTTTCCCTGGTGATTCTGTGCTATTCATTCCCACTTTTCCTGTTGGTGTGAAAAGTTACAGAATCCTAGAAACCCAATCCAGTACTCCACAAAATTAAAATTTTTAAGACTCCCAATTCATTACATGCCTAACTATAAAGGCAAAGCTATAAAGCTAGAAGAAAGCTTTAAAACTATAAAACTAGAAGAAAATGCAGAAGAATATCTTTAGAGTCTTGATAAGGAAAAGCTTTACTAAGCAAAAAAAAAAGAAAAAAAACAAGAAAAATGATGTGATTGGCTTTACTAAAGATTTCTGTTCAACAACTAGCAACAGAGACTGGATGAACAGATGGGAGAAAATATATGCCTTTTTTTTTTTTTTTTTGAGAACGGAGTCTCATTCTGTTGCCCGGGATGGAGCACAGCGGTGCGATCTCAGCTTACTGTAACATTTGCCTCCCGGGTTCAAGCCATTCTTCTGCCTCAGCCTCCCAAGTAGCTGAGACTACAATGCCCACCACCACGCCCGGCTAATTTCTTGTGTTTTTAGTAGAGACAGGGTTTCACTGTGTTAGCCAGGATGGTCTCTATCTCCTGACCTGGTGAACCACCCACCTCGGCCTCCCAAAGTGCTGGGATTGCAGGCACTTTCTATACCTGACAAAAGCCTGGTATTCAGAAACCATAAAGAACTTTTGTAAATCACACAGAGAAAGAAGATAAATACAATAGAAAAATAGGTGACGCATACGAGCAGGCCTGCCACAGAGGGAGAAGGAGGCTCAAAGGCTAATGAGCAGATGAAGAGATTCTCAGCCTCACCAGCAATGAGAGCAGTACAGATTAAAATATCAGAGACATACAAATTCCCTGCACCAGTTGGCCGGAACTAGAATGCTGGAGAAAAAGCAATTGGTGGTGAAGATGTGGGAGGAATGGGAGCTCGTTGGTGTGTGGACTAGTGTAGCCATTTGGAAAGCAGCCAGGCATTGTTTAGTGAAATTCAGGGGAGAAATACCATATTACACATCTTTGCATATATATATATATATAT